>NC_137983.1:15562498-15984256 GCF_963924665.1 Micromys minutus
TCCCATCAGGATATTCCCTATCCCATCCTTCGTCCACCTGCATCTATGAGGGTGCTCCCCCACCCACCTAACCTTTCCTGTGTCCTCGCCTTGGCAACTTCAGCAAAGTGGCTTCATATAAAATTAACTTTAACAAATCAGTAGCCTTCCTCCATTCAAAGAACAAACAGGCTGAGAGAGATGTAAGTGAAACAGCAGCCTTCACAATAGTCACAAATTACATAATATACGTTGGTGTGAGTCTGACCAAGCAAATGAAAGATGTGTATGACAAGAACTTCAAGCCTCTGAAGAAAGAGATTGAAGATCTCAGAAGATGGAAAGAAATCCCATGTTCATGGATTGACAGGGTTTAATAAAGTAAAAGTGGTCATCTTGTTTAAAGTAATCTACAGATTCAATGAAATCTCCATCAAAATTCTAACTCAATTCTTCATAAGGTAAAAGAGCAATTTCCAAATTCAGTTGTAATAACCAAAAAGACCTAGGACAGTGAAAACTATTCTCAACAATAAAAGAACTTCTGGGGAAATCACCATCCCTGATCTCAAGCTGTACTATGAGCAATTGTGATAAAAACTGCACTGTATTGGTACAGAGACAGGCAACAAGATCAATGGAATAGAATTGAGGACCCAAAATTGAACCCAAACACCTATGCTCAATTGATCTTTGAGAAAGGAGATAAAACCATTCAGTGGAAAAAATGTCAGCATTTTCAACAAATGGTGCTGGTTCAACCAGAGCATGTAGAAGAATGCAAATCAGTCCGTTCTTATCTCATTTTACAAAGCACATTTCCAAGTAGATCAAGGACCTCCACAAAGAACTAGATACATTAAAACTTACATAATTTTTTTTAAAGGAGAAGCTCTGACTCCATGACATTCCCTTGGAGGAAACTAAGCTTTTGTTTGGAATGTATTAGCAATTGGAAATAGCTTTGTGGTTTAAGATGGGGGCATGTGTCCACTTCTTTAAGTTCTACATCCCACCTCCTGAAGACCCTTGAGGACCCTGTGCATACTTCTTCAGTGTCTGAATTTATCTATCATGTTCATTTGAGGACTTGGTTTGTTTGTGGTTTGTTTTGTTTTTTGCTTTTGGATTTTGCTTTGTTTGGTTTCATTTATTTTACTGTCCTCAAACCCCCCTGGCTCTTACAGTCTTTCTGCTTCCTCATCCATGGGCTCTTTGAACTCTGAGGGAAGATTTTACTAACAGTTCCCTCTTCGGGCTCAGTGTTCTGAAGTCTCTCACTGTGCATTAATGTCTGGCAGTGGGTTATTGTATTTGTTTCCACCTGCTGTAGGAATAATCATTGCTGAGAAAAGTGACTTAGTGGCTGAGCTGGTGTTTGTGTTTCCTCTGTAGGAGCCTGCCAAGAACCTTCCTGAACAAAAGATGCTAGCACATGAGGTGCAAACTCCATGCCAGCACCAGTTCATCACACAACAAACAGACCATAGGAATCTCAAAGAAAGAAAGGCCAAAAAGTGGAAGCCTCCGTCCTTCTTGGAAAAGAAAAGAAAAACAAAAACAAAACAAAACAATAAGTGTATAGTGTACCCTCTCAGAGTGGGCTACACCTAGACCTTAAATCATTAGTAACTCAAGAGCTAAGATGCACTTTTGTAGCAACTTTTGGTATTTAAAATCATTATGTTTCATCTTTACACACCAAGAAAACTTTGACGATTTCCATGTTACATTTTGTTTGACATGTACTTTATGCTCATTGTAACTAGGAAGATTTCAGTGCATACTATCAAACCTTTAAAAAATCAAGTGCTGACTAAACATATTCATATAGTTTTATGCCAAAATGCTTTTAAAATCTGTACATGAATCTCTGTTTTTTAAAATAAAGTTGTAAAAAAATAGCTATACCTGCTCACTTCTCAAGATGACTTTCTTAGAATATCGTTTTCCATTTTTTACCCTGAGGTGATATCTCTCCTTGATGTTAAGTACATATTTTTTAGGTACATCACAAGGGTAAATCTGGATTTTGCAAGATGTTGGTCTACCATTTTCTTAGGAATTAAGATAATTGACACTGAGATGTCTCTTTTTTTTAACAACTTTATTTTACAAAACAAAGATAAATGTACAGATTTTAAGCATTTTTTGCATAAAATTATACAATACATTTTTGTTAGTACTTTTTTTCAGATTTTAAAATAATTTTTACATAAAACTATATAAATATATTTTTAGTCAGTACATGATTTTTTAAAGGTTTGATAGTATGCATTGAAAACTTAATAGTTACAATGAGCATAAAGTACATGTAAAACAAAATGTAACATGGAAATAGTCAAAGTTTTCTTGTTGTGTAAAGATTTTTGTTTTGTTTTATTTACTTTATTTCTTGGACATCATACACCAGCTCTGCTCTTGTGTGTGTGTGTGTGTGTGTGTGTGTGTGTGTGTTCTTTAGATTTTTCTCTTTTGGAATCATTTACTTCTTGTTTTCTTGGGTTGTGGATAACATTTTCAGGTTGGAGTTCTCTTTCTAGAGACTTCTGAAGGGCCAAATTTGTAGATAAATGTTTCAATTTGGTTTTATACTGGAATGTCTCAATTTTCTCTCTAATTGGAACTGAATGGTATGTCGTGCATCTTTGTCTTGTAGTGTCTGTAAAACCTTTGTGGCAACTCTTCTGGCTTTTGGAATCTCCACTGAGATGTCAGAAGTTATTCTATTGGTTATGCATTTATACATTATTAGTTGGGTCTTTTCCCCTTGCAGCTTTTAACAGTCTTTCTTTGTTCAAAGCATTTACTGTTTTAGTTCCTGCCGGCTCAGGGAATTTTTCTTCTGGTCCAGTCTGTTGGGTATTCTTTATGCCTGTAACACCTGATAGGCACTGCTTCATCATGTTATGCACATTTTCTACATTAATTTTGTGGAAAAAATATTCTCTATGGCATTCACCTGAGTTTCTGGCTCCTCTATTCCTATTCTTTTTCTTTTTTTATTTAAGAACTTTATTTTAAAAAAACAAAGATAAATGTACAAATTTAAGCATTTTTGCATAAAAGTATATGAATACATTTTGTCATTGCTATTATTCTTAAATATGCTCTTTTCATAGAATCCTAGAATTTCTAATTTGTGTGTGTGTGTGTGTGTGTGTGTGTGTGTGTGCTTGAACATTCGTTTAGATTTAATAGCTTCTCTTACCAAGGTATTCATTTCTTCTATCTAGTCTTCAATGCCTGAGATTCTATCTTCTGTCTCTTTTATTCTTTTTGTGAGGCTTGACTCTGAGGTTCCTGTTCAAGCTGCTAAATATTTCATTTCCAAACTTTCATCAGTTGGGTTTTCTTTAATAATTCTTTTTCCACTTTTAAGTCTTTGACTGTTTTATTCATTCCTTTCCACTGACAGTTTATGTTTCTAAGATTTTGTTACCAAACTTGTTTCTTTCCATTTCAAAAATTTCTATCATATTCTCAAACACATTTTTAAACCTTTTTTTCTTTTGCTTCAGCATTCTTGTAGTGCTCAGGGCCTGCTGTAGTAAGTTTGCTGGGCTCTAGTGAAGTCATTTTGCACTGGTTATTCTTGAATTCTTTTAGGTCAGCATTTAAGCACCTGGGTTTGGGAAGATTGTAGTTCTGTGTGTTGATATTTGGTTTGATCTTTGTTGTAATTTGTGTCTTGATATTTGTTGCCCTCTGTGGTTCTTAGGCAAGTATGGTGACTGCATTGATTGCTAGGAAGTCCTTCAGAGATCCTGATAGATGTGGTCACTGTGGTTCTGGATAGGAGAGGCAGATATTGGGATGTAAAGTGTCTAAATAAATCATATTATGAGTTGACACTTAAGGACTGGAAAGAAGTAGGAGGCAGTCTTGAAGAACACACAGGAGGGAACAAATCAGGGTGTTCCACCAGAATCTGCTTAGCTTCCTAAGAACAGAGGCAGAGAATGAGAAGACACAATATGTGTATTGTTACAGAGCTGGGCATGAGACTGGGGTTTGGATATTGATGAAAACTAAAGAGCTGAAGCTTGTAGACCTTTATCACTCACCTACTTGCTTCTGAGGCTGGCTTAGCTCCTGGGTTCCTGAAGAATACCTACTGGATTTGGAGGTTGGTATAATGGGATGATTAGAGAGAGAATGTTTCCAGGAGAAGATGTTTATGATCCTCAGAAAATGAAGGCAGAGATGGTATTCTGCTCCACCCCTGGGTGGGGGTAAGATTAGGAAATGGGATTTGGAGGAAATTAAGAAAACGTTGGCAATTAGGCTACCTGTTTATCTGGCAAGAATGCCCTATGGGTCTCAAGAAATGTCTGCTGGAATTATTGGTTGGAATAGGTAATGTGTAGGAGAAAGGAGCTTGGAGAAGATCTAAGTACATCTTTTGGAGATTGAGTCAGAGAGGAAGGGAGGCTGTAAAAGGTGGTATGCTACAGATCAGGGCATTAGAATGGAGGGCTGGATGTGGAGGAAGTGAGGGAGAAGTGAAAATCTGAAGTTGGCTTCCATTTGTCTGACATGAGGAGATTTTTATATTAAATGTATTAAAAATTGTCCTACTAAACGAGTACCATGGCCTGAAACTACTTATTTATAGACTCAGGAATTGATAAACCAGAAGATATACTATTAGAATCATAATCTTTCTTGAAAAATTAAATTAAGAATATATGAGAGACTGTTTGATCCCAAAAGAGAGTTATTAATTAAGACTGTACATGTTTGGGATGTTATATTATGTTGTATTTTACACAGGAGCACCCTACTAAATTTTTCTTTGTAGTGGGCAAATTCAAAACCCTCCCTTATTTTCATAAAGAGCTATTTCCTAAAACTTTAAGAGCCTTTATATATAGCTAAGCCTTTTTGAAACACATAACATGATTATTTATTATCAGTTTATATAATATTCACGAGTGCTCATGTCTTTTATCAAAGTGTAAGTTTATACCCATTAGCCAGTGTGTTTGGAGCCTCTCACTTTAACTAGCCATGGTGTAGCCTGTTTCTCCTTACTGTTTCTATTCTCTCAGGCATTTATGCTATGCACAGTAGAGAAATCACATAATCTATGTCTCTGGACCTTGTTTATTTCAGGTTCATTATATTTTCCAGATCTCAGTATGTTGCAATGACTGCCAGATTCAACATTTTCATTATTGATGAATATCAGCCCATTGTAAATTTGTACTATATATTATCATTCATATGCAGATGGACACCTAGACTGATTGTGTGTTTGTCTACTGAGAATGGTGCTGCAGTGAATATAGAAATAAAGATGCTTTTTCAACATGATTTCTAATCTTCTGGGCCCATTTTGAGAAGTGAATATTCTGAATCATATAATACACTTATAACCACATGCAAAAAATCATTCTTCATACTATTCTCCATAATAGCATCATAATTTATCTTCTAACATACACTGTAAAGAGCCCCACTCTATATATCTTGATTTTCTGATTTATTTCTGAAATCCATTCTAAGTTGTGTTTTTAGCTGTTCCTATCCAGAAATTGTGTCAGTTCATTTAAATACAATATTATTTATTTAGAGTTGAATTTCTTGAATATTATAGATACTAACATCTTTTTAAATGTGTAGGTTGCAGATTTTGTTTTCATTCTCCATTTTGTCCCTTTGCCTTGTTGTTTATTTTGCTATGAAGTTCGATGCAATGTCATGTGTCTGTTATGTAAGTTAATGTGTATTCTGAGAATATTATGCATGAATACTGTTTTTACATCATTTCTATGTCTCCCTCTTTCTCCTACATCTCTCCGCATGTCCCCACCTTTTGAATTCATGGCCTTTTCTTTAATATATATATATATATATGTGTGTGTGTGTATGTGTGTGTGTGTGTGTGTGTACTTATTTTATATAAATACATTATCTATTGAGTTTATTATTGATCATACTTGTATATGTTTAATGTTAACCACTTGGAATGCTGTAGAATGTTTCTATTGATTTTGTTTAATAGTTTTATGGTTTGGAAGCTTTTTATTTAAGACTTTGCCCCATTTTTTTATGCTTTGGTATAAAGAAGAGTTGGTATTCTCTGAATATAAAGTTTTTCTTTATAACATTTAGCAAAGGGAACATTTTTGTCCAGATATAAGTTTTTGTTTCCTCTGCCAAATATTATTTGTCAGTGAGAACATGCATGCATTTCTGGGTTTTCTATTTTGTTGCTCTGAACCAAATGGTCTTTTGAGCCTAGTAATATCTCCATGCCAGGCTTTATACTTTCAGATATTTGTACTATACTTTGAAATTATATGTTGTGATACCTTCAGTTTTTTTATTTATTTTTATTGTTTTTATTTATGTAGAGGGTATGTGAACATGTGTGTCAGTGTCATACAAGGCAAAACCCGTCGAATCTCCTTGGAGCTAGAATTATAGGTAGATGTGAGTAACCAGATAGGTTGCTAGAAACTGAACCCAGGTCTTCTGTAAGAGCAGTTAAGAACTCCTGACTGCTGAGTCACCTCAGTAGGTCCTGATACCTATAGTATAGCCTTTAGCTCTAAATGGTTTTATTTTCCTACTGGTTGCAATCACATACTAATTATTCATGTTTCAGTGTGGGTGCTTTTTAATATTTCAGTGCCTCAGGTGCTAATTTAGTCTATCAAAGGAGTACAATTTGGACTTTGCTTTTATTGCTCAAGATACAGGGGATACAAACTCCTATATCATAGCCAGTTTGAATAAATAATCTTTCTACAGGTCTTTTCATTATCAGAAAATTCTTAAAATGTTTTTTCAAATAAAGAAACACAATAAGTAAATACATATAGTAAAAGCCTACTTGAGACAATTTAGAACTAACACAAATTTCAGATGCTTTTATTAAGAAAATAAGTATTGAATATTGAAATCTGACGTCTATAGTAATCATATATATAATACATTATGTATATATATCAAAGATACTCATAAATTATAAGTAGACTACATTTAGTCTTCAAACTACAGAGCAAGAGAAATTATTCTGATCTTAGTGAGTGTTTGTGTATTTCACATAATATGTCTTGAATTTTTATTAATCCCAAATAAATCTTTTTTTACAAATTCATCTTTTTGCATTTTAAAATAATACTGACATATTCTATCATTAACAGTAACTCACTGAAGCTTTCATTTAAATACTTGAGTTCTACCAAAATAAGGATTCATGATTTGTAAAAATACCTGTTACCTATGATGAGACCAAATGATATAATTATACTAAGAATATTCTGCTATTGACTACTCATTGTCTTTAGAAACTGAGCACAACTGTGTTTTATAGACAATGTACTTGAATTTCAACTAGTCTTCTGTCCAACATAAAAATGCTGACTTCTAACTGAGATAAGTCCTGGGAAATGATTATCCACATAAGTTCTCACCATAGTTAAGATGAATTATTTTTTGTTGTAGAAAACCATTGATTTATGTACTCCTAGCTTAGAGGAACATTTCAAGTGGGAAGTGCTGCATTTTTCTTTAACAGATAATCCATGATAGCTAGAGTAAGGAAACAGGATTTTAGTTTTTAATTACCACGAACATGGAATAGGGTTCAAGTTTGTTTCTGCCAGAACAAATGTAGCCATCACCTTTTATCTAATTGTCAGAAAGTAAGTAAAATGGTACCCATAGCAGCAAAAAATTGGTTCTCTTTCTTCATCATTTGAAGAAGGAAATGGAATGGAGGACAGTATTGTAAATTGTTTTTTTTTTTTTTTTGGCAGTTCTCGGTCTTTTCCACTTTTGATATTTGAAATGTTAAGTGAATATCATGCCATGGTATCAAAGGCCTTGACCATAGATCTGGCTCTAGGCCCAGACTGTTATCTACATTATGAGAAAATCTTGTTTAAACATAGGGACAGGCAAGTTTTCATTGTCTCTGTGTCATAATGCAATTGTATAACTTATACAAAATATTAAACAAAAAACTGTGCATATTTAAACTTGAATGTGGTTCCCTTTTGTAGAAGGGAGATGCCATATGAGGGCATTCTGAATGGGGGTACGAGTTTTGTTTTGCTTTATTTTGTTCATTTTGGTGTTTTATTCTCAAAGCAGGATATTTCCTGTAGGAGTCTAATTCCTATAACCTCATTTCAATACTATCACATTACTCTAACTTTAAAGCAATCATTAGCCCTCAATCAGACTTAAAATGCAATTAAAGAAAAACATTGCATTTGACTTCATTTATGTGAAGTCAAATTAAAGACAAATACATATCATTGCTTTTTTTCCCTCGGTGTGTGAATGTTCTTTATTTGAAATGCAGTTAGTCTTCTGTTTTGAGTGGATTACCTTTCTGACTTTAGTGTTCTCACTTGCTTATTCAGTTGTTTTAAGAGTTAAATGAAATAATACAATTCCATCTTTTAGAGAAATATCCAGACTACAATCCTCCTAAAAATCTATTTTCTCCATCAATTTTTCACAAGAAAAGGTGAATGAACAAATTGTAGTCATTTTTGTCAAACCAAATTGTGAATAGAGTGGAGAAGAAACAGCATACAGGTCACATAGAGTTACCCTAGTAACTGCACAAGGAATCCGTCTCTGCATGTGTCTGCTTGTCTGTCTGTTATGTGTTTGTGTGTGTGTGTGCGTATGTGTGTGTGTGTGTGTGTGTGTGTGTTTGTGTATGTATTTCACTTAAAACCCTTGTACATTTAATTCATCCCTAAAAATTATTTATTTAGAAAGTCATATTTCTGCATCTTTTTAATTATTAAAACCATTCTGACAGACATACTTTATCAATAACCAATCTTATTTGTTTCTAAGCTATGCTTCTCCACGTATGTTAAGCAAACATAAGAACTCTTGCTTTTGTAAATCTTCATTTATCCATTTTCTTTTTCTATTGACTCTTTATATTTGTCTCAAACCATAATGTTTATTTTAGGTGATATTTTTGTATGTATGATATGTATTGAGGATATTGTTTCTTGGATTTTCTGTTTTGTTTTCTGAGTGATCTCTTGATATCATTTAAAACTATTCTTTTCCCATGTAAATTTTTTTTGTCATTTTTAAAAATATGTAAGCATTTTTCCAGACTTTTGAGTGACACTGATTTTACCTGGGGGATATATATTTATGTATATGTTCATAAACTTTTTCATAACTATTTTCTTCTAATAAATGCATTATATTATGTTATACTAACATCAGTGATCCCGAATATGCTTATTTCTAAGCGAAAACTACAAATGTAGATAATTAAAAGGTATATCTGCCTAAAGCTTTGTATTTAATTTTATTTAAAGTCTTGGTTAATACATAACAAAGTAATTTTCTGAGTAATTGTAAGCAAACTTTCTAGTGTTGTCACTTCAATTCAATAACAAAGATCTAAACACATGAAAATATACCAAATGTATATGTTGGTTTTATTTCTTTGTCTGTAAATCTAACAATTTCACCTAAATGACAAAATTTGTAAAATTATTCCATTTTAAATTTTGTGCTTGTGAAAATGAGATCTTTAATCTCCACAGTGGGCTCCATGTATGTTGGCAAAATCCTCATTGCAGTGGTATCCTAAGATTGCAGAGACGGTCTTGATAGTTACATGAGGGCCCTTTCTCCTTACTTCCTGGATAAGTTAAAATGGGGTGAATATTCTCTTATACTCTATGATCTTCCAGAATGTTCTGCTTCTCCACAGGCCTACGAACATAGAAAAAGATACTAAGGCCAGAGACCTGATGCCAGAGTAAATCTTATTGCCATATACCTTGGATATGCTGCCATGGCAACAGAAGGAAAGCTGCCTAAGACATTCTTTTAAGATTTTTAAAAATTATTTTGCAATATTTATACTGTTTAGACCTGTATAAAGATACTTTAAAACACTAGTTTACAATATGACAAAACTCCAAGAATAAGTATAAATTCTTTATTTAATGTCTTAATTCCAGTTTCATAAGATAATTATTTATTTAAATGACATCAGAAGTTATTTATTGAATATAATACGCATTATTTCATTCAGACTATCTACCTTTTGTCTTCTATGTTAGTCTGACATCAAAGAGTATAGTAAAGTTTTTTAATATATGAGAGCCCATAACCTCTAGTACTATATCGAAGCAGAAGGGAAATACTATTTCACTAGATATTAGAAACATTGAAAACGGTATCAAATCAAAAATCAAATAAGTACATGGAAAATTTACATTTTAATAGCTTAGGAAGTAAAGTCAGAAAAATAAAATATTACATTCACTTAAAATCATGTTAGATAATGACTATTCTTTTCAGATGAAATAGCATCTGGAAACTGCATTTCCCTTTATATGCTACTTATACCTTTAATTTTAAAGCATCCCACTTCAGTCAGAGAATGCAATTTAAAAATTAACAATAACTTCAGGGAACATTTTGTGAATTATTTGCAACAATCCATCATAATATGTTTATATGGTAATTTCTATTCTAACAGAGATACAACATTTAAATGTTTTTGAATCTTTTTTAAAGATAGTTCAAGGATATTACATTTAAGATAATCCATAGTAAAAAAAGTTTTGATGTTAGAAAAATAGCAAAGATTAGGCAAACTTCTTATATTTGTAAGCCTGTAAATTCTCCAACCTAATTTTCTTGTAATGCTGTTCAGTGAAGCAATTTTTAGATTGTTTATTACTTTGGATTATTTCTCACTTCAATATGCAGTGATGTTTGCCTTAAGACAATAGCAGTCTGGATTATATCTTAAACTTATATCTAATTCCCACAAAAGACTATTGGAAGGAAATTTGATGTATAAAAAAGAGGTTGAAAAACTCAGAATTTTCCAGAATTTCTGGCATCTTCCCTAATATGATTTGTGATTCAGAAACCTATGCAGTTCCAAGCTACTTGGGAAGATTTCATATCTTTTATAACAACAATAAAGTTGATATTAGTTCTGATAACTTTACTTTCTTATAGTGTTAGCCTGAAGTATTACATATTAAAAAATATTCAGGAAACCACAAACCACAGCTTGCAATAAAATTTTGGTAGAAAAAAAAAATTTCCCCTAAAGGATTTCTCTTTATTAAATAATGAGAAAGTACTGAGGTAGGAATAAGTTCTGATAGCTCCCATTGGAGATCTCCTACTGACATAGTTTATATGTTATTCATCTAGTGGTTAGAGAGTGCATATCATATACTAGATTTACTCCTTAACTGTGGCTCGGTTGATGTTTCCATCATCAATTCTTCCAAACCATTTATAATTAAAATGTTGAATATAATCAAAGAAGAATACAATAAAATAATGAAGCATAACTTAGATTAACAGTTCAGGAAATGTTTCACAAATATAGAATTTCTACTCATATTTATATAAATACACACACCATATATACAGATACAAATAATGAGGTGAATATTATTCACAAAAAGAAAGCTGCCTTGCACAAGAAAAGTTTATTTGGCTTACTGTGGAAATACTGGATACATGTGGGCAGACCTACCATCATTCAAACTGTGAAGATATGTTTAGCTTGGGAGCTGTGGGAAGAATGGCAGCTGTGGGAGCCATGGGGAGTCAAGTCATCCTGGGGCAAGTGTGGCTTCCAGGTGTGTCTAAGCACAAGAAATCTTGTCCTGAGATCTTCAGGCATAGGATTTCTGCCCAAGCTCTAGCCCTGGAACTGCATATCCCTGTGCACATAGCCCTGTGTCCAAAGATTTGCCCATCAGAGGAGGTCACTCAGCCCAGTGGCCAGATTAAACTTGTTCTCCCATTATCATAGGAGTTCTAGCAGCACCTAGGATTCCTGCTTATGGAAATGAAGTATCCCATCACCTCTGCCCTACCTCATGATATACACTCACCCCAACAACCTCTATTCAGTCTCCAAAAAGTTTAAGTAGTCTCTGTTCCATGATTACAGTGAGATATCTCACTGAAGCCTATCACTATCCACCCGAGGTCACCATCCCAAGGTCTTTCTGCCTTCTGTCCCCACTCAGATTCCACTGTTTGTGACTGCATGCCAGTCATACTATGAACAGAGAAGCAGAGCCCAAGTGACAGTGTGTGGCATTATGGAGCAGATGATATAATGAGATGTATTTGTCACTTCATAGCAGCCAAAAATCAAAGAAAAAGCACCTTCAGAGGCACACCAGTGATCTATCTTTCTCTTACAGAACCTATTCTAAATTTTCTACCATTTTTTTCAGAGACTAGCCAAGGGCTAGAGAGACAGCAATAAATATATGGACTCTGGGATGATATTGAAGATCCACAATACCTAACTGGTTGACTATAACCACTGTTCTTAATTTTCTATCAGTAGCTAAGTATGCAAACAAGAAAAAGATAAGGTCTCAAAGTACTGCGCATCGTAATTCAGCCTCCAATAGCCAGTTCAATCTAGTTTGACCAGAAATCTGAGAGGGCTACTTGGTGGTAGTGATCACACAATCTTTACTTCTTTGGCATATCCCACAGGGTACAGGTGTCTTCATAGCCCTGCTAAGGCTTCCTCAGGGTCTGATCCAAAGCCTAGGTCATTTCTAGGAGCTATGTTGTAGCAACTTACTGCTCTGGGTGCAACTGCCAGAACAAGATCGTTGTTCACCTTTTCCTCAACTCACTAAACATAGAGGAGAGTGCAGGCTATGTTGAGCCAGAATTGAGTCCACAACTCAAAACACATAAGATTAAGAACAAAGGCACCTTCAGGATTCAGAATGCTATTAACCTTCTGCAGCAGAAGTTGGTCCATAGATGCTGGAGAAGGACAACTCATTCCAAGTATAGTGTGTTTACAGTTAGACATCATCAACATTCTCTGCATATATGAAACACTACTAAATCATAGTCCTATAATGCTTCTCCTCTCTCCAGGCTGATAATGTATTCCAGGCTATCTGGAGAGTTAATCTTCTTCTGATCTATCTGTGAGCAGTCAAACAACTGGGTAACTACTTAAACATGGAGAACTACAACTCTTCAGCATCTACATAAGGCTTTGGGAAATGATCATGAACAAAGAGGGGAGGATGTAAGTTACACCTACCCATGTCCACTGCAATAATATCATTGGAGTCTCTAAAAGCAACTCTGGGTTTCTTACAAACAAAGGATGGTTTTTATGGTTTGCTGGTGTTCACAACAGAGATAACTGTTATCAGTCAACTACCCTGGGTTAGGAAAGAAGTCTTTTGGAAATATAAGAATTTTGCTGTTCCTTGTCCTTCTTCTGTTTCTTCTGTCCTCTCTAACACACACCTTTCAGCATCCTGTCTTTGAACTACCCCATGTTCTTGTTGGTGCAGAAGTTGATCCACCAACAATGTTTCCTGCCTTCCTTTTTACACATCCTCAACAGTAAATTCACTATTCAAGGCACTGTGGAAAATATGATAAACAATGAGATTAATCAGCCTTTAAAGCATACATACAAGTAATAACATATAAACTGAGAAGGTTATATATTTGGTACCATACCTGTATGCACAGATACATTTATGCATGTGATAAGAAGTAATGAAAGAAAGTGATATAGCTTTAAAGAAATGTGGATAGGGATATATTGGAAAATTTGGAGATAAAAATGGCAAGAGAAGAATATTGTAATTGTAATATTAGAAGTTTGATTTTTTTAAATTGAACAACTTTATTTTAAAAAACAAGATAAATGTGCAGATTTTAATCACTTTGCATAAAAGTATGTGAATACATTTTTGTCAGTACTTGGTTTTTTTAAAGGTTTGATAGTGTGCATTAAGATCAAACTAGTTACAATGAGCATAAAGTACATGTAAAACAAGATGTAATCTGGAATTATTTAAAGTTTTCTTGGTGTGTAAAGAATAAGCATAATGGATTTTCTTTTTTTTTTTCTTTTTTTAAACTTTATTTTAAAAACCAAAGATAAAAGAAAAAAATTAAACATTTTTGCATAAATGTATACAAATACATTTTTGTCAATGCTTACCTTTTTTTTTTCTTTTTTTTTAAGGTATGATACTCTGCATTAAGGTCAGTAGTTACAATGAGCAAAAAGTACATGTAAAACAGGATGTAACCCAGAATTAGTCAAGGTTTTCTTGGTGTGTAAGGATTGAGCATAATGGTTTTTTGTTTGTTTGTTTGTTTTCTTTTCTTTTCTTTTTTTTCTTGAGCTTCACACAGTCTGTGAGTTGTTTCTGGGGCAGTCCGAGGCCCTGGGGTTAGCATCCCACTATCAGTGACTGCATATTATGTCTGTTCTTTTGTGACAGGATTATCTCACTCCGGATGATATTCTCTAGATGAAACCATTTTCTTAAGAATTTGGTTAAGTCATTGCATCTGATAGCTGAGTAGTACTCCATTGTGTAAATATACCACAATTTTTGTACCCATTCATCTACTGAAGGACATCTGGGATCTTTCCAGCTTCTGGCTATTATAAATACAGCTGCTATGAACATTGTGGTGCATGTATCTTTGTTGTATATTGGAGTGTCTGTGGGATATATGCCCCGAAGTGGAATAGCTGGATCTTCAGGTAGTACTATGTCCAATTTTCTGAAGAATCGCCAGACTGATTTCCAGAGTGATTGTATCAGTTTACAACCACACCAACAGTGGAAAAGTGTTCCTCTTTCTCCACAACCTCACCAGCATCTGCTGTCATCTGAGTTTTGGATCTTGGCGAATCTAATGGATGTGAGGTGTAATCTCAGGGTTGTTTTGATTTGCATTTCCAGGCTGGCTAAGGCTGTGGAGCACTTCCTTAAATGTTTCTCAGCCATTCAATATTCCTCAGTTGAGAATGTTTTGTTTAGCTCTGTACCCCATTTTTTAATAGGGTTGTTTGATTCTCTGGTGTCTAGGTTTTTGAGTTCTTTGTATACCTTAGATATTAGGCCTCTATCTGGTGTGGAGTTGGTAAAGATCGTTTCCCATTCTGTTGGCTGCCGTTTTGTTTTCTTGACAATGTCCTTAGACTTACAGAACCTTTGCAATCTCATTAATTCCCATTTGTTAATCTTTGACCTTAAAGATTTTGTTGAGTATTTTTGCATCAATGTTCTTAAGTGAGATTGGTCTGAGGTTGTATTTCATTGTAGGGTGTCTGTGTGGTTTAGGAATGAAGGATATTGTAGCCTCAAAAAATGAGTTAGGTAGAGTTTCATCTGATTCTATTTTGTGGAATAGTTTGGAGAGTATTGGTATTATGTCATCAATAAGTGTATGATAAAATTCTGCACTGAACCCATCTGGACCTGGGTTTTTTTGTTTTTTTTTTTTGTTTGTTTGTTTGTTTTTTTTTTTTTTTTTTTTTTTTTTTTTTTTTTTTTGGATGGTTGGCTTTTGATGATTGCTTCTATTTCTTTAGGTGTTGTGGAATTATTTAGATTATTTACCTGGTCCTGGCTTAACTTTAGTATCTTGTATCTGTCTAAGAATTCATCCATTTCCTCCAAGTTATCTAGCTTTGTTGAGTATAAGTTTTTATTGTAGGATCTGATGATTTCTTGAATTTCCTCAGTTTCAGTTGTTATTTCTCCCCTTTCCTTTCTGATTTTGTTAATTTGTTACTTTCTCTTTGCCCTCTAGTTAGTCTGGTTAAGGATTTATCAATCTTGTTAATTTTCTCAAAGAACCAGCTCTTGGTTTTGTTGATTCTTTCAATGGTTCTTTTTGATTCTATTTGGTCTATTTCTGCCCTAAGATTAATTATTTGTTGCTGTGTATATCTCTTAGGTGTATCTGCTTTCTTTTGTTCTAGAGCTTGCAGCTGTGCTGTCAAGTTGTTGGTGTATGCTCTCTCCAGTTTCTTTTTTGAAGCACTCAGAGCTATGAGTTTTCTTCTCAGTACTGCTTTCATTGCATCCCATAGATTTGGATATGTTGTGTTTTCATTTTCATTGAATTCTAGAAAATCCTTAATTTCTTTCTTTATTTCTTCTTTGACCCTGCTATGGTTTAATAGAGCATTGTTTAGTTTCCATGTGTATGTGGGCTTTTTGTTGTCTTTGTTGATATTAATGACCAGCCTTATACCATGGTGATCTGAAATGATGCATGGGAGTATTCCAATATTCTTATATCTATTGAGGCTCATTTTGTGACTGATTATGTGGTCAGTTTTCAAGAAGATGCCATAAGGTTCTGAGAAGAAGGTGAATTCTTTTGTTTTAGGATGATATATTCTGTAGATATCTATTAATTCCAGTTGGTGCATAGTGTTCGTTAGTTTTACAGTGTCCTTGTTCAGTTTCTGTTTCCATGATCTGTCCATTGGTGAGAGTGGTGTATTGAGGTCTCCTACTATTATTGTGTGGGGCACAATGTATTTTTTGAGCTTCAGTCGGGTTCCTTTTATGGATATCGGTGCTTTTGTATTTGGAGCTTCTATGTGAAGGATTGAGAGTTCCTCCTAACAAATTTCCCCTGTCATGAGTATAAAGTGTCCCTCCTTATCTTTTTTGATAACTTTTGGTTGAAAATCTCCTTTATTTGATATTAGAATGACGACTCCAGCTTGCTTCTTGGGGCCATTTGCTTGGAAGGTTTTTTCCCACCCTTTTACTCTGAGATAGTGTCTGTCTTTGTCTCTGAGATGAGGTTCTTGTATGCAACAAATTGCTGGGTTTTGTTTATGTATCCAGTCTGATAGCCTATGTCTTTTTATTGGTGAATCGAGTCCATTTATGTTAACAGATATCAAGGAATAGTGGTTGCTGTTTTTTGCTACTTTTGCTTTTGGAGGTTGAATTGTGCCTGTATGTCTTCCTTATTTTGGTTTTCTTGCTTGGGAATTTTCTTGTTTTTATTAGGATGTAGTTTCCCTCATTCTATTGGGTTTCCCCCCTATAATTCGTTGTAGTGCTGTGTTTGTAGTCATATATAGTGTAAATTTAGTTTTGTCTTAGAGTATCTTAGTCTCTCCATCTATGGTGATTGATAGTTTTGCTAGGTATAGCAGCTTTGTCTGGCACCTGTGCTCTCTTAGTGTCCGAATGATGTCTGTCCAGGCTCTTCTAGCTTTCATAGTCTCTGTTGAGAAATCAGGTGTGATTCTCATTGGTCTGCCTTTATATGTCACTTGGCCTTTTTCCCTTACTGCTTTTAATATTTTTTCTTTGCTTTGGGCACTTGGTGTTTTGACTATTATGTGTCGAGGGGAATTTCTTTTCTGTTCCAATCTATTTGGAGTTCGGTAGACTCGTTTTATGCTCATGGTCATGTCATTCTTAAGGGTAGGGAAATTTACTTCTATGATTTTGTTGAAGATATTTACTGTGCCTCATAGTTGATATTCTTCACCCTCTTCTATTCCTATTATCCTTAGGTTTGGTCTTCTCATTGTGTCCTGGATCTCCTGCACATTTTGGGTTAAGAGCTTTTTGGTTTTTGCGTCTTCTCTGACTGTTTTGTCTATGTTTTCTATATTGTCTTCGGCCCTGGAGATTCTCTCTTCCATCTCTTGTAGTCAATTGGAATTGCTTGCATCTGCGACTCCTGATTTCTTTTTTATGTTTTCTATCTCTAGGGTTGTCTCTTTAGTGTTTTCTTTACTGTGTTTATTTCCATTTTAAATTCCTTCTTCCATTCCTTCATCTCTTTGGTTCTGTTTTCCTCTAGTTCTTTGAGTGCTTTTCTTGTTTCCTCTTTAAAAGCTTCTAATTCTTTATGCTTTTCCTTCTGTTCTTGTTTAAGGATCTCTATCATAATCTTGAGGAATGATTTCCGGTCTGCCTCTTCTTTTTCTGGAGTATTTGAGATTCTGCTGTTTGCTGTGTTGGGAGAGCTGGGTACTGGTGTTACCAGGTTTTCTTGGTTTCCCGTGGGTACGTTCTTTCCCTTTCCTCTTGCCATCTTGTTGTCAGTCTTGTGTCTTGCCGGGTTACTGGATCCCTGAACCAAGATGGGACGGGGAAGAGGACTGGTGAACCGCTCTTTTCTTGCTCTCTGCATAGATCTCTCTGCACCCAGGCTGGTCAGAAAGCCTCCTCGCCAGTCCTGTGTCCCTGGATCACCGCTGGACCACTGCTGGACCACTGCTGGCTCACCACTGATCCCGGTGGCAGTAGGTCTGAGTGCTGCTATTGAGGTTTTGGAAAAATACAAGATTTGTGTTCTAGTTACAGTAGAACTTCAAAATTCCACCTAGGTGCTATCAGCACCTGACTCAGTTATACTATAGCTAATGCATAATGCCAGAAGACAAATTTTATACTTGTGTTATAACTCCTCCATGAAGGAATGATTACTGTCAATTTTAAGGAATGATAGATTTATCTGGCATATTTGATTCCCAATGATCAAGATCAAAATGTAATTACAAATAAAAAACAAGAATAATGAAAGATAGAGAAAGCCATTTATATAACTGAGTCCTTTAATGGTACCTTAAAAAGTAAAGACAATAGTGAGAGATATTTAGGTATATATTTCTATAAAGAAAAGTAGGGCACATTGTACAGTACTGTAATTAAGAAAAATGATAGTTTGTGCCGCTCATAACTGTTAATTAGTTTACTCCCATGTCTTGTAACTTTTTAATAGAGTATCTTATGAAAAATCTTAGGTTAACAAGAACTGATTGCTAGATGACCAAGAGCAAAGAATATCCATCCTACAGACAGAGCCAGAAGAATGCATAAACTGTAGAAAACAAGATGTGTGCTCTTTGTAAAACTGACAGGGACTTAAATTACAGACCTCAGAGATAAAGGAAAAGAATCTATTTTTAAAGGTCAGTTGTGGGAGTGCTGTATGTGGCAGACACATAAAAAATACCTGTCTTCACTCTTCCTTATAAATCACCTTACCATTCCAGTGAGATTGAATGATAGACCTACTGGCACAAACTGAATTGAATACAGACTGAACCTCATACAGTGCAAAATGTTTTAGAATGTTCAAGATAATACTGCTGGATTGTCAAACATTTCACTCTTAGTAACATTTGAATACAATATTATTGAGTGCAGGTTACTGCTCTCTTCCATTATTAGTGCTGTGTCAAGTATTGATTCAGGGAAAATTACTAAAGAACTTTTATTTCTTATTTTTATTAGGTGGTAAAAGATCTAGTCTTTGGGATGGAGGAGAAATGGAAAGAGTACAAAAAACCATAAAGATATAAACCACATTTGATTGTTATTATTGGTTTTCAACTGGACTACACTGAAATTTACTAAACCTAAATGACTAGGCACGGCTGTGACAGATATTTTTTCTTCATGAAATGATTTTAAGTGGGAAGACCCAAGACTAATCTGTGGCTTTCAGGTGGGAAGATATACTGTTATTTTTGAGAAGTGGAAAGATCTATCTATAATCTGGACCACAGGCTTTGCTGGAAGCCTATATATAAAGGACAGAGATGAAGGAATCATCTCTCTCTGTGTGTCAGTCTGTCTCTCTCTCTGTCTCTATCTCTGTCTCTCTCTCTTTGTCTCTGTCTCCCTCTCTCCCACCCACTCTTTCTCACACTCTACCTGCTTGTGTTCTCACTAACAAGTTCATTCCTTTACTGGTATTAGAGTCTACTTCTCCAAGATTCTGGTGTATACTGAAATATCCATCCTCAATAACTGAGCAACTGTAAAATTCTTGTATCTCAGTTCATAGGCAACCGTGTGTGTGTGTGTGTATGTGTGTATACAGAGATAGAAATATTTATTCTATAAATTCTATTAATGTAGAACCCTGACTAACACCCTATTATCTTAATTGGGATCTAAAAACTTGACAGTTTAAAAGATAAATAAAAGATTTTTTTAAAGGAACTTTTTTTTTTTTACAACACTGTCATTTTATAAGTCCATAAAAGAAATTCACACAATCACGTTTAAATATAAATTAAACAAAGAATTATAATATTTTAAATTTAGGATTTTTTGTTGTTCACATTTATAACTTCATAACAACCAGATGTTGTACAGGTCAGAGACTGATCATTCCTGCATATCTACAAAGCAGTCACATTTTGGTATGTCCATCTCATACATTTTATATATATATATATATATATATATATATATATATATATATATATATATATATATATGTGTGTATATATATATGTATATATATATAATATATGTAGTTTATGTTATTCCTATATGCTTAAGAAAATTGTGTGCATAGTATCAAAATATTTCCATATGCCATTGACCACTCAGTTTTTAACCCTGTGAAGATTAGAGTAACAGTTACAACATGCTTGAGAAAAATCATCAATATTAAAAATGCACAATAACTAACAACACGAATAGAAATGTAATGGAAAAATAAAAGTTAAGGGAAAAGTTCAAGAAATACATATCCCCAAACACAAGATAACAAGACATCCTGTTAAGACATAAAGCATGAACAAGTGATTTTAAAAAGTATATTAAAATTGTTAATATACAAAAGTTAAATTACGATTATTTAATTAGGTTTTTTAGTAAAGGTGAGAAAAGCATGTAGAACATGATAAAACAATTGGAGGGAACTAGTAAACTCTTCATACATTTTTGTATTTATGCTTATTGTAACTAGTGATTTTAATGCACACTATCAAACCTTTAAAAAAATCAAGTACTGACAAAAATGTATTTGCATACTTTCATACAAAAATGCCTAAACTCTATACACCCATCATTGTTTTTCAAAATAAAGTTGCTCAATTAAAAAAATAAATAAAAATAAAATATGCAAGTAAATTCACTGTATAATCCAGATTAAGAACAACTTCTTTTTTTTAAATAGAACAACTTTATTTTAAAAAACAAATAAATGTACAGATTTTATGCATTTTCTGCATAAAAGTACATGAATACATTTTTGTCAGTACTTGGTTCTTTCTAAAGGTTTGATAGTGTGCATTAAGATCTTATTAATTACAATAAGCATAAAGTACATGTAAAACTAGATGTAACTTGGAATTAGCCAAAGTTTTCTTGGGGTGTAAATATTAAGCATAATGGTTATTTATTTTCTTTTTTTTTTTTAAACTTAGTCTGTGAGTTGTTTCTGGGGTGTTCAGAGCTTTCTGGGGTTAATATCCAATTATCAGTGACTGCATATTTTGTCTGTTCTTTTGTGACTGGGTTTTCTGCAGCTTTTAACACTGAAATTCAGTTATGATTAAAATGGTTTTTGGGATTGTGTTTAAGAATGTACAAAAATAAGATTCCTAAGCAATTTGAAGTTGCAATTGTTTAAATTAATGTATTCTTATGTCTCAGTGACAACAATCATAGTTTTCTTTATCAAGTCTTAAACGCTGTCTGGTGTTTATTGTGATGGTAAAATGAAAATGATTAGGTGCAATACTTTAGGTTGGTGTTACGGTGACATATTATTGGACAATGGAGAGGTAAGCAGAGAAGAGGCTAAGAAAGCAGAAGAGGAGAAGAGAGAAAAGAAGATTCCAGGAAGAAAGAAAATGAATGCAGATGTTAAAATTTCTTTCAGCACATCTCTTAATAAATAAGGTTGTTATGAATATATTACAAGCTATAGAATTGTACAAAATCATTTAACTTCTAAAAGTTAGCAATTATATTTTATTTTTCTTACAACTTTATTTAAAAACATATACATGTACAGCTTTTTAAAGTCATTTTGGCATAAAACTATATAAATATATTTTTGTTAGTACTTGGTTTTTTTTTTTTTAAGTTTGATAGTGTGCATTGAAGTTTTACTAGTTACAACAAGCATAAAGTACATGTAAAGCAAAACATAACATGGAAATTGTCAAAGTTTTCTTGGTATATATAAATTAAATATAATATTTTTACATACTAAAGATTTTCACAAGGCTATCTTCTTAGCTCTTAAGTTATTAATAATTGAAGGTCTAAGTGTTCTCCACTCTGAGAGGCTGATACACACTTATTGGTTTGTTTTTTTTTTTTTTTTTTTTTTTTTTTTTTTTTTTTGTTCTAAGAAGGACTGAGGCTTCCACTTTTTTGGCCATTTTTTGAGCTTCATATGGTCAGCAAATTATATTATAAATATTGGATCAGAGTAGTTTGGTGTGCTCTTTCATGTGACTACTTAACTGAGTTCAAAGGGTATATGAGCAGAATACATAAAACCTGCCACAGAGTTGGGATGTATGTGCCCAAGACTTGGCAACAACATGTGAAGGGGAAATGAGTGGAAACATCATGCCAGGGCAGTCATATGCCCCTGGGTCAGAAACCACAGGGACAGGCAGACTCTATCTTCTGGCAAGAGAACCATGTGGAAAGGGTGGCTTCCAGACCATATGCAGTCTGTGCACTTACCTCCTTCACACTGAAGCGGCTCTGAAGGAGTGAGACCACAGGGCCAATGGCAACAGAATTCATTTTTAATATTTACTGCAACACAATACCATAATTTTACACAAACAAGCTTCTTTTAAATTTAATAGTAAAAACACACTCCAAAGTTTCTTTTTCTTTTTTTCTCTTTTTGCCCTACCTCCTTTACTCTCTTCTTTCTTCGCATCATTTCACAACTCAGAAATATCCCGCATCTCCAAGTAGAAGATAAATCCATGCAATTTGCCTTTAGAAATTGTTTTATAAACACAGCTCATTTCTAGAGGGTACATTTAGAACCTGTTTTTGCAAACAACTCAGGAATCTCATAAGGAAATAAGACTAATATGATAACTTGAGCTTCATAAAGCCATCCTTACTGTTTACTTTGACTATTTTTTAATTACTGCAAAATAAGACATATGTCTAAAGGGCATGGACTTCCCAAATTACATAATACTGAATTTAATCTATGTTGGGTTCTGAACACATGTTGTTGTAAATCATGCTTAAAATCGAATTGAAGTACTCAGTGAATGATGTTGGGAAGTAAATCAACATAACTGAAACATTGTGTCTTACCCATTTGGTAATCACTATTCTTCTCACAGGGGAGAGTCATATTAAATAGAGAACTATCATTTCTGTATGATTTATTATGAGTATCAGTTTTATTATATAAATGTCTTAAATTTCAACAAAATCTTACTAACTTAAACAGGTAGACACAGGAATTTATTTTTCTCTTTAATCTCAGAGATCTCAGTGCTCTTTCTCCACATTTAGTTGTTGTCATAAGCTGCCCACAACTCCCAAACTACACTAGGGTTAGATTAAAATGGTAGGGATTGAGGGAAGTTTGGTATCTTAAGATTTTACGCTGTGAGCAGACACAAGATTAGAGACACTGTGAAATAATAAAAGAGCAACCAGAGCTAAGAAAATAGTTTGTAATCAGATGGACTTTATTCACCCCATGCTTCCCAAAACCATCCCATTGGATGGTTTCTTCTCAAGACAGTGTCAGAGTAGATATTTCAGTCAGAGTAATCTAAAAAACATCATGAAATTTTATATAAAATGCATCTAAAATTGATTCTAAATTAGAATGGAGCATAGAATGAAAAAAGGGAAAGAAGTATTTTTCTTCTCTTAAAACAGCTAACAGCTAACTACATCTCTTTAGTAAGAGTTGGGTCTTCTTGTGTATGCTAGACTTTTAGCTGCTTTGATACTTACAGGACTTAGTGGTATATCGATAATTAAGTGAAAAGAAGAAATGATGTTGTGAGGGATATATGCTGAGGGAATAGAGAGGAGGTAGAGGAGGAAAATGAGTGGTAGATTATGATCATATTTCATTGCATTTATATATGAAATTACCAAGAATAAAGAAACCATTTTTCAAAAAGAAAACACCAGTTTCAAGCTTGTGTTTTAAGGTAATCAACCATTTTCAACATATAATTAGATCCTTGCTTTGATATTTTTTAAAATTTGCTTGTTTGCATGATTGGTTAGGTCAACATACAAAACTGAAAAAATTATATAGAGTGTAGAATAAAATCCATTTACATGTCCTAGAATATTTCCAGACCCTCAAAAATCTTTGAGTGTAAGAAAAGAAAATTCTATTTATGTTGGTATGAACTGTCTGCAGTAGCACATTAAATGAAATGAGCCATCATATTATGCAAAGTCAAGAAATTAAATTTAAAAAGAACGAGTGTTTTATGGAAAGGGATTTTTTTTTTATTATTATTGTAGCAAGAGATCTAATTTTCTTGATTGCAGCAATGGAAGTGTGACCATGGAATTAGAAAACATTTTATATATTTTACCTAATAGAAACATAGAAAATTTCAGATGTACTTCTAGGTGATGTCAAATGTGCTTAATGTCTGTGTCTCCTCTGAATTTTCAAATTCAGAATATTTTATCATTTGGTTGGGAGCCAGCAGAAGGAAAACATGTATCATAGATGTTTGCTTTGAAAGATCTCAGTGGAATGAGATGGTAAGATTGTATTACCAGGAGACCTAATATCAAAATCTAGAGAAAGCATCTTCAAAATTACTAATTTATAAGATTATAACTAATATCCTTTGTAATTAGTACTTTCCAGCTCCCAAGTTATGGAGGTTGACATGTGATTTGTCATCAATGTTCTTCTAAAGTTCATGTAGCTTTACTACATTACTTTCCCAGATTTTTCAAAATCACCTTTTAGAATCACATCATGTCCTCTTCTTAAAACATAAAATTTAGAGTATTAATATACCTGAAGTACTCTCTTTTGAATATGTGTTATGCTTCAAGTAAGACAATAATCCTTAATCATTGTTTGCTCTAAATGAAAGTAGTGATCCTTTTTTTAAATCTTCAACAACTCATATTTGTTTAGATCCGATTTCAGAAAATGAAATGCACCTTTATTTTTTCTCTTTTTTTAAATTAGATACTCTATATTAACATTTGAGATGTTATCCCTTTACCCCACCCCACTCCCATCTCCCTCCCCCTCCATTTGGCTACACAAAGGTGCACTACCTGCTGATCACCCTCTCCACCCCATTGTCTTGGCATTCCCCTACACTGAAAAAACATGCCCTCCCTGGAACAAAAACCTCTTCTCACATTGATGCCAGACATTGCTATCTTCAGCTACATAAGTAACTGGATTAATAGGTCTCTCAAAGTGTGCACAAAGGTTGGTGTTTTACTCCATGAGAGTTTTGAAAGGTTTGGTTGATTGATAATGTTGTTTTTCCCATGAGGTTGCAACCCCTTTTAGCTCCTTAGGTCCTTTATGTAGCAACCTCATTGAGGTCCCTGAGTTCAGACCAATGGTTAGTTGCAAGCATGGTCAGCTCTATCTATATGACTCTAGCATAGTTCCTGAGGAGGCATCTCTGTCTGGTTTCTGCCAGTAAGTATTTTTGGGATCAGCTATTGTGCTTGTATTTGGTGACTGCATATGCAGTGGATCCCCAGGTGAGGCAGCTTCAGAGTGATCTTTTTTCAATCTCTGTTGCTCTATTTGACCTTGCATTTTTAGAAGATGAAAAGATCTCCCATGCTCATGGATTGGAAGGATCAACATTGTAAAAATGGCTATGTTGCCAAAAGCAATCTACAGATTCAGTGCAATCCCCATTAAAAATTTTAACTCAACTCTTCATAGAGTTGGAAAAAGCGACTTGCAAATTTGTCTGGAATAACAAAAAACCAAGAATAGAGAACTCTAATATCAAGAATAAAAACACTCTGGTGGAATCACCATCCCTGATTTCAAGGTATATTATAAAGCAATTGTATTAAAAACTGCATGGTATTGGTACAGAGACAGGAAGGTAGATCAATGGAACAGAATTGAGGACCCAGAAATGAACCCACACACCTATAGTCACTTCATCTTTGACAAAGGAGCTAAAAAGATTCAATGGAAAAAGGAAAACCTCTTCAACAAATGGTGTTAGTTTAACTTGGCAGTCAGTGTGCAGAAAAATGCAAATTGATCCTTTCCTATCTCCTTGTACAAAGCTCAAGTCCAAGTGGATTAAAGATCTTTACATAAAACCAGGTACACTGAAATTATTCTGATTCTTAACCCAGTGGGTTCCTTTCTAGACTCTCCAAGAATTTCAGTCCTAGAAATAACAGACCTGAAATCTCTATGGTCACTCCTTCTGTGGTTTGACTCTGAAATTCTCCATAGGCTTATGGTTTGGATGCATGTTCTTCAACGTGCATCTCTATTTAGAAGATATTGGACCCTTTACTTAGTGCGACCTAGAGCATAGCTCATTGGAAAGATCATTAATGCTCAAAGGTCCTAGTTTCAAAGTTCTTTACTTTCTGACCCACAGTGGTAAGAATACAGCTATGAATCCCCACACTTCATAAATAAGCTTGAACTCCTTTATGCTGTCTTCTCTGTATTAGACTGAAACTTTCCAAAACTATGAGCCAAAACAAATCCTTTTTTCTTTGTGTTGCCTTTGTTCAGGCACTGTGGTTATAGTAATGCAGAAGTAACCAAGCTTTAATATATTTCCATTCCAATGAAGATACTGGTAAATAAAATAATTGTTCAAATGAACAAGTAAATATCTTTCTTTTCTGCCACCCTGATGTAAAAGACTAGGGAAAATTTAAATTGAATATTAACAATCCAGTACTCAACAAAGTCTGTGTTAGGGTTCCACAGATTAACATAATTGAAAAAATGAATAAATAAAAGAAAAATTTTGGCTTATATGATAGTGGCTAGATAGCCTAACAAAATACAAAATCAAATAAAATTAAATAAAATACAATAAAACTGTGTGCCAGAGAGGTGCAGAATCTGGTAGGTATTCAGTTGATAAACTTGAATGCTTCAGCAGTCCAAACTTGACACTGAAGGCCTTAGTAATTACTGCATACTCACTGGTAGACACACTCACCAGCAAGAAGCAAAGATGGGCAGACAAATATAATTGCTTTTTTATTGCAAATCTTTATAATTAGTCTGTCTGCCCATTCTAATAGAGGATCTTCATACTTCAACTTATCTTTCTTAGAAATATCCTCCTAGGACCTTCTCAATTGTGTTGTTTTTAGGTGACGCCAAACTCAATCAAGTTGAAAATCAAGATTAACCATGCCTAATATTAAAAAAAATATTAACTACTATGGAGCAAGAATATGAAGATATTCTCTCAGAAAACTCAGTGACATAAACATTGGTATTTTAAAACTCTGTAAAAGAAACTATGAATTTCACTCACTCTGCTTTAAAGAACATGGCTGTTGATTTGTTGTCTGTTTGCATGTGAGGTCAAGTGAAATGCAAGTTTAGAATCTGTGATTGGGCAAGGAGAAAGAAATGCAGGGATAAGAGTTTCAGGGGGGGTACAAGGGACAGATAGGGAGAAAGACAGAAAAAGATGGAGGAAGAGGACAAACTGGAGCTACATGGCTTGAAATAGCCACAGGTAGCTGTGAATATCATAGAATAGCAATAGAGTAGTATAGGAAAAGTGGTTCAATCAAGGTGGGCAAGTGGGCATTTTGTGGGTTGAGTATTTGTTGTTATAAATTTGACTGATAAATTACAAGCCTCTGGAGTTTTTATTTTAATGGGTTACTAGGATTTGTGACAGCTAGCCACAGGTGGTAGATAGCAGGGAAGATATGAGGTTCATAGGCAGACAAAGCTAAAGGGAAAAGACCACTGCTGGCAGCTTACAAAGGGGGAGGAGAGACCATGTTACTTGAGAATAGCTGGAATGGCATGAATTTTTTTTTTTTTACTTATTACATGTAACAAATGACACTTCTAGGAGCAATTGTTGTCAACTGCCTCTACAATGGAGAAATATAGATTATTTAGATTATTTTTGGCAAAATCAACCTTTTTTACATTATGCATATAAGTATGTATCTGTGTGTGTCTGTGCTCATGAGTACATGTGCTCATATAGCCCAGAGAGGGGGGTCAAATCCCTTGAAGCTGGAATTATAGAAAGTTGTGAGCCGCCTAATGTGGTTGCCTAGAACCAAACTGTGATCCTCTTCAAGAACAACAAGCATCAGAAGTCCTGAGTGACTGCTCTAGCTCATGTATTTTTATCTTATATGAATATTTCTTACTTTGTATTTTCTCTTTTACCCAATGATAGTTTACCATCTTAAAACATGACTTATGAAAAAGCGCTCATTCAGGAAAATGATCACAGATTTTCTTAGATGAAAATTTTTCTGTCATACTGGTTTTCAATCAACCTAGTTGGAATACCAGCATTGTTATATAGGAATACAGTGTAAGGTCATTAAAAATAAAACTCATGTCTGGAAGAAATAATCTCCAACTCTGAAAAAGAAGCCATTTCCTGGTTCTAGCTTTGAACTCATCCATTTGTTTTCTATATTAATTTTTGGGTTATTGCTTTATTCTTCAGTTCATGCATCAAGCACTCATATATTTTATGTCTCAATGTCTCAGCCAATTTATTGAGTAAATTGAAGGCTCACAAATCTAAAAAGTTTTGAAGCTAATTACATTGTCCATCATTTTCTTGCAGAGGTTAAAATATGATTACCCTTCATGGCATGAAGGTTACATTTAAAATAAGAAGTGGTATGTGCCTCTGAAGCAGAGCAAATAGAAGGCAGACAGTTGGAACAAATTTGCAACAGCATTTGTATTTTTTCCATTTATTTTACTTTTTATTGAATAGTTTATGTATTTAGATTTTTAATGTTATCCCCTCTCCTGATTCCCCCCTCCCACCTGCCAACTCCGGCCTCAATACCGTGGCATTGCCCTACACTGGAGAAATAAGCCTTCACAGTACAAAGTGCTTCTTCTCCTATTGATGCGATCCTCTGCTACAAATGCAGCTGGAACTATGGGTCCCACAACTGTACTATTTGGTTGGTAGATTAGTCCCTGAGAGCTCTGGGGAGAAGGGATCTAGTTGGTTGATACTTTTGTCCTTCCTATAAGGTTGCACTTCAGCTCCTTCAGTTCTTTCTCTAACTCTTCTTTTGGGGTCCCTGTACTCAGTCAGATAGTTAAGTGCAAGCATCGAAATAGATATCATTAAGGTGTGGCAGAGCCTTTCAGGAGTCATCCATATCAGGCTCCTGTCAACAAGCACTTTTAGGCACCAGCAATAGTGACTGTGCTGTATAGAGGATGAATCCCCATGTTCCTTCAGTCTATGCTTCACTGCTAGTCAGTGAGTGAATACCATGTTCTTTTGTGACTGCGTTACCTCACTCAGGATAATAGCTTTAAGTTTCATTCATTTGCTTAAGAATTTCATGAAGTCATTGTTTTTAATAGCTGAGTCATACTGCATTGTGTAAATGTACCACATTTTAATATTTATTGCCATTATAATTTTAATATTTAATAATATTAACTTAATAAACAATTAAATAATTTAGTAAATAAATAATTAATTAAATTTAATAATAATTTTAACATCCATTCCCATGTTGAAAGACATCAGGGTTCTTTCTAGCTTCTGGCTATTATAAATAAGGCCACTATTAACATAAAGGATTATGTGTACTTTTTCTATGTTGGAGCATTTTTGGGTATATGCCTAGGAGTAGTAGATAGCTGGGTCCTCAGGTATCACTATGTCAAGTTTTCTAAGCAACTACCAAACTGATTTCCAGAGTGGTTGTACCAGCTTGCAATTCCCCTCAGCAATTGAGGTGTGTTCTTCTTTTTGTACATCCCCATTGGCATCTGCTGTTACCTGAGTTTTGATTGTAGCCATTCTGACTGGTGTAAGGTAAAATCTCAGGGCTGTTTTGATTTGCATTTCCCTGATGACTAAGCATGTTGAACCTTTCTTTGGGTGCTTTGTGGCCATTCGATATTCCTCAGTTGAGAATTCCTTGTTTAGCTTTGTATACCATTTTTAATAGGGTTATTAGGTCATTTGGAGTC
Organism: Micromys minutus; assembly: GCF_963924665.1. NCBI lineage: Eukaryota > Metazoa > Chordata > Mammalia > Rodentia > Muridae > Micromys > Micromys minutus. The sequence goes on from NC_137983.1 coordinate 15,592,235, forward strand.
TACATTCTTGAATTCTTTGTATATACTAAATATTAGCCCTTTATCAGATATAAGATTTGTAAAGATCCTTTCCCTATCTGTTGGTTGCCATTTTATCCTATTAACAGTGTAATTGCCTTACAGAAGCTTTGCAATTTTATAAGGTCTTATTTGTTGATTCTTGATCTTAGAGCATATGCCATTGGTGTTCTCGGGAAATTTTGCCCTGTACCTATGTGTTTGAGGTTTTTTCTTACTTTCTCTTTTATTGGTTCAGTGTATCTGGTTTTACATAGAGATCTTTGATTCACTTGGGTTTGAGCTTTGTAAAAAGAGATAAGAATGATTAATTTGCATTTTCTACATGCTGACCACCAGTTGAACCAACACCAATTGCGAATGCTTTTTTTTTTTTTTTTTTTTTTTTTTTAAACTGGATGGTTTTAGCTCCTTTGTCAAAGATGAACCTGGTCTCCCGGGAATGCTCTCTCTCCTTGGCCCACAAGTGAGATTCTGCTTTTGCTCCAATAAATTTCCAAAGAGAGACCAACCAGGAGTACATGAGGGACAGGAGCCCCAGAGCATCCAGGGACAGGATCCCTCTGGTCTCCATCTATGCCCCAAACTAAGGCTGTTCCACAGCCCTCTGTACCCAATCCTGTCCAGAGGGAGCTGGTCTCCCAGGAGTGCTCTCACTCTTAAGATCATGGGCTAACAGGCCTACAGAAAGACCAAGCTCCAGTCAGAGATAGTAAGACCAACAAACACCAGAGATAGTCAGATGACCAGAGTCAAGTACAAAAACCTAAGCAACATAAACAAAGGTTACTTGGCATCACCAAAACCCAGTTCTCCCACCACAAAAAGTCCTAGATACCACAACACACCAGAAATATTCTAATTTAAAATTCACATCTCATGATGATGTTAAAGAATTTAAGAAGGACATAAATAACTTCCTTAAAGAAATACAAGACAACACATGTAAACAGGTAGAATCCCTTAAAAAGAAACAAAAAGCTCAATTAAAGAATTACAGAAAAACACAACCAAACAGGTTAAGTGATTAAACAAAGCCATCCAGGATCTAAAAAATGGAAATAGACACAATAAAGAAATCACAAAGGGTGATAACCCCTGAGATAGAAAACCTAGGAAATAGATCATGAATCATAAACACAAGCATCATCAACAGAATTCAAGAGATAAGAGAACCTGAGGTGCATCTTATATAAACCATATAAGATGCCTACAGAACTCCAAATACAATGGACGAGAAAAGAAATTCCTCCTGACATATAATAATCCAAACACCAAATTCACAGAATGAAGAAAGGATATTAAAAGCAGAAAAGGGAAATGATCAGGTAACATATAAAGGTAGACCTATTAGAATCACAGCAGATTTCTCAGTAGAGACTGTGAAAACTAGAAGATCCTGGGTAGATGTCATACAGACTCTAAGACAATACAAATGCCATCCAAGGCAACATTTGTTTTTGTCTAGTTTTTTATAAATTACTATGCTTCAGCATCCCAAGACTTTTAATAACAAAGCAACAGCTTTTACATATGTTGTATTCCTCAGTTTTATTTCACTTCCTTCACTATTAATGTTAAGACCACAAGAGAGGTTGAACATCTAAAATTTTCCATTCTTTGTAGTTTCCTGCCATGCAAGCATATGGATTTAGATAGTGAGAACCAACTTAAAAAGTCAAGCGTAGAGGGTGAGCGATGGTGACACACAGGTTTACTCCTAGCATTTGGAAGGTAAAGGCAGGCAGATCTCTAAGTTTGAGGCCTGCCTGGTATACAGATTGAGTTCCAGGACAGCCAGGTCTACAAAAAAAGCCCTATCTCAATAAAACTAAACTGATCTAAACTAAACTAAAATAAAATAAACTAAAACCAAAACCAAGCATGAAGAACTATGTCTATAATTGCAACAATGGAGAAGACAATGGGACATAGACTGGTAGATTCATGAAGCCCACTATCCCCCTAATGTAACCAGTGTTTGATCTCTAGGTGCAGTAAGAAAATGCATTTCAAAAAGTAATGCATAGAACAATTGCAAAATCATACAAAAACAGCAATATATTACCTTCACACATATCTACATGCAAGAAAACACAAATGTAGACATTCATCACACACACACACATACACACACACACACACACACACACACACACACACACACACACACACACACAAATACACAAAATGCTTCCTATCCAGAATCTGAAGAAGGGATGAAAAGAAGTAGAGAACACAAGTGTTTAAACCACATGGACATGGATAGTCCTGCAAATACAGGGCAGCACTGCTTAAGACATCTCACTTTCTTCAGTGGCACACAGTGAGTACCACTGCCAACTTGGGCAGCCTACAGTGTCCACAATACCACATCAGATGCATCAGTTCCCTCATTAGCTACCGAAAGACAGAATCCTTACTTTATAAGTGATGAGGGTACTGAGCAGGTGACAGGCAGGCAGAGGTTTCCTGCTGGATTCAATTTAACGCAAAGAGACAGCCTCAAAGGTAACTCTTCAACAGATGATGCTTTGTTTATAGCATGAGGAAAAGTTATATATACTCTGATAAAATGTCACTTAGCCTGAAATTGGAGGAAAAAAAGTACAGTCACTTATTAGCTTTCTACCAAGGATCAGATGGACATAGAAAAGCAAACCTGTCATTCTTGTTATCACCAAGTTTATAAGCATCTTCAGACATCATCCTGAGCTGTGGCTAGAACAAAATCATTTTGGGTTGCCTTACTTGTCTGAAGCTGTGTGCCTGGGCAGAAAATAAAAAGCAAAAACAGAAAACAAAAACAAATATGATACTTAAGTTCACTATCAATGTTGACATCATAGAAAAACAATTGGTTAGGAGTCTTTAATTTTATAAACCCTCATAATTTTACATTACAAGAGATCTAGAAATAACAACTACAACAGTTCTTTCAGTCATTTCTTTGGCAGGTTTACTCCTTCAAATGCTCTCACAGACCCAACAAAAGAAGTAAACACTATTTTGATATCCTACCAGTGTGTGTGTGTGATAAAGGCATCTGTCAGTTTCTAGGGTTAATCCAGAGAAGAAGATATGCATTTTATTCTAACATTTTATTTTTTTATCTCATAAATTACATCCTGACTGCACTTTCCTCTCTTTTCTCCCACCCAGTCCCTTTTCACTCCTGCTTCTTTCCTTTCAGAAAAGGGAAGGCCTCCAGGGATATCAACTAACCATGCCCTAGCAAGTTGCAAAAACACTAGGCACCTCCTTTTGTATCAAGGCTGGACAAGGCAACCCAGTAGGAGAAAAGTGTCAAAACATCAGGCAAAATGTCAGAAATGGTCCCTGTTTTCAGTGTTGGAAGTCCAACAAAGACACCAACTTACAGCCATAATATATATGCAGAATGTTTAGATCAGACCCATGCGTGCTCCCTCATTTTAAGTTCAGTCTCAGTGTACCCCAATGAACCCAGGGTAATTGATTTGATTATGTGCATTTTCTAATTGTGTATTTGACCCCTCCAGCTCCTTCCTCCCAATTTTTTGAAGAAATCCAACGAATATTTGAATTTCTGTGTCTGTTTCAATCAGTTACTCAATAAAGTCTGATGATGATTATGCTAGACTCCTGTCTATCAGTATAGCAGAATACCACCAGGAAACATTTTGCTGTCTTTTTGTTAACATTTATTTTGTTTTGTTTTTGCTGGTCGTATTTGGTTTTACCCTGGGTGTCTGACCTATATCACCTTTGGTTTGTGACACTTCAGGAGGTGTCAGGAGTGAGCTCTTTCTCATGGCTTGAGTCTCAAACTGAACCCATCATTGGTTGGCCCCTCACACAATTTCTGCCTGATCTTTACCCCTGCAAAACTTGCTGGCCGGAAAAACTGTGGTTGAAGGTTTTGTGACTGGGGTGGCCTCCCAAACTCTTCACTGGTCTAGCCTGATTATAGGAGGTAATCTTAGCTAGGGTAGCCCTCCTAGATTCCTGGGAATCTCCCTTTCAAGCTTGTTTTCAAGAAGCCCCCAATTTCAGTTGTCTTTCCTAGTCTTCTTTTTATGCCCAAATCACAGGGATCCCAAGGACCACTGAGGAGTCAATTCTAATACACACACAGAAGGGTCTTTATTATGACCTCACAAGGAAAGACGCATACTCATAGCAGGGCAGAGTGAGAGCATCGAGGATATGGGAATTTCAATAGAGGTCAGCAAGTTAGTGTTTTAAAAACTGCATTTTGTATGTAATCTGCCGAAACTGAACACAGACACAAAACTACCGGACAAGCAGGATGATAGTTTATCTATTCTCTGAAGGATGTCTTAAGTTAAGTACACATGCAATGTACCTGGAACCTGCTATAGTAGCCTGACTGGCTGTTGCTGCGGCAGGGATGGGAGGCCCTTACTATGGGATGTTTACTCAAGTGGACTTTGTGTTTTTCTTTCTGGAATTGGAGTTTTTTACCTGGCCTCTCACAAAATGGTGTTTCTTCTAAAAAAGAGTTGGTTGGGCTTCACGGTTTCTTCCATCTTCCTCCTACTTTCTCTCACTTGAATTCCCCCATTCCCATCTCTGCTCCCCAGTCTACCACCCTTACATATATGTTCTAGTTATTTTTTCCCAGAGAGGTCAATGCATCCCCACTAGAGATTTTGTGTTGCTCAGCTTCTCTAGGTCTATGGATAGCATCATGATTACCTTTTACAGCTAAGATCTACTTATAAGTGAGTACATACCATGTTTGTATTTCTGAGTCTAGGTTACATCAGTAGCAATGAATATTTTCTTGTTCCATCCATTTGCCTGCAAATTTCATGATCCTATTTATTTTTAACATCTGAGTACTGAATGCATCATTTAATTAAAGAAAAGCTACTTCTTTTGGAAGCATCTCAGGAAAGAAGTGCCTTCTTTACATATATTTTTTCCTTTGTGGCAAATTATATGTCTGCATTTGTTATCTAAAGACAGAGGTTTTATCTTTGGACAAAGCTTTCAACTCTATAAAATACATCTAAAACTCCCAGTGCATATGAAGTATAACCTATACTACATCAGTGAATCACCTTATGTTCTGTAGCCTCTTACCACTATCCATGATGTACTATTTTATTAATAAAATGTCACATATATTTATAGCTCAGTTATGAAATTAACCACAAGATAAGAAACAAAAAATTAATAAATTAATGCTAGAAAATTCCAAGGCCAGGGAAGCAAGAGGCTCCCAGGACATATCAGGAATGACTTTAGCTGAAATGCCCAACAAAGGAAAGAGAGAACCTGTAGAAACCATATCCAAAGTTTAGACACTGCCCTTGGTTGAGGAATTGGGCCACCCACTCACCTGAAAAATCTTAACCAAGAGTTGGTCCTGTCTAAAAAAAATGCAGGGACAAAAATTGGAACAGGGACTGAAGGAAAAGCCATCCAGAGACTGCCTCATCTAGGGATCTATCCCATTTACAGCTACCAAACTCAGATGCTATTGCTGATGCCAAGATGTGCTTGCTGATAGGAGCCTGATACAGCTGTATCCTGAGAGGCTCTGCCAGAACCTTACTAATACAGATGTGGATGCTTGCAGCCAACCATCAAACTGAGCACAGAGACCCCAACGGAGAAGTTAGAGGAATATCTGATGGGAGCTGAAAGGCTTTGCAACCACATAGGAAGAACAACAATATCAACTAACCAGACTTCCCAGAGATCCCAGGGACTAAATCACCAAAGAATGTCTGGCATCAATGTGAGAAGAGGTTTTTGCCCCAGGGAGGGGCATGTTTTCTCAGTGTAGGGGAATGAAAAGGCAATGGAGTGGAAAGGGTTATCAGGAGAGAGTGCACATTTGTGAAGGCAAATGGAGAGGGAGGGGGAGGGGAGTGTGGCAGGGTAAAGAGATAACATCTCAAATGTAAATACAGAATATCTAATAAAAAAGAATACATATGGAGGAGCCCATGCCTCTAGCTGCAAATGCACCAGAGGATGACTTTATTTTGCATCAGTGGAAGGGATGGGCCTTGGTCCTGTAGATGCTCTATGCCCCAGCATAGGGGAATGCCTTGGTAGTGGGGCAGGAGTGAGTATGTGGGTAAGTGGGAAGCTTCCCCTTAGAAGCAGGAGGATGGGAAGGATGTGGAGGGGAAAATGGGAAGTAGGATAATATTTGAAATGTAATTAAGTAAAATAACAAATTAAAATTATAGAACAGATGCATAACAAAGAAATATCAAAAAATAGAATAAAGAGCTATAAAATTCCACCTTGCAGAATTAACTCAGTCATTGAAATCATCAACTCAGCACTGAAACATGCCTGCCCTAAACAGGTGCAAGAATTGACCAGTGAGTAATCCATCGTAAATGAATAAGGAACTTTGAGACCACAACATTTACCCATGGAATAATGACTATCAATATATTCTGGAGAAGAAAAGTCATTTTCTCACTGCTGATCCTACCATATCCCAATACATATCTCCAAACCCAATTATATAGATAAACTGGATTAAACAAACTGAGTCCACAAATCAAAACTAATAGATAAAATGTGAGAAAAACATTTTCCAGTTTATTAAACATAGATTCTTTTCTCATACAATATAATCTGAATAATATGCCTCCTTCCTCTACTATTCCAAGTTTCTCCTCATCTCTTTTCCTGTCTAGATTTACTTCTTATTTGTATTTCTTTTAAATATTAGGATATTTTATGTATGTACCCAATAGTAGTAGAGCTGGGTCTTCAGGTAAATCTATTACCAATTTTCTTAGGAAACTCCAGATTGTTTTCCAGAGTGGTTGTGCTAGTTTACAATCCCACCAGCAATTAAAAAGTGGTTCTCTTTCTTCACATCCTCACCAACATATGCTGTCACCTGAGTTTTTGATCTTAGCCATTCTAATAAGTTTAAGGTGGAATCTCAGGGTTTATTCGATTTGTACCTCCTTGTTAACCAAGGACTTTGAACATTTCTTTAGGTGCTTTTCATCCATTCAAGTTTCCACTGTTGTGAATTCTCCGTATAGTTTAACATATCATTATTTGATTGGGTTGTTTGGATTTTTTAAGGTTAGTTTCTTGAGTTCTTTACATATTTTGGAAATCAGCCATATATTAGATATGGGGTTAGTTAAGATTTTTTTTTCCAATCTGTAGGTGACTGATTTGTCTTATTGACTATGACTTTGCTTTATAGAAGCCTTTCAATTTTATGAGGTCCCATTTATCAATTTTTGATCTTACATTTTGCGGCATTGAAGTTCTGCTTAGGAAATCATACAATCATGCTAATGAGTTAGAGGCTCTCTCCCATTTTATCTTTTATTAAATTCAGTGTATTAGGTTTTGTGATGTAGTCCTTGATCCACTTGGACTTGAGCTTTATACAAGGTGACAAATATGGATCTACTCTCATTTTTCTACATACTGATTTCCAGTTAGACTAGCACTATTTACTGAAGATCCTCTTTATTGTATACTTTTGGCTTCTTTGTCAAAGATCAAAAGTCCATGCATGTGTGGCTTTATTTCTGGGTCTTCTGTTCTATTCCATTGACTAACCTGTCTCTGTACCAATACTATACAATTAGGTTTTGTTTTGCTTTAACACTAACTATTGTTCTGTAGTCCAGCTTGAGGTCTAAGATGGTAATTCTCCCACTAGTTTTATTATCATTATTATTATTAAGAATTGTTTCCACTATCTTGGGGTTTTTTCCATATGAAATTGCAAATTGCTCTTTCCATGTCTTTGAAAAATTGTGTTAGAATTTTGATTGGTATTGCAATGAGTCTGTCAATTACTTTTGGTAAGATGACCATTTTTACTATGCTAATACTATCAATCCATGAGCATGACACATGCTTCACTATATTTACAGTGGCCATATCTGTGATAACCAGAAGCTGGACACAACCTAAATATCCCACAACATAAATATGGATATAGCAATGGTGGTTAATTTACACATTGGAATTCTATTCAACTATTAAGAATTAGTATATCACAAACTTTGCAGGCAAATGGATGGAACTAGAAAATATCATCATGAACCATGTAACTCAATCATAGAAGGACTGCATAGTATTTACCGTCTAATAAGTGGTTATTCGTCAAAAAAGTACAGAATACCTAGAATGCAATCCATAGAACTCAAAAAGGTTAACAAGCCAAAGGTCCCTAGTATGGATAGCTCAATCTCACTTGGAGGGAAAAAAAGCAATCAGAGGAGGCAGAGGGGGAAAGAATGTTGGTGCGAAAAGGGGGGAGAAAAGGGGACTATGATCATTCCTTATTCGTAGGTTTTCACAATATGTAAATGGCCAGGTAACCCATTTAAATTGTAAAGTTTATTCTTATATGTTATCTTTCTCATATGTCTCTTCTCTAGCTTTCATTATTTATTCTATTTTCTTACTAAATAAAATGTTCTGCAATGGATAAAGTGTATTTATGGGCACACATAAATTTTATTTAGTGACCTTAAAAATAAAAGACAGATGATTGCAGATGCTTGATTGGTATAGAAAATGTAAATTAGGTTGAATGTTTTTGAATTTTTTTCCATTTCAAATGTTCTATAATATTGCTAATTGTTAAGAAAATAACTTGTAACCATGGTAACCATATCAGGAATGGTACAGAAACATTATATACATGGAGGGAGCATATATAAAAGGAAAATCAAACAAAAATTATTTACAGTGAAGTATTTCTTGAGAACATTCAAGAGGAGTTAAAAAAATCATGTATTTTGATTGAAAAGACAGATGTTAACAAACATAGCCTCTTGTACATCAGTAATTCAAGACACTTGATGCTGCAGAACAAATTTTAGAGTTTAAAATATGCAGTAGGACACTTATATATTTTTTATTGAAAATAAATTGAGTTCATATACTATGCTCTGATTATGGTTTTCCTTCCACTACTTCCCTAGTTAATTCGTTCCTTCTCCCATCATCTGGGTCTGTCCTCTTTCTATTTGTATTTAGAATACAAACTGATTTCTAAGGTATAATAATAAACAAAAATACAATGAAACAAACAAATAAGAATAAGACAAAGTGGTAAAACTAGGTGAAAAATTCTCCAAGAAGAAACAGATACAGATGTACAATCCAAATTGTTTCTCACTCAGGATTCCCATAAAAGCACAAAACAAAATGCCGTAGCATATATTCAAAGGACCTATAGGATAATTAATTAACTGATTACTTAATCAATCAATTGATTAATTTTTAAAGTAGAAAAGGTAAAAAACAAAAGATGGCTGAAGGAATGAAAAGGGGGGAGAAAGGATGGAGGAAGGAAGGAAGGAAAGAAAAAAAGGAAGAAAGATTGAAAGAGTTTCAACTCAACATTGAGACAAAGAATCTCCCAGGGTGCCAATGATTTTACATGGAATCCACGTTAAGAGTCATTAACAATTAGAGATAACTTCTGAGTTAGAGATGGTCACTTGTGTCTAATTCTTTTAGTTATAAGCCAGCTGTTGTAGACTGGAGCAGACATTGTGTATGCTGCCTTAGTGTCTGTGTGTTCACTGGTCCTACAATACATTTACAAAAGCCTTGTTTACAGTGAGTCCTGCATGCCTTCTGTCTCTTACACTCTTTCCTTGAGACAAAATTTGTTACTGACATCCCTTTAAAGATAACTATTTCATGGTCTCTCACTCACTGCATTATATGTGACTATGGGTCTCTGGATTTATTTCTATCTGCTGTAGGAGAATGCTTCTCTGATACTGGTTGAGCATGGAATGTGCTGATCTATAACAAAATGTCAATTAGAGTTATTTTATTTCTCCATTCTTGTAGTATATTCAAGTAGCACTGTGTTTTATAATAGATCCATGGGCTATATAGCCCCAGGTTCTTAGTTCCCCATGAAGTGTCAGACATGAGTTCCATCTTGGAAAGTAGACACTATTTCGAACCATATATAATGTTTCACTATTCTAACAAGCTTGTGCCATCATACACATCTTTCAGGCTGGACACCAGTGAAGAATGAAAGTTGTGTACCTGGGTTCATGTTGACCTCTCTTTTTTGGTAAGGACATTCATTATGTAGGTAATACCTCAGCTCCTCAGTATTCAATGAGTTGTATATATGTCACCTTCAACAATGCAGTCTTGCCATCAGTTTCTGGAGAAAGAAGAACCTTAGCAATGGCCTGAATTATTTGAAGCTTCCCATGGGACATCTTTGTCCAAAAAATTAGATGTAATCTATTCCCATTAATGTAAATTTTACTTAGTAACAAGAGATGATCAGTGGGGCTCTATTTTTTTTTTTTGGTTATTTGGTAATTTCATTTAGATTGACTTCATCTATGTGTATATTTAGAGAGTGAAGCTTCTACTGTGTTAGATTCCCATCAACTCTTTCAAATGGTCCTTAATTTTAGCTATCTTTCTATCCTTCCCTCTGCTTCTCCTATTCACTAACCCTTAACTATTCTATTTCCTTTTCCTGGGAAGATCTATCTGTCTACCCCAGTCCCTTATTCTAGATACCATATTTCTCTTCTGGATCTGGGCTACCTCACTCAGCATGTCTCTTTCTGTTTTGTTTGTATCTGGGGTTCGTTGTTGTTGCAGTTGTGCTGAATAATTCTCCAGAGAGTAAATGTACTAATTCATTTTTATCCATTTTCTGTTAATGAATGAGGTTGCTTCCAGTTTAGGATTATTATAAATAAAACAGCAATGAACATATTTGGTCAAATACATTTGTTGTAGAAGGAAACATCTTTGGTTATTCTCCAGAGGTACATCAATTATCTTCTTCCTGAGGAATTGGCACATTGATTTTCATAGTGAGTAAAAAAATTTTCTAACTTATCAGCAGTGAAGATTGTTCCCATATTCTACATCCTTGCCAGCATGAACTGTCACTTGACTTATTGATCTTAGAAACTCCCATACATGTAAGATGAAATGACAAAGTAGTTCTGATTTGCATTTTGATTTTAATAAATGTACTGTACATTCCTATAAGTGCTCATAGCTTCTTCTTTTGAAAATTCTTTATTTAGCCTTCCACATCAAATTAATTTTTTTTGATTTCCAGTTTACTTATTTTTTTACATATTAGATTGTGCTTAAACGCTATTTTTGGGGCTCGGCCCATCTGCCACCTGGACCAGCAGTTCCCAAAGGTTTAAAGACTGGTGAGAAGGGGATCTGAGCAGCCAGGGAGCAGAGAGATCTCTGCCGAGTGTGCACAGAAAGTGTGCCCCTGCCCTGCCTGATCCAGGGACCAGGAACCCAGCATTGGGAACTCTGTTTCCACCTGGCGGATTTGGGATGCAGAACAGGGCTCAGACCATCCACAACCTGGACCAGTGGAGATCCAGGGACACAGAACAGGTACAAGGGAAAGGCAAGTATATATCACTGACAACAAGATGGCAAGAGGAAAGTGAAAGAGCATATCCCCAGGAAACAAAGACAACCTGGCAACACCAGTACCCAGCTCTCCCATCACAGCAAACATTGGAATGCCAAACACCCCAGAAAAAAAAAAAAAAAGCAGACATAAAATCATACATCAAGACGCTGATAGAGATACTTAAACAAGAATGGGAGGAAAAGCAAAAAGAATCAGATGCTTTTAAAGAGGAATCAAGAATAACACTCAAAGAACTCAAAAAACTAGAGGAAAACAGAACCAAAGAGATGAAAAAATGAAAGAAGGATATTAAAACGGAAATTGACACAATAAAGAAAACACTAAAAGAGATAACCCTAGAGGTAAAACACCTAAAAAAGAAATCAGGAGTTACAGAAGCAAGCATTTGCAATAGACAACAAGAGATGGAAGAGAGAATCTCGGGGCCAAAGACAACATTGAAAACATAGACAAAACAGCCAGAGAGGATGCAAAAAACAAAAGGCTCCTAACCCAAAATGTGCAGGAGATCCAGGACACAATGTGAATACCAAACATAAGGATAATAGGAATAGAAGAAGGAGAAGAATATCAACAAAGAGGCACAGTAAATATCGTCAACAAAATTGTAGAAGAAAACTTCCCGACCCTTAAGAATGAGATGACCAGGAGCATAAAAGAAGCCTACAGAACTCCAAATAGGTTGGACCAGAAAAGAAATTCCTCCCGACACATAATAGTCAAAACACCAAGCGCCCAAAGCAAAGAAAGAATACTAAATGCAGTAAGGGAAAAAGGTCAGGTAACATAAATGCAGACCAATTAGAATCACACCCGATTTCTCAACAGAGACTATGAAACCTAGAAGAGCCTGGACAGACATCATGCAGAACCTAAGAGAGCACAAGTGCCAGCCCAAGCTGCTATACCCAGAAAAACTATCAATCATCATAGAAAGAGAGATGAAGATATTTCAAGACAAATCTAAATTTACACAATATCTGACCACAAACACAGCACTACAACGAATTATAGGTGGAAAACCCAATACAATGAGGGGAACTACATCCTAGTAAAAGCAAGAAAATTCCTAAGCAATAAAACCAAATAAGAAAGAGACACAGATACAACCAAACCTACAAAAGAAATAAAAGAAGGAAACAGAAACCACTATTCCTTGATATCTATTAACATAAATAAAATCAACTCCTCAATAAAGAGACATAGGCTATCAGACTGAATACATAAACAAAATCAGCCTTTTGCTGCATACAGGAAACTCATCTCAGAGACAAAGACAGACACTATCTCAGAGTAAAAGGGTGGGAAAAAAACTTCCAAGCAAACAGCCTCAAGAAGCAAGCTGGAGTGGCTATTCTAATATCAAATAAAGTAAATTTCTAACCAAAAGTTATTTTAAAAGTTAAGGAAGGACACTTTTTTTCTCATGACACGAGAAATATTTCAAGAGGAACTCTCAATCCTAACCATATATGCTTCAACTACAAAAGCACCCAAATTGATAAAAAAAATATCCCTACTAAAGCTCAAAAAATACATTTCACCCCACATAATAATAGTGGGAGATTTGATAACACACTGTCTCCAATGGACCGATCATGGAAACAGAAGCTGAACAAGGACACTGTAAAACTAGCAGAAACTATGAACCAACTGGAAATAATAGATATCTACACAACATATCATCCTAAAGTTAAAGAATAAACCTTCTTCTCAGAACCCCATGCACCTGCTCGAAAATTGACCACATAATTGGACATAGAACAAGCCTCAATCGATACAAGAAGATTGAAACATTCCCATGCATCCTTTCAGATCACCATGGTCTAAGGCTGGTCTTTAACAACAAGAAAGACATCAAGAATCCCCCATACACATGGAAACTAAACAACACTCTGTTAAATGATAGCAGGGTCAAAGAAGAAATAAAGAAAGAAATTACAAATTTTCTACAATTTAATGAAAACAAAAACACAACATAACCAAACCTATGGGAAGCAATGAAAGCAGTACTGAGAGAAAAATCTCATAGCCCTGAGTGCTTCCAAAAAGAAACTGGAGAGAGCATACATCAGCAACTTGACAGAACAGCTAAAACTCTAGAACAATAGGAAGCAGATACACCCAAGAGGAGTAGACAGCAAGAAATAATCAAAATTAGGGCAGAAATAAACCAAATAGAAACAAAAAGAACCATCGAAAGAATCAACAATACCAAAAACTGGTTCTTTGAAAAAATCAAAAGGATTGATAAACCCCTAGCAAGACTAACTAGAGGGCAAAGAGAGAGTATCCAAATTAACAAAATCAGAAAGGAAACTGGAGACATAACAACTGAAACTGAGGAAATTAAAGAAATGATCAGATCCTACTACAAAAGCCTATACTCCACAAAGTTGGAAAATCTGGATGAAATGGATGAATTCGTAGACAGATACAAAATCCTAAAGTTAAACCAGGACTAGGTAAACAATCTAAATAATCCCATAACACCTAAAGAAATAGAAGAAATCATCAAAAGCCTCCCAACCAAAAAAAGCCCAGGTCCAGGTGAGTTCAGTGCAGAATTTTATCAGACATTTATTGTGGACATAACACCAATACTCTCCAAACTATTCCACAAGATAGAATCAGATGAAATACTACCTAACTCATTTTTTGATGATACAATTACCCTTGTTCCTAAACCACACAAAGACCCTACAAGGAAAGAGAACTTCAGACCAATCTCACTTATGAATATTGATCCAAAAATATTCAATAAAATCCTTGTAATCCGAATAAAAGAACACATCAAAATGATCATTCACCATGACCAAGTAGGCTTCATCCCTGGGATGCAGGGATCGTTTAATATAAGGAAATCCATAAATGTAATCCACCATATAAACAAAGTCAAAAACAAAATCACATGATCATCTCACTAGATGCTGAGAAAGCATTTGACAAAATTCAACACTCCTTTATGTTAAAAGTCATGTAAAAACAGGAATCCAAGACCCACACCTAAACATAATAAAAGCAATATCCAGTAAACCAACAGCTAACATCAAACTTAATGATGGGAAACTTGAAGCAATCCCACTAAAATCAGGGACTCAGCAAGGCTGCCCATTCTCCCCATACCTATTTAACATAGTACTGGAAGTCCTGGCTGGAGCAATTAGACAGCCAAAGGAGATCAAGGGGATAAAATTTGGAAAAGAAGAGGTAAAAGCATCATGCTTTGCAGATGACATGATAGTGTATTTAAGTGACCCCACAAATTCCACCAGAGAATTCCTAGAACTGATAAACAAGTTCAACAAGTGGCTGGATACAAAATTAACTCAAATAAATAGTTGCCTTCCTATATTCAAAGGACAAACATGTGGAGAAAGAAATTAGGGAAAAGAGACCTTTCACAATCAATACAAAAACTATGAAATACCTTGCTGTGACTCTAACTAAGCAAGTTAAGGACCTGTATTACAAGAATTTCAAACCTCTAAAGAAGGAAATCGAGGAAGATCTCAGAAAAAGGAAAGATCTCCCATGCTCATGGATTGGAAGGATCAACATTTTAAAAATGGCCATCCTACCAAAAGCAATCTACAGATTCAATGCAATCCCCCTCAAAATTCCAACCCAGTTCTTCATTGAGTTGAAAAGAGCAATGTGCAATTTCATCTGGAATAACAAAAGACCTAGAATAGCGAAATCTAGCCTCAACAACAAGAAAACATCTGCAGGAATCACGATCCCTGAACTCAAGTTATATTATGAGGTAATTGTGCTGAAAACTACATTGTACTGGTACAGAAATAGGCACGGGGATAAATAGAATAGAATAGAAGGTCCAGAAATGAGCCCTCACTTATATGGTAAACTGATTTTTGACAATGGAGCCGTAAACATTCAATGGAAAAAGGACAGCCTATTCAACAAATGGTGTTGGTCCAACTGGCACTCAGCATGCAAAAGAATGAAAATAGACCCTTTCTTATCTCCTTGTACAAAGCTCAAGTATAAGTGGATCTCCACATTAAACCAGATAAACTGAAACTATTAGATGAGAAAGTAGGGAAAACCTTAGAACACATAGGCACAGGAGAATATTTTCTGAACAAAACACCAATGGCTTAAGCTCTAAGGAATATTAACTAATGGGACTTAATGAGATTGCAAAGTTTCTGTAAGGCTAAGGACATTGTCAAGATAACAAAATGGCAGCTAACAGAAAAGATCTTTACCAACTCCACATCAGATTGAAGAATAATATCCAAGGTATACAAAGAACTCAAAAAGCTAGACACAAGAGTATCAAACAACCCTATTAAAAAATGGGGTACAGAGCCAAACAAAACATTCTCAATTGAGGAATATCGAATGGCTGAGAAACATATAAGGAAGTGCTAGAAATCCTTAGCCATCAGGGAAATGCAAATCAAAACAACCCGGAGATTCCAACTCACACCAGTCAGATTGGCCAAGATCCAAAACTCAGATGACAACAGATGCTGGCGAGGTTGCGGAGAAAGAGAAACACTTCTCCACAGTTGGTGGGGTTGTAAACTCATATAACCACTCTGGAAATCAGTCTGCGATTCCTGAGACAATTGGACATAGAACTATCTGAAGATTCAGCTATTCCACTTCTGGGCATATACTCCAGACACACTCCAATATACAACAAAGATACATGCACCACAATGTTCATAGCAGCTCTATTTATAATAGCCAGAAGCTTGAAATAACTGAGATGTCCTTCAGTAGATGAATGGACACAAAAATTGCGGTACATTTACACAATGGAATACTACTCAGCCATCAGAATCAATGACTTAACCAAATTCTTAAGAAAATGGTTTCATCTAGAGAATATCATTCTGAGTGAGAGAACCCAGTCACAAAAGAACAGACATAATATGTAGTCACTGATAGTGGGATGCTAACCCCAGAGGCTCGGACTGCCCCAGAAACAACTCACAGACTGTGTTAAGTTTAAGAAAACAAAACAAAACAAAACAAAACAAAACCAAAAATAGTCATGCTCAATCCTTACATACCAAGACAACGTTGACTAATTCCGGGTTACACCCTGTTTTACATGTACTTTTTGCTCATTGTAACTAGTAAGACATTAATGCAGAATATCAAACCTTAAAAAAAAAAGAAACAAAAAGCCAAGCACTGACTCAATTGTGTTTGTATACATTTATGCAAAAATATTCAAAATTTTTTTCTTTTATCTTTGTTTTTTAAAATAAAGTTAAAAAAAAAATAAAGGGGATTAAAAAAAAAAAAAAAAAAAAAAAAAAAAAACCTTTTTCTATTCCATACCCTGTTGCTTTGTCCAAATATTAGTGTCTTTTCCGTGCAGAAGCCTTTTAATTTCATATGGTCCCATTTATTAAGTATTGATTATATACATTAATGATGTTATGTTCTGAATATGTTTTACTGTGCCAATACATTCATTTCCTCGTCTACTGGGTTTGTTTTCATTTGGATTTATGGTGACTTTGACCCATTTTGAGTTGAGTATTATACAGAGTTACATGTATAGATGTATTCTGAATCTCTTACATGCAGCAATCCAGTTTGACCAGCAGTATATGTTGAAGATGCTACCTTTTTCTAGTTAGTATTTCTGGCTGTTGTGTAAAAATACAGGTGCCCATACATCATTGATTTTATATATGGGCCTTGAATTCAATTCAGCTGCTAAGCAAATGTGGTTTTTTGCCAGTGAAATAATATTTTTATTACTATAGCTGTGCAGTACTACTTGATGTTGGTAACTGTGCTCCCTCCAGCAGTTGTCTTATTATTTTTAAGGATTGGTGTTGTTACCCTGCATATTTCATATATCTGTATGAAATTGAGAATTCTCCTTTCAATGTATGTAAAGAACGTTGTTGGTGTTTTGATGAGGATTGCAAAAAATCTGTAGCTTGATTTTGGTAAGATGGCCACTTTCACTACAGTAATCATACTGAAACTTGGAGTTGCAAGATACCTCCATATTCTGATACAGTCTTCAGTGTCTTAAAGATTTTATACTACAAATCTTTTACTTGTTTGATTAGCTTTATCTCAATATTTTATATTATTTGATACTACTGTGAGAGGTGCTGTTTCTTTGCTTTCTCCCTCAGTTCATTTCTCAATTACATGTTCTAGGGCTACTGATTTTTGTAAGATGATTTTGTATCCTGCTTCATGGCACAAAGCGTTAATCAGTTGTAGGAATTCTTCTGTTGTAATTTAAGGGACACTTATATACATGAACAAATCATCTTTAAATAACGATATTTTGACTTTCTCCTTTTCAAGTTCTATCCCCTTGTCCTTGTTCACTTGTCTTATTACTCTAGCTAAGATTTTGAGTACTGAGTAGAAACAGAGAGAGTAGACTACCTTGTCTTAGTCATTATTTTAATATTTTTTTAAATTCTCTCCATTTAAGTTGATTTTTTGGCTACAGGATTTCTGCAATTCACGTCCAGTCTTTTGAGACATGCCTCTTATACCTGTAATAGCTCTAGGAATTTGATCATGAGAGGGTTTATGTAGCATATGATATTTAAAAAGCAGTCCATGCTATTACCAGCTAGGCACCGACCTGCAGTCTGTTCCTAGCCCGTTACTGAGAGTGCATGTTTCCTCCTGACCCTGCCTGTCCTACCAACACTAGCTCTGTCTTTCCAGAGCTCAGAAATCACTTCTTCCTCCACAGGGTTGGCTATTGCCAAACCTGCTCAGCTATTACAACTTTCTGCTGCTAGTTGGAGTCAGTACAAAATGGAAAACACCAGGCAATCTTAGTTTAAAATCAACAAACAAGACAATCACTGGGGTATGGAATCTAGAATCCTAACCTCACCAACTATTCTATTATAGGAATCTTCCGGTTGTGGATCCTGATGGATTCTACGATGAAACTAATGGCCCCCAGCCTACATGTTGCTTGCCTTGCCTCCACAGTCCAAAGGAAAGTTTCCTCATCCCTGTTGTTCCCTGGACCCAGAAGTCCTGCCTCCCAATCAACCACTGATAGGATTTTTGTTTCATTTATTTAAATGATTGGGGGAAATTTCTGCTACAGGTGAATAAAGCTTTAATTCATTGTGATCAAATAATGTTCAGAGAGTTGTTTCAATTTTTTATCTGTAAAGACTTACTATATATTTGAATATGTGATCAATTTTAGAGAAAATTTCATGAAGTACTGAGAAGAAGATATATAAATTTAAGGTGTGGTGTTAAATTACTAATGTAAGATTGCTCTAATTTTTTTCTTCTTAATTTGTAGATTTTTTAAAATTTAATTTTAGTTTTTTACTTATTGACTTTACATCATGCTCACTGACTCTTTCCTTGTTACCCCCTCCAACAATCCTTCTCCATGTCCCCCACTTCTTCTCCTCTGAGCTGGTGAGCCCCACTGAGTTCCCCCTACTCTGCCACTGTGTCTGCAAGGTTAGCTGCTTCCTCTCCCAATGAGGTCAGATGAGGTAGCCCATCTGAAAGAACAAATCCCAGGTACAGCCAACAGTTTTTGGGAGAGCCTGCTTCCAGTTTTTCTGACCCACATGAAGAGCAAACTGCACATCTGCCACAAATGTTCAGGGAGGCCTGGGTCCACCCTGTCTAGGTTCTTTGATTGGTGATTCAGACTCTGAGAGCCCCAATAGTCCAGGTTAGTTTACTCAGTTGGTCTTCCTGTGGAGTTTGTATCTCCTTCAAAGATGTAATCTTTCCCCCTATTCTTCAATAAGAGGCTCTAAGTTTCATCTACTGTTTAGCTGTGGGAATATGTAACTGTCTGAGTCAGCTGCTGAATAGGGCCTCTCAAAGGATATCATGTTCCTGTCTATAAGCAAAGCAGAGTATCATTTTGGGATTGGTACTTGCCCATGGGATGGGTCTGAATTTGGGTGAGTCTTTTGGTCTATGGTCCATTCCCTGAGCCTGCATTTCTAATAGGATACATTTCGGGTTGCATGTTTTTGGGTGAGTTGGTTTCTCTGTTGCACCACTGGAGGTTCTTCCTAGCTACAAGAGTAGTGTTTTCAGGTTCCAAATCCCAAAATAATGAGTCCCAGCTATGGTCATCTCCACTGATTCTTGGTGTCACCTCATCCCATCTCCTCCCAGTTACCTTCCTCCATCTTCCTCTTAAGAGTATTTTATTTGCCCTTCTAAATGACATTCAAGCTTCTTTGTTAGGGCTTTCCTTCTTGTTTAACTTCATTGGATCTGTGGAGTATAGAATGCTATCTGTATTTCATGGCCAAAATCCTCTTATAAGTGACTACATAACAAGCATGTTTATTTGGGACTGTGTTACCGCACTCTGAATGATATTCTCAAGTTCCATCCATCTGATTGGAAAAGTAATGATGCCTTTGTTTTTAATAGTTGAATAGTAATCCACCATGTCGATGGATCACAATTTTTTAAAAATCCATTCTTTATTTAAGGGACATGTATGTTGTTTCCAACTTCTGTCTATTATGTGTGGCTGCTTATTATATTCATGATAATTTTGTTTCCCTCAAACCTGTTAGCAGTGTCCTGCACATAGGACTGAGAGGCCCTGCCCCCAGTTTGTTCTTATTAGTAAAGATGTTAACAGTGAACAACAGGGGTACAGAGGTGAGACTTTGAGGATTCCCGCAGAAGGAACAGAAGAGGGAAAGGCTGCAGTACCATAAAAGGAAGAGAGAACACTACATCTGAGAGGTGCAGAACACAGAGAGAAGAGCCTTTATGTAGGTGTCAGGAATCAAGTCCGATGAGTGTTGCATGTCTGGGTCTCGGGGCAATCAAGATGGAGTAAAGAGTTTAAAAAATGTTCACTCTGGAATATCCACATGGAAGTTAAGAAGTGGCTCAGCCATTGAAGTATTTTTGCCATATCAAAATATAAAGTCTGTTTGTGTATGTTTCATTAGGAAATATGACACAGAAATGCACTGCCACCTCCAGGATTGTACTGCTATATGGCACCCAATATTGGGTAAGAACTCACTCATAAATTAATTGAAGACCATACTTAGTAAAACTAGCACTTTTACTCCCTGTCCCCATAGGCGTGTAGTCCTAACATAATGTAAAATGCATTTATTTCAACTAAAAATGTCCCCAGAGTCTTATCAACATTTAAAAGTACAAAACTCAAAGTCTCTTCTCAGAGTCATCCAATCTCTTTTTTCTTTTTTGCATTTTATTGGATATTTTGTGTATTTACATTTCAAATGTGCCCTTTCTCTGTTCCCCCCTCTCACATCCCCAATCTCCCTTCACCCTATTTCTATGAGGATGCTTCCCCTTCCCACTTACCCATTCCCAATTTACCACCCTGGCATTCCTCTACACTGTAGAAACAAGCCAATGAAAATATGTCTAAAAGCTTCTCCCCCCATTCACTCCAGACAATGCCATTCTCAGATACTTATGTGGTTGCAGCCACGTGGCCCACATATGTACTTTGTGTTTGGTAGTTTTAATAGGTATGTTCTCCAAAGGCTCATGGGTTTGAATGCCCATAGAGAGTGGTGACATTAGGAAATGTGACTTTGGAGATGAGAGTGTCATTGTGGGGGCAGGCTCTGAGGTTTTCTGTATTTTAGCTATGCCCAGTTTGTTACCAGTGTCTTTCTGCTGCTTGTGGATGAAGATATAGAAAATTCAGCTCCTTCTCCAGCAACATGCTCTCCTGAATGTCTCCATGTTTTCTACCATGGTGATAATGAACTAAACCTCTGAATTGTAAGCCAGCCCCAATTGAATATTTTCTGTATATAAAAATACTATTGAAATATTATGAATGAAAAGTACCATGCACCTTAAGATTAGAAGGAAGCAAGAACTGGTTTCTTAGCAGAACTGCAGAAACAGTGGATTTGGGACTAATAAAAATATTTGCTAGATTGGAGCACATAATTCTGAGATTTATGGCATGAGCTCAGACACAGCTATGTCCCCCAAGTCTACCCAGACAAAGCTGAATGACTGGCTTGAGATTCAGTTTGAGCCCTTCTAAGCTGTCTCAGTGACCTTGAACTCAGAAGCTGGGAGTCCACGGTTTGCAAGGAGACAAGCTGCTCAGAAAGCAGAAAAGAAGGTGAGGCTGCATGCTTCCTACAATCAAATGGGTTCCTAGAACAGGGGACCCATGTGAATTATGGTATTTTTTTAGTCTGGCATATAACACATTGGTAGCCTGAGAATAGGTTTATACAATAAAAAGAGAGGAATTTAGCTACAATTAAATAAGAAAGCATATTAGTTCAACTCATATAAATAGAAATGTAATTTATATACACATACACACACACACACACACACACACACACACACACACACACACATATATATATATATATATATATATATATATATATAAAGAATGGAGAATAAATGAAAATTACTTAATTGTTTTAAGTATGCATGGCTGATTAAATAAATTGATTCCTTTGGTCTTAAAATGTAGGAACAAGGACTGAGGATAAAGAGAAAGCTCTTATCTCAACAAATAATAGAAACTTAGGCCTTTGTTCTCATGTAAGAACAAAGGCAGAAGATAGAGAAGGAGTTTTGTCTCTTACAAATGGGATAATTGTAGGCCCTGATCTAAAGAAAAAGAATAGATAACTGAACACAGCCAGGACATTGGTAAGGAACCTTTCCTCAACTGATAATAATAGTTTGTTTGTTTTAATTCCTTTAATTTGTTTTAATTATCAAAATGCAGATGTTTGCATTTGGTCATTGTGGTATTATAAATTCTTTATGAAATAGGTCAAAATAGAGCAGGCATAAAGAAAAGGGATGCTGCTTAAGTTTGAATCAATCTATACTTTTGATGTTTTCAGTTTGCTAAACCAAGAACATGCTATTTTGGGAGAAAGGCTCTGTATTTGTGTTAACAGGAAAGAAGAAATGTTTTGTATCCCTTCCAACGATATGGATCAGATATCATAGAGAGACCCACTAAGGATTGTGGCTACAGACCAGAAAGAAAAATTCAAGATGACCAAACATGACAGGTAACTAATATGCTGACCCCCCACATGGGAACAGCACTAAAACTGACTTTGACATAAAAAAAATCTCTTTAGACAAAAATTCAACTAAAATTAGCCAACAATTCGTGTTTTTTATGAATCCTTAAAATTCATCATGCTTTCCTTCTCGTGGCATGAATGAAAATCTATTAAATTTGGTTAGTGATCCAATTAGCTCATAAAAAGACAGTGGTCTTTTACATACTCAAATAAGAAGCAAAAATTCATACTTAGCTGACCTATGTATTATGTACAATTCATGAAAACATATTTATACTAGTAAAAATTGGTTGTAAGATTTATATGTTACAAAATGAAACACCTAGATTATCCTCTGGTATGATGTTATGACCTCCCAGCTCCCTGCCTCCTGATGCTATTTCCAGAGACTCGCTTACAAAACAGTCAGAAATCCCTGGTGATTCCCATTGAACTTGGTTTATCCAGAGCTTTAGAAAGATCCAGTCAGAACTTCAGTCAAGCCCTGAACTTTCTAAGCAGACAGAGACCTGAGAGCAAATGCTAAAACTAGCTTTCTTATGTATAACCAAGTATTTGAATTTTCCTACCACTTTCCAGTCCTTAAAAATATTAATTACCCCTATTCACTAGGAAGAAGTCATGGAGAGTCATAATCGGTCATCCCTATACCTTGGTTTCAGGTGTCCTCTTATAGTTGTTTTATAAATTAAAGATAGGTTGTCATTTTAAGGAACGATTTGGAAATTGTCATAAATTTGAACAAAGAGGAAACTAACTAAGACTAAGAGCTTAGTCTTGGGAATTTCTGTCTTTCCTTTCCTCTTTTCTTCTTTTCCCCCTTATTTAAAATGAAGGGGTTGAAATAAAAATGGGGGATATAGTAAGATTATATAAAAAATATATTTGTGAAGGGATTACTAATTTACTCCTAAACTAAACATTTTATAGGCATAAGCTGGTAGAATTCGTTACATATTGATGCAGAATGGAAGTTATATTTTCTTACATTGATATAGAATTTATATATTAATATAGGTTCATTTTTCATTGGTATAATTATTTTATATTTTATAAATATTTTGTATTTTATAATTTATAATTAATATTGTTTCTCATAGATAGGCATTGTGCCTATGCAAGGCATTTAAGAATGCAAGGCTTAAACCCAGTCCTTCTAATAGCTGCTATTATAAACTGTTTACAGTGATCAAGTAATGCAAGTTGAGGGGCAAATTGAAATTCATGATAATATTTGATTCCGATATAAGTATATAAGTTATTTTCAATATTGTTCAAGTAGAAATAGCTAAGAGCAGTCAAGGTTTAGCAGTTCAGATATACTACAGATCAAAAGAGAGTTCTCAAAGGCATCAGAGATCTACAGAATATCACATTTAAAAACCATTTTATTATTAGTGGATCTTTTGACTAGAAGGCGTGCCAGTTCCTCACAGCACCACTTTAAAGATGACACTTATCTTTATTACCCCCATATGGAGTTGCTCCAGTTGTAGCAAGGTAGACACTGCGCAAGGATTTTCCCAATTTATCCACAGACAAAAAAATACTGTCTAGGAAAGGACACATGATGTGGGACAGTCGACAGCTTAGGTCTCCCAGGACAGAATAAGCTAGTCCTTCATAATTCCTGTTTCACTTAGGGTCTATCAAAGGTTCTTGGCCAGAAGGCTGAAGACAGATCCTCCACCATTATGAGCAATATCAGAGGATTCTCTAGGAAGTCATGTGTCTCTACAAACTAAGTTTGGAAGCTACTTTTTTGTGCTTCCTACATATTTATATACTATTTAATTCACTCTCAGATCTCTGACAGGGTTGAAGACTAGATATAGTCTCATAATCAAACTTATGTTGTTTAGCCTTACAGAAGATACCCTAGATTTGAAAGGATGGCTGTCAGATGCCACTCCAAGTTAAAATCAAAACATAATTCAGGTATAGAATTGTAAACTATTTAAGTTAAGATAGATGATATAGTAATATATCAAAAGTGACAAAATTGATGGACTGGATATTATTAGTTTATATCATTCCTTATAGTTTACATAACTGCTATAACTATGTTTGATGTCTGTCTGAAAGTAAAGGTCACTTTCATGTATAAAAAGGGGGATGTACAGCTGTTTTTATCTTCATGCTAATTATGTTCCATCAGAACCTGTCTGCAGTACCCTGCACATGAAACTGAGTGACTCTATCCCTTCATTGGTAAATAAAGATGCCAACAACTAATGGCTGGGCAGAGACAGAAGCAGGACTTTGAGAATTCCTTGACAAGGAATGGAGGAGGGAAAGGGCACCATGCCTGAGAGATACAGAAGACAGAAATCATAGGTGTCATGTGGGTGTTGGGAATCTCAGACCAAGAGGGCTGAACATCTGGATCTAGGGCAGCCAAGATAGAATATACATTTTAGTAAGTGATGATTTGTAAATATCAGAAGGCAGATTAACCACATGAATCTTAGGAGGTGGCCCAACCATTGAGCATGTTCAGGCATATAAAAATATAAAGGCTGTGTGTTTCTCGTTCAGGAATAAAAAGCACTGGGGCTGGTAGCAGGAACCCAACTCCACCGTGAAGATCAAACTAAATAGCATTAATTGGGTACTTCTATAACTACAGATAGAACTGCAATGAACAGCAAACGTCTCTGTGAGATGCTTCAGCATATTTTCTGTGTGTTCCCAGGAATGATATAGCTAGATCATGAGACAGAAGTATTGCCAGTTATTTGAGATACTGCCAAATGGATTTCCAAAGTAATTATACATGTTTGCACTCCCACCACTATGAAGTAGGAACTTCATAGTAGGAATAGGCTTCATAAAATTGCCTTCATTGTATGCTAAAGGTTTGGGTGTTATATTTTTATTTTCACTTAATTCTAGAAAGTCTTAGATTTCTTTCTAAATTTTTGTCTTAATCATTTTTTTTCACTCAGTGGGGAATTGTCCAGTTTTCCAGAGTTTCACAGCAGCTTTTTTGTTGTTTCTATTGTTGATATCAAGCACTAATAGAAATAGAAAGCAATGTGTTATTTCAAAATTTTTATTGACTCTTTTAAGACTTGCTGTGTGTCCAAGTATGTGGTCAGTTTTTAAGTTCTCCAAGATGCTGAGAAGATGGCATATTCTTTTGTGTTTTAGTAAATTGCTCTGGTCCATTTTGAAAGATAATTCTAACATTTTTCTGTTTCAGTTTCATCTGGATGACTTGTTCATTGATGAATGAAAGATACGGAAAACTTCCACTATTAGTGTTTGAGAGTAATATGCAATTTAATCTGTAGTGGTGCCTCTTTGATGAACTCTGTTGCCATAGTACTTTGAACATAAATGTTAAGAATGGTAGTTGCCTTTTACTTCTTTTGATGAGCATGTGGTATTTAGTGCATTTTCTCTACCTCTTCTGGTAAGTTTAGGCTGAAACCTAACTTTAAAGTGACTGTATTTTGCATCCTTTTTCCCTGTGATGATATTTGTACTTGATGTTAAAGTATGGATTTTTGGATGCTGTAGAGATGTTGATATTTCTTTCACATTGTTTTTTTGAGACCACAGATTTTGAGAGTCACAGATATCCATGGTTCTAGGTTCTCATTATATAGGTTTTGTTATGGTGGTGGTAGTGGTGATAGTATGTGCATGTGTTTTTTTCTTGGTTACAGTTAATTTCTTTAGATTGGACATTTACTTATAGCACCTTTTATATGGCTGGATTTGTAGATTGTAGATATGTAGATTGTATAAATATCATTTATCATGTAATGTCTTATTTTCTCTATTGTACTTGAACGTTTTGTTGGCCATAATAGCCTCTGCTGACATGTGTGGTCTTTTAGAGGCTGTAGTACCTCTTTTCAGTCCTTGTATCTTTTAGACTTTCCCTTAAGGAGGCAGGTATTTTTCTGTAAGCTCTGCTTTTACCTGTTACTTTATATGTTACTTGATCTTTTTACTTGGTGGGATTTAATATTTTTCTCTGTTCAGTATAATTTGCTTTGACTGTTATATAAAGAGGGTTGAATCTTAATAGGCATATTCATCTCCAGGTAGAGAAATTTTCATCTAATATTTTGTTGAAAGTATTTTCTG
Organism: Micromys minutus; assembly: GCF_963924665.1. Classification (NCBI taxonomy): domain Eukaryota; kingdom Metazoa; phylum Chordata; class Mammalia; order Rodentia; family Muridae; genus Micromys; species Micromys minutus. The sequence continues at coordinate 15,618,842 of NC_137983.1, forward strand.
TGTCTTTGTCCTGCTGTTTCTCTCTACTATTACTTGTTGATCTGATCTTTACACAGGGTGCCACAATCGCTAACTATTTTGCCCCTGTAGTTTTTTATATTTATCATTGTCTTTGACTGAGGAGTCTAGGAATTCTATTGTGTTTTCACTGCCTGAAATTCTCTCTTTCATATCTTCTAGTCTGTTGTGAGATTTGACTGAGGTTCCTGTCCTAAATATTTTCTTTTCTTGTTTGATCTCAGTTTTGTTTTGGTTTGGTTTTTCAATTACATTTTCACATTTATGCACTAAACAGTTTCTCCGTTGTTTGTTTGTGTTTTCATAGATTTTATTAATAATTCTGTTCATATCTCTTTCAGTACTTTTAACATACCTAAAGGCTAGTTTGAAGTCCTTGTCTTGTGTTTAGGATATATTACTTTCTAATTTCCAACTGTAGTAGACTTGCTGTATTTTATGAGACATTTTCCTCACTGTCATTATGATTTTGCTGGTGTCTAGTCATCTGGGATTGGAGTGATTGTAATTCCAGGTGCTGGTATCTGCTCTTGTCTTTGTTGAGTGGGTGTTTAATTTATTGAATTCTGTCATGCTCTTTGGTTTTTAGAAGAGTGTGGTCACTGTGTGTTGCCTAGAATTTTTCTAATTCTACTAAGTGGGTTCATGGGGACTCCTGGTTAGAATGGTTTTCTAAGAATGGAGAACTGATACTTAGGAATGTGCACAGTCTAAAGGGGATGCCTACTGAAGAAGGAAAGTGAGAATTACTTGTGTATTTCCCTGGTAGATCTGACTAATGGGTTTCCCTAGCAGACTTCTTTATTTTTGCAACTTAACTGAGATTTGTAAATTCTTTTTTGGTTTTCTAGTATATAGGTTTTTCAGGATTACATTCTTATTTTTGAACTAAGGCCTACTCATGCTGAGTGCTCTTATTTGTAATGTAGGATAAGATATCAGTGTGAAGAACTGGTAATTATTAGTTGAAATTGCTGAAGTAGATGGTGTGATTTTTAAAATCAATCATTTTAAGACACAAGTGAAATTTTACATACAGCTTTAGTCTCAAGTTTTTTTATGTTAGTTTATTAATATTCTAAAATTACATTTACCAGCTATACTTCATTATGAACAATATGATATGTTGACTTTTAAAACAGTGAAGAATTATTACATAACAATAATTATCCTATCTATCATCTTAAGTGCTTGACATTTTTTGTCATGAAAGTATTTGAGATTTATCTTAGAAAAAAATAATGTGTAATTTTCAGTAATTAATAATAATTATCATGTCATGTAAGAAAATTGAAAAAAAAAAGCATTTTCTTTCTAACTGTGATAATGCTGCCCTTGTAAAGAGTGTTTGAAAATATTCTGTCTTTCTTCTTTTTTTGAAAAAAACATGGGATCTCTGGTATTTATTCTTTAAATGTGAATTGATTTAGATTTAAAGCAAAGATTTTTAAGTTACTGAAATTTGTTGATGACAATTTTAATTCAATTTTTATTTAATCTCTTGCACTGTTGATCTTTTCAGATTTTTAAATTCAATTTTCTTATTTTATTGCTTCTTTGAGAATTTCATGTATGCAGTTTATTTTAATATAATTCATTTTTCTCCTCCAACTATACCCAAATCTATTCCACTTTCATGCCCACGAAACTTTGTGTCCTCTTTCCGGTTTTAAATCCATTTACTCTAATTTGTGTGGTGTGTGTGGTCTTCTTTTGGACTGTGATCCATCGACTCGGGTCTATTTTCTTAAAGAAAACTGACTTTTTCACAGCAGCACTCACTTGTCTATATCCTCTGAATAAGCTGGACAGACATCATGGCTACATGTGTCTCTGTTCTGCAAATTTGTCTGCCTTTAAGTTTCACAGAACTTGTACAAGATGTCATAACTGCTATATACTCACGTGTATAGCCACCCTGCTGTATATACTTATATATATCTTCTGGCTCCTTGTAAGCACTTATCCAACCAAGTTACAACTCAAAGTTGAAACTATTGTCTTTCTTACTGAATGGTGTCTGCTTCTTATAGAACTGGTTTCTTTATAGTACCCTTATTATATTCAAAATAACAGAGTTTCTTCAGAAATAACATAAATCCTGAGGATCATGGATCAATCCTGAATGCCTCTGTGGTGGCTTGAATAAGAAAGACCTCCAAAAGTTCTTATGTTCTTAATCGTCAGAGAGTGGCTCTGTTTGAGGAAAATTAGAAGAGTTAGAAGTATGGCTTTGTTGGAATAGTTGTGGCCTCCGTGGAGAATTATCATTGAAATATGAAAGCCCTCCTCTAGCCAAGCACATCTTGCTCTCCTTTATCTCTCTGTGGGTCAGAACATAACTATCAGCTATTAATCTACTGACTGCCTGTGTGCTGCCATGCTTCCTGCTACGATGATAATGTGTTAAACCAATGAAACTCTTAAGAAAGGCCCTTATAAAGTGATTTAAAAAAATCATTGCCTTGAACATAGTGTGTTTTTACAGCAATAGAAGAGTGACTAAGATATTCTCTAATCATCATAATTACAGAAAGAAAGTAGAAGAGTTTGGTGTTCTCTAAAGTGAAGAGGTGTTCATTTCCCTATATTAGATGACTTAGATGTTAGTACTGATGTACTCATACAGTAAAAAATTACAAACTGTCAGGAAGTACTTGACAAGTCTCTTTTTCTTTTTTTTATTGGGGAAATTTCTGTTTTTTTACAACTTAATTTTAAAACACAAGATAAATGTACTGATTTTAAGCATTTATGCATAACAGTATGTGAATATATTTTTGTCAGTAGTTGATTTTTTTAAAGGTTTGATAGTATGCATTAAGATCTTACTAGTTACAATGAGCATAAAGTACATGTAAAATAAGATGTAACCTGGAAATAGTCAAAGTTTTCTTGGTATGTAAAAATTAAGCATAATGGTTTTTCATTTTCTTATTTTTTTTAAACTTCATATAGTCTATGAGTTGAATCTGAGGTGCTCAAAGATTTCTGGGGTTAGTATCCAATTATCAGTGACTGCATATTATGTCTGTTCTTTTGTGACTGGGTTACCTCACTCAAGATGATATTGTCTAAATGCATCCATTTTCCAAGGAGTTTCATAAAGTCGATGCTTCTGATGGCTGAGTAGTACTCAATTGTGTAAATATACCACAATTTTTGTAACCATTTATCTATTGAAGGACACCTGGATTCTTTCCAGCTTCTGGCTATTATGAATAGGGCTGCCATGATCATTGTAGTGCATATATCTTTGTTGTGTTATGAGGATTCTGTGGGGTATATGCCTAGAAGTGGAATAACTGGGTCTTCAGGTAGGATTATGTCCAATTTTCTGAGGAATTACCAGACTGATTTCCAGAGTGGTTGTAGCAGTTTACAACCCCACCAACAGTGGAGAAGTATTTTTTTTTCTGCACATCCTCGCCAGCATCTGCTGTCATCTGAATTTTTTTATCTTGACCAATCTGATTGGTGTGAGGTGGAATCTCAGGGTTGTTTGGATTTGCATTTCCCTGATGGTTAATGATGTCAAGCACTTCCTTAGGTATTTCTCAGCCATTCGATATTCCTCAATTGGGGACTTTTTGTTTAGCTCTGTACCCCAATTTTTAATAGGGTTGTTTGATTCTCCAGTGACTAACTTCTTGAGTTCTTTGTATACCTTAAATATTAGGTCTCTATCTGATGTGGGGTTGGTAAAGACCTGTTCCCAATCTGTTGCCTGCATTTTGTTTTCTTGGCGGTGTCCTTACCCTTACAGAAACTTTGCAAACTTACTAAGTCCCATTTATCAATATTTTGCATTAGAGCATGAGCCATTGGTTTTCTGTTCAGGAAATTTTCTTCTGTGCCAATGTGTTCTAAGGTTTTCCCTAATTACTCTTCTAATAATTTCAGTGTGCCTGGTATATTGTGAAGATCTTTGATCCACTTGCACTTGAGCTTTGTAGAGGGAGATAAGAAAGGGTCTATTTTCATTCTTCTGCATGCTGAGGGCCAGTTGGACAAACACAATTTATTAAAAAGGCTGTCCTTTTTCCATTGAATGTCTACAGTTCCTTTATCAAAAATCAAGTGACCATATATGTGAGGCCTCATTTCTGGATCTTCTATGTTATTCCATTGACTCATGTGCCTATCTCTGTACCAGTACAATGCAGTTTTTAGCACAATTGCTTTGTAATAGAGCTTGAGGTCAGGGATAGTGATTCCCGCAGATGTTTTCTTGATGTTGAGAATGGATTTCACTATTCTATGTCTTTTGTTATTCCAGACGAAATTACACATTGCTCTTTCCAACACTATAAAGAACTGGGTGGAATTTTGAAGGGGATTACATTGACTCTGTAGATTGCTTTTAGTAAGATGGCCATTTTTACAATGTTGATCATTCCAATCCATGAGCATGGGAGATCTTTCCATTTTCTGAGATCTTCCTCAATTTCCTTCTTTAGAAGTTTGAAGTTCTTGTCATACAGGTCCTTCACTTGCTTAGTTAGTGTAACACCAAGGTATTTCATATTGTTCGTGACTATTGTGAAGGGTATCTCATCCCTGATTTCTTTCTCCACATGTTTGCACTTTGAGAAAAGAAAAGCTACTGATTTGTTGGAGTTAATTTCATATCCTGCCACTTGGCTGAACTTGTTTTTCAGCTGTAGAAATTCTCTGGCGGACTTTTTGGGTTCATTTACGTACACTATCATGTCATATGTAAACAGTGATGTTTTTACTTCTTCCTTTCCTATTTGTATCTCTTTGATTTTCTTTTGCTGTGTAATTGCTCCATCCAGGACGTCCAGTACTATTTTGAATAGGTAGGGGGAGAGTGGGCAGTCTTGTCTAGTGCCTGATTTTAGTGAGATTGCTTCAAGTATCTCACTGTTAATTTGATGCTGGCTATTGGTTTGCTGTATACAGCTTTTGTTATTTTAGCTGTGGGCCTTAGATTCCTGTTCTTTCCAAGACTTTTAACATAAATGGGTGTTGAATTTTGTCAAATGCTTTCTCAGCATCTAGTGAGATGACCATGTGTTTTTTTTTCCTTTGAGTTTGTTTATATGATGGATTACATTTATGAATTTCCCTGTATTAAACTATCGCTGCATGCCAGGGATGAAGCCTACATGATCATGGTGAATGATCATTTTGATGTGTTCTTGGATTCAGTTAACAAGCATTGTGTTGAGTATTTTTGCTTCAATGTATATAATTGATATTGGTCAGAAGTTCTCTTTTCTTGTAGAATTTTTGTGTGGTTTAGGGACAAGGTTCATTTTACCCTCAAAAAATGAGTTTGGCAGTGTGCCAACTGACTCTATTTTGTGGAATAGTTTGGAGAGTATTGGTATTCGGTCATCAATAAATGTCTGATAGAATTCTATACTGAACCCATCTGGACCTGGTTTTTTTTTTTTTTTTTTTTTTTTTTTTTTTTTTTTTTTTTTTTTTTGTAGTCTTTTGATGACTGATTCTATTTTTTTAGGTGTTATTGATTATTTAGATGGTTTACCTGGTCCTGGCTTAACTTTAGTATCTGGTATCTGCCTAGAAATTCATTCATTTCCTCTAGATTTTCCAGTTTTGTTGAATATAGCCTTTTTAGTAGGATCTGATGATTTCTTGAATTTCCTCAGTCTCAGTTGTTAAGTCTCCCCTTTCCTTTCTGATTTTGTTAACTTGGATACTCTCTTTTTACCCTCTAGCTAGTCTGGCTAAGAGTTTATCAATCTTGTTAATTTTCTTAAAGAACCAGCTCTTGGTTTTGTTGATTCTTTCAATGGTTCTTTTTGTTTCTATTTGGTCAATTTCTGCTCTGAGTTTGAGTATTTCTTGCTGTCTACTCCTCTTGGGGGTATCTGCTTTCTTTTGTTCTAGAGCTTTCAACTGTGATATTAAGTTGCTAGTGCATGCTCTCTTCAGTTTATTTTTGGAAGCACGCAGAGCTATGATTTTTCCTTTCAATGCTGCTTTCATTATGTCCCATAGGTTTGGGTATGTTGTGTTTTCATGATCATTAAATTCTAGAAAATCCTTAACTTATTTCTTTATTCATCTTTGGCCAAGCTATTGCTTAATAGAGCATTGTTTAGTTTCTTTGTGTATATGGGCTTTTTGTTTTCTTTGTTGTTATTAAAGTCCAGCCTTAGACCATGGTGATCTGATAAGATGCATGGGAGTATTTCAATCTTCTTATATCTATTGAGTCTTGTTTTATGACCAATTATATGGTCAGTTGTGGAGAAGATCCCATGTGGTGCTGAGATGAAGATGTATTCTTTTGGTTTAAGATGAAATGTTCAGTAGATGTCTATTAATTCCAATTGTTTCATAACCTCTGCTAGCTTTACTGTGTCTTTGTTCTGTTTCTGTTTCCATGATCTGTCCATTGATGAGAGTGAGGTGTTGAGGTCTCTCATTATTATTTTGAAATTGCAATGTATTTTTGGTGCTTTAGTAGGGTTTCTTTTATGAATATGGGTGCTCTTGTATTTGGAATATATATGTTAATGATTAAGAGTTCCTCCTGACAAATTTTCCCTGTAGTGAGTAAAAAGTGTTCTTCCTTATCTTTTTTGATAAGTTTTAGATGAAAATCTACCTTATTCGATATTATAATGACCACTCCAGATTATTTCTTGGGGCTGTTTTCTTGAAATATTTTTTCCAAACTATTTAATCTGAGATAGTGTCTGTCTTTTTCTCTGAGATGAGCTTCCTGTATGCAGCAAAATGCTGAATTTTGTTTATGTATCCAGTCTGATAGCATTTTCTTTTTATTGGGGAATTGAGTCCATTTATGTTAGCAGATATTAAAGAATAGTGGTTGCTGTTTCCTGCTATGTTTCTTTTTAAGGTAGAATTTGCCTGTGAGACTTTCTTCTTTTGGTTTTCCTGCTTACAAATTTTCTTGTTTTTACTAGTATGTAGTTTCCACATACCAAACAATTATTTTGTAACTTAGTCAGATTGAACATATAGTTTATTAAGCAATAGCACCTGAGTAGAACTTACAGTGATTTTTTTTTCTAAGAGTCCTTTTGTTTTGTTTCATCCACAAAAGTAAACTGTATGCAGGAAATGTCAAGTTTCATTTTGTATTTGGAGCTAACCTCTGCACTGCCTGCAGGAACACATAGTATTCCTTTTCATTTAATATCCTTGATAAGAAGAAATAAGTTTATCTTCCATTTATTCTTTTCTACTGCAGCAGCTCTTGCGTTTATGAATATCTATTTTACACGTGCAGAGTATAATTGGAAAAATTAATATGGTTAACATAATTGTCCAGAAGTAATTTGCAATGTATACCCCACATTACTCATTGTAAGATTAGATAAAATGGCATAACTACATTAATCTGGCAAGTAAAAAGCAGTGGATCATCCCCTAAATTGGATGAGTTAAGCACAATGAATACCTCCAAATTATAGTGATTTTTCTCAAACAGAACACCAATGGCCTATACTCTAAGATTAAGAATCAGCAAATAGGACCTCATAAAATTTCAAAGTTTCTGTATGGCTAAGGACACTTTCAAGAAGATAAAACAGCAGCCAACTGACTCAGAAAGCGTCTTTACAAATCCCACATCTAACAGAGTGCTAATATTCAATATTACAAATACCTCAAGAAATCCCACTCCGGAGAATTAAACAATCCTATTAAAAAATGGGGTACAGAGATTAAAAAATTCTCAATGGAGAAATATCAAATAGCCAAGAAGCACCTAAAGAAATGCTCAACATCCCTAGTCATCAAGAAATTTAAATCAAAACATCTCTGTGATTCCACCTCACACCAGTCAGAATGGCTAAGATCAAAAATCAGATGACAGCAGATGTTGGTGAGGATGCAAAGAAAGAGGAACACTCCTTCACTGTTGAGGGGTAATAAGATTGTACAACCACTATAGAAATCAGTCTGGTGCTTCCTCAGAAATTTGGACATAGTACTACCTGAAGTCCCAGGTATTCCACTCCTGAGCATATACCCCAAAGATGTTCTAACATACAATGAGGACATATGCTCCACCATGTTCATAGCAGCCTTATTTACAATAGTCAGAATCTGGAAAGAACCCAGATGTCCTTCAACAGAGGAATGTATACAGAAATTGTGGTACATTTACATAATAGAATACTACTCAGCTATTAGAAACAATGACTTCATAAAATTCCTAAGCAATTAGATGGAACTAGAGAATATTATCCTGAGTGAGGTAATCCAGACACAAAACAAAAAGAAAGAACATAATATGCAGTTACTGATAATTGAATACTAGCCCCAGAAATCTCTGAATACCCAAGAAACAATTCACAGACCTTATTAAGCTCAAAAAAGAAGGAAGGACAAAATGGAAGCCTCAGTCCTTCTTAGAAGGGAGAACAAAACACTCATGGGAGGAGGCACAGGGTCAAGTGGAAGAGCAGGGATTTAAGAAGGGATCACATAGGGACTGCCTCACTTGGCGATCCACCCCATGTGCAGCCACTATGCCCAAGCCCTATAGCTCATGCTGGGAGGTTTTTGCTGACAAAAACAAGATACAGATGCCTCCTTGGGGGCTCTGCCAGAGTCATGCATCTGAGTATGCTTGCAGCTAACCATCAGATAGAGCAGGAGTACCCCAGTGAGGGTGCTGTGGGAGGATGAAAGAGCTGAAGGGAATTGTGGCCTCATGGGAAGAAAAACTTTGTGGACCAACCAAATTCTCCACACCTCCTATGGACTAGAACACCAACCATTTAGCACGCATTGAAAGGCCCATGGCTTCAGTTGCATATCCAGTGGACAACAGGAGTGTCTGACATCAATGTGAGAAGAGGGCTTTGGTCCAGTGAGGGAATGTTTTCCCAATGTAGGGGAATGCCATGGCACCTAGGTAGTGAGGGTGATTGGGAGCTAGTGCACCTTCAGGTACAGAGGGAGGGGTGATGGGAACACAGTGGGCAAGGGGGGTAACATTTCAAATGTAAATACAGAGAGCATCTAATAAAAATATTTTTAAAAATAGTAAGAGCTAAACTGTAAAAGAAAAAATTAAACTTGTTACGTGGCCATAGACTTAACTCATAAATAAACAAACTAATAGTAGAAAAACATCTACTTTTGCAAACTTGTAAATATGGTGTCGCCCTGTCAATTCATAATCTGTTGTAATATTTTTAAGCAACACCATATTAATTATTTTGAGAACAGCATTATATCTAGCTCTCCTATAAGTGTTGTATTACTTATGTTTTCTGTTGGTTATATTTTCCTTTGATTTGACTTTAAATTTTTGTTTTAACATTTATTTTCACTTTAAAAAATATTGCACTGTGTGTGGGGGTGTGTGATATGTGCATTTATAGAAGCCAGAGGCTTAGGATTCCTTCTGAAGTTACCATTGGTTGATTGGTTGTGAGTTCCTGAGGTTTTTGTTGTTTGTTTGTTTGTTTTTGTTTGTTTTGTCTTTTGTATTTTTGTGGTTTCTTTTGTAAAAGCAGAGTGTTTTATTTTAACTGCTGAGACATCTCTTAAGCTTTGCAAAATTGTTCTATTGAGAGAAAGAACTATGCTCCTAACAGGAAGAAAAATGTATTTAATATCTGGTGACATTGTTGAGTTCCCTGAATTTTTTTTTTATTTATTAATGAGGGACTTTAGGAATCTGTTGATTTGTTGCCAGGTGTTGGCATCTCTAGAGGAGTTCCTCACTCATCTTTCACTTCTCTCTGTAGCACAAGGATTTTGGTGTCACTTGTTTGCAAAAGCTTATTTCCCATTTTTTCAGTTGCTGAAATATAGTGTCATTGTTAATATAGTTCTCTGAAGAACTGGTCTCCTCCCAAGCATAAAACCACAACAACAGACTTCTCATCTGTCACATCTCTTCCTGTTTCAATGGTCACTTCAATTATGTTTCTTTTGTGGTTTCTCTTCACATTCAGAAGCAGAGATGTCTTCTCTATCTTTTATAAAGTTTGACAATGCTGTCATAACTAAAAATCTGTTTAACCATATTTTACATCCGTGCAAAGTAAATCATGAATTTTTTTAAAAATTAGCAAATATAGAAATATAATTAGTTTACTGTTTTTTATTTCCTAGCTATAAGTATTGACACTGCCAGATTGTTCTTTATTGTGTGCTAAAGATGTTCAATTAAATTTTGAAAGCAGTATTTCTCAACCCTTTCGTCATGTCCCCTATGGGGTGGTCATATATCTTCATATCTCTGAAATTCGTCCCTCTCCCAACCACCCTCTCTGCCTATGTATCCTATCACTCCCCTACACTGGGGAAAGACACCTTTACTTTCTGGACCAAAGGCCTCTTCTCCCATTAATGTCAGACAATGCTGTTCTTTGTTACATGTGCAACTGGAGCCATAGGTATCCTTATGTGTACTCATTGGTTAGTCCCTGGTAGTTTTGGAGGGATTGTTTGTTTGATAATGTTGTTCTTCCCATGGGGTTGCAAACTCTTTCAGCTCCTTCAGTCCTTTCTCTAGCTTCTTCATTGGGGACCCAGTGTCCAGTCCAAAGATTAACTGCAAACATTCTCAATTGTATCTGTATGACTCTGGCAGATCCTCCAAGGAGGCATCTATATCTGGTTCCTGCCAGTAAGCCCTTCTTAGCATCAGCAATAGTACTTGGGTTTGGAGGCTTCATATGGGGTGGATTTATGAAGCTAAAAAAAAAAAAAAAAAAAAAAAGCAAGGCCAGAATATGTTGCCTCAGTCCTTCTTAGAAGATAAAACAAAGCACAGGAAGAAATACAGGGACAAATAATAGAGCAGCAATTGAAGAAAACTTCATTCAGAGACTGCCTTACTTGTGGATCTTCCCTGCATCTTTCAATCACTATTCTTCTGTAGTACAGCTTATGGTCATGGATGGTGATTTTACCAAAAATTCTTTAAGTATTAAGAAATGTTTTTTGCTATCCTGGGTTTGTTATTGTTTTTATGAATGAAATTGAGAGTTGAGCTTTTTTTGCCTTTGAAGAATTTTGTTGGAATTTTGATGGGGATTGTGTTGAATCTGTAGATTGCTTTTGATAGGGTAACAACGTTTACTTTGTTGATTCTATCAATCAAAGAGCATAGAGGATCTCTCCATTTTCTGTGATCTTCTTTGATTTCTTTTTTGAGAGACCTGAAGTTCTTGTTATAGAGATTTTTTTACCTGTTTGGTTAGTTACTGCAAGGTGTTTTATACTATGTGTCTTTACAGCAAATTGCTGCAAATTGTTTCTTGCATTGTTTACACTTACTCCTGTCAAAGAAAAAAGCAGCTGACATCATATCTGTTATGTATATTATGCTTCTGACTAGAAAATTTTATATAAAAGTCTCATAATAGCATTAAAAACAGTGATATTCAAAGAGAACCATGCTTTATTCCGTTTTTAAAGACACTATGTAGATTACATTGAGAAATAATTGTATATAGAAAAATACTGGATGAATCTGAGGGAAAAGCTCAGACAAAACTGAATCTTCTGAAATGGAAAATTGAACGGAGATCTTTAGTAATCGTGCATTGATGTCTATATACAGATGAGGGTAGGCACAGGATAAGACAAGGCATGTGATTGGACAGTGAAAAAAGGTAGGTTCAGTGTTTTTGAGAGGTGGGAGAGATATGACATAAAAAAATGAAACTGAAATGGAGGAAGAGAAGGATGACCCAGACCCATGTGGCTTTAAACAGCCACAGGTAGCTACAATTATCTTATAAGGAATGGATTACTATAGGACAATTTGTCTCTCTAGGTGGGCAGTTTAGGTCAATATTAATTAGCTTTTAGTTGGTTGTGTGGACATTTTGTGGAGTAAGAATTCACTGACATAAATCTGATTGATAAATTGCAAGCCTCTAGAATTTTCATTTAACTGGTTGCTGTGAACAGAGTCTGCAGCAAGACAGTCACAAGAGGTGGTCACTGCATGAGGCTAGCTTGACAGTGACTTGCCATGGGAATGAAATGGACAGCTGCTGCTGGAGCTAGTCATGGAGGCAGAGAGACCACTGAGTACGGAGAGTAGCAAGAGGTACCATGGCATGGTGAATCGTTTTCTTTTTTAATATTTACCACTACACAGAATAGAATTTAGACAATGAAAATACCTTTCGGTACTAAGACAAAGGCATCACTGCTATTTTACTTTACAATCTCATCCTTTTTAATAAAATCTTGGAATATAAGAATCAGTTACTTAAGATTTCAAATTATTTGTGATTTACAGTTAAAATGGGGTTCTCCATTAAAATCAGCTTCTTGTGATGACAAGGTGGCTGAGGGGGTAGAGCCCTTAACTGAAGTTTGAAGACTTGAGTTAAATAGCTGAAACCTACAGAAGACAGACCTCCTCTGACTTCCCTTTCATGTAAACTGTGGCACATGCTTTCCACCAATAAATTATTAATATCATAATTTTTTAATCATAACATTTATTTATATCAATAAAATGCTCAATATGTGTATTCATAATAATTTCAAGAACTCTAGAATCAAACCTAGAAGGTCAAAGGTAAGTTTGAGAAAAAACAAATTGAGAAAGACAGTAGAGGATGATGGGAAAATTTTTTGTTTTCCTTTTTTAATATTACTACTTTTATTTATTTATTTTTATGTTATGGCCATTATCCCAAGGAAAGCTTTTATTTTCTAAAATTGGCAGAATTATTCTTGTGAATGTTTTATTATTAAAGGTGATTTACAGTTACAATGAGGTTCTCCACCAAAATTCTAGCAATTTAACTTACAGACGTAGGAGAAAGAATTCCTCAATTTATGTGGCAGAAAAATACCATGGATTACCAAAACAGTGTTAACTAAAAAATGTGCAGTTACAGAGAGCATATCACTGGATCCTGAGTATAACTACAGAATCTTAGGATCAGACATACACAGCCAGATTCTACCACAAAACCAGACATGTTAAAAAAATGCATTATAAGAGAGAACCTAATATGAGTCTAACATCTAATTTTTCACATATGTGTTAAAAGAGAGAATGAATTTTCAAGAAATGCTTATTACAACTAGACATTCATCTGCTAAATAATGGAATTCAAAGCATATCTCTCAACTCACACAAAATCAATTCACAGTGGATCAAAGGTCTTGATTAAAAACCTGAAACACTGACATTGCTGGAGAAAATAAACACTTCAGGATATAAGTATGGATAAAACCTTTCCAAAAAGAATTCCTACTAGAAAAGAAACAGGCCTGAGCATTCACATAAGGCACTACATGAAAATTTAGAATTGCTCCACAAGAAAAGAAATGGTCAGTCAAGTGAATAGTCTACAAAATTGAAGAAAACCTTTGCTAGCTAGTGTACTCCCAAAAGTTTAATACACAGAATATACAATGGACTACAAACATTTAACATTCAAAATGAAAGCTACCAAAGAACAAGTAAGTCAATGAACAGAACAGACAGTTCTGAAAAGGAGAAATGTAAAATGCCAGTATTTTTCTTTGTATTGAGAATAGATTTTTTCACATATTATAGCCTGAATATATTTTTTTATCTGCTACTACTCCACATTCCTCCTCACATACCCTTCCATCCTGATCCACTCTCTTTCTCTCCTTAGAAAACGAACAAGTTTGTATTAGATAATAATATGTATTAAATATAATCAATATAGTATAAAAGATAAAACCAAACTAACACTGTGAGTTGGATTAAGGTAGACCATAGGAAAAGGAGTTCAAGAGAAGGCACAAGTACCATAGACACACTCATTCATAAACTTGAGAATCCCATAAAAATACTAAACTGGAAGCCATAATATACATGCAGAAGGGCATGATGTGGATCTGTGCACATCCTGTGTGTGCTGTTTCAGTCTGGATGAGTTTATATGCGCTTTGCTCAGTTGACTTAGAGGGTTTGCTTTGTTTTCCTAATGTCCTCCATCCCCTCTGGTACTAGTACTTACTTTGTTTTTGTCTCTATTACATGGAGCTCCCTGTGCCCTAAAAGGAAGAATTTGATAGAGACTTTCCATTTAGAGCTGAGAATTCCAACATCTCTCATTTTCTGTACAATGTTTGAATGTAAGTCTCTGTCTTTTTCTCATCTGTTTAAGAGGAATTTCTAAATATGAAAAGACTAATATTTTTTAAAAATCTAAAGTTCTATAAGTACTGCTCATGAACCGATTGCACCACTGGAGAATTCTTTCATATAAACAAACTCAAGTAAAAAAAAAAAAAAAAAACACATGGTCCTATCATTAGATGCTGAGAAAGCATTTGACAAAATTGAACACCTCTTCATGTTAAAAGTCTTAGAAAGAACAGGAATCCAAGGCTCATACATAAACATAATAAAAGCAATATACAGCAAATCAAAAGCCAACATCAAACTGAACGGTCGGAAATTGGAAGTAATCCCACAAAAATCAGGGACTCAAAAACTCTGCCCATACTGCCGTTACCTATTCAACATAGTACTGGAAGTACTGACCAGAGCATTTAGACAGCAAAAGGAAATCAAAGGGATACAAATTAGAATGGAAGAAGTAAAAAAAAATCACTTTTTGCAGATGACATAATAATATGCTTAAGTGTCCACAAAAATAACACCAGAGAACTCCTATGGCTGATAAACAAGTTCAGCAAAGTGGCTGGATATAAAATTAACTCAAAAAATCAGTAATCTCCTACTACTCAAAGAACAAAGTATCAGATAAAGAAATTACAGAAAAGATACACTTCACAATAGTCACAAACAATATGAAATACCTTGATGTGACTCGAACTAAGCAAGTGAAGGACCTACATGACAAGAACTTCAAACCTTTAAAGAAGGAAATCGAGGAAAATCTCAGAAAATGGAAAGATCTCCCATGCTCATGGATTGGAAGTATCAACATTGTAAAAATGGCCATCTTACCAAAAGCAGTCTACAGATTCAATGCAAACCACATGAAAATACAAATCCAGTTCTTCATGGAGTTTTAAAGAGAAATGTGCAGTTTCATCTGGAATAACAAAAGACCTAGAATAGCAAAATCCATCCTCAACAACAAGGAAACATCTGCGGGAATCACTATTCCTGACCTCAAGCTATATTACAAGGCAATTGTGCTGAAAACTGCATGGTACTGGTAGAGAGATTGGCAGGTGGATCAATGGAACAGCATAGAAGATCCAGAGAGGAGCCCTCACATATATTGTAATTTGATTTTTGAAAAAGGAGCTATAAACATTCAAGGGAAAAAGGAAAGCCTATTCAACAAATGGTGTTGGTCCAACTGGCACTCAGCATGCAGAAGAATTAAAATAGACCCTTTATAATCTCCTTGTACAAAGCACAAGTGCAAGTGGATCAAAGATCTCCACATTAAACAAGGCACACTCAAACTATTAGATGAGAAAGTAGAGAAAACCTTAGAACACATAGGCACAGGAGAAAATTTCCTGAACAGAACACCAATGGCTCATACTCTAAGGTCAAAGATTGACAAATGGGACTTAATGAGATTGCAAAGTTTCTGTAAGGTGAAGGACACTCTCAAGAAAACAAAATGGCAATGAACAGAGTGGGAAAAGATCTTTACCAACCACACATCAGATAGAGGCCTAATATCCAAGGTATTCAAAGAACTCAAGAAGCTTGACACCAGAGAAACAAACAACAAACACTATTAAGAAGTGGGGTACAGAGCTAAAGAAAAAGTTCTCAATTGAGAAATATCAAATGGCTGAGAAACATCTAAGGAAGTTCTCAACATCCTTATCGATCAGGGTAATGCAAGTCAAAACAACCGTGAGATTCCACCTCACAACCGTCAGATTGACCAAGATCAAAAAATCAGATGACAGCAGATGCTGGCGAGGATCTGGAGAAAGAGGAACACTTCTCCACTGTTGGTTGGGCTGTAAACTGATACAACCACTCTGGAAATCAGTCTGGCGATTCCTCAGAAAATTGGACATAATTCTACCTGAAGACCCAGTTATTCCACTTCTAGGCTTATACCCCAGAGAAACCTCAAAATACAACAAAGACACATGTACCACAATGTTCATAGCAGCCCTATTTATAATAACCAGAAGTTGGAAAGAACCCAGATGTCCTTCAGTAGATGAATGGATACAAAAACTGTGGTACATTTACACAATGGAGTACTACTCATCTATCAGAAACAATGACTTTATGAAATTCTTAAGAAAATGGATGCATCTAGAGAATATCATCCTGAGTGAAATAACCCAGTCACAAAAGAACAAACATAATATGCAGTCATTGAAAATTGGATACTAACCCCAGAAGGCTCTGAACACCCCAGAAACAACTCACAGACTATATGAAGTTGAAGAAAAGAAAAGAAAGAAAAAAAATTATGCTTAATTCTTGCACACCAAGAAAACTTTGACTAATTCCAGTTTACATCCTGTTTTGCATGTACTTTATGTTCATTGTAACTAGTAAGATCGTAATGCACACTATCAAACCTTAACCACTGACAATAATGTATTCGTGTATTTTTATGAAAAAATGCTTAAAATTTGTACATTTATCTTTGTTTTTTAAAATAAAGTTATTCAAAAAAAGAAGCAAAAAAAAGAAAAATAAAAGCCATTTTGGCAGACAAATGACATATTGTAAAGGCTGGAATTCTCTGAAATAAAAAGATGGAAACCATAAAAATAAAGTATTTATATATCATCATGTGGAGTTTTTTTCTTTGAGGAGTCTAGTGTTCTTCCTTATTTCTTCTAATCAGTTTTGGTTTGAATTTTATTTGGTAGATATTAAAATGTCTATACCACCTTGTTTCAATGGTCCATTTTTCTAATTTATCTTTTTTCACAATTTCCCTGTGGTATGTTAAGGTTTCCTTGATGTTATAATTTGGTTTTATGATACAGTAGAAAGATAGACCCTGATTTCCCATCCATGGTTAGTCTGGGGTTCTAATGGAGAAATTGAGAGCAAAGTTATTGAGCGATATCAATGTGGAGGGTTTATTGACAACTGTAATTTTGTTGTGTTGTGTGCGAATGTATTGGTATGTGTGTGAACAGGCATGCATCTTCCCCTTATTTTATTTGATAGAGCTTGTGTTCTCTTTGATGTGGTAAACCTTTTAAATTGTAGTGTTCTTTCTAGCATCTACTGTATGACCATATTTGTAGATTGATATCGTTCAATTACATTTTTATTTTTTAATTTGGTGATGAGATATCTTATGTAATCGGTGTATTGTAACCAACAGTTTTGCTGATAATGTTGTCAGTGTTGGTGTCTATCTTGTCTTATCGGGTAGAATATATTTTCAGGACCATCTTGATTTTAGTTTCTCTTTTTAGAAGTCAGGTGTTGTTCGAATAGTTCTGCTTTTCTATGATTTTTCTCATTTGAACTTGTAGCTTTAAATATCCTTTCTTTTTTCCATACATTTAGTGTTTTGGTTAGGATGTGCTAAGAGAATTTTAATTTTTGGCTTAGTCTGTTTGGGATTCTAATTTTTTGTACCTAATTCTCATTGTCTTTAGGATAGAATTTTTTTTCTTCTATGGTTTTGTTGAATATATTTTATGTGCTTTTGACCCACATATCTTCTCTTTCCTATATTAATAATACATTTTGAATTCGTTTTTTTCTTCATGTTCCAGAATTGCTGAATGTTTTGTGCAAGGTATTTTTTATTTAACATTTTCTACTAGAGAGGTATTTATTTCTTCTTTCTTATCTTTGGTGTCTAAGATTATTTTAGGCTTGCTGATGATGTTCCTTTTCTAAAATTTTCATTTCTAGATTTCCCTTTGTCTGGAATTTTTGTTGATTTTATTTCCAGTTTCAAATCTTGAACTATCTTATTTTCTTCCACTGTTAGTTAGTGTTTTTTATAGATTTCTTTAATGGAATTATTAAATTGTTCTTTGAGGATCTATATCACATTCAGAAAGGCTATTTTAAGATCTTCATCATGTGTTTTTCCTAGGCTGTGATACCTTATGTCATAGAGTTGCTAGGCTTTATGGAGGCATTTTTATCCTTTCTGTTCTAGAATGTATTTTTAATCTGGTATGTATGCATCTGGTTGTGAGGTGTCTTTAATCTTACATAATAAGATCTGTTTTTGTTTTTGTTTGTTGGTGTTTTTCTCCTTCTTCTTCTTCTTCTTCTTCTCCTTCTTCTTCTTCTTCTTCTTCTTCTTCTTCTTCTTCTTCTTCTTCTTCTTCTTCTTTTTCTTCTTCTTCTTCTTCTTTTGTTGCAGAGTGTGTTAGCTATTTGTTGCTTGGTAGAAAATTTTTCTAGCACCATTATAGTTCTGAGTACTGAGGGTTGTAGTAGAGAAAACATTATGCTGAGTTTAGAAAGCTTACATTTAGTAATAAGTATTGGATTGGAAGGGGAACCTGAAGGATCCAGAAGAGGTAGAAAGGCAGGTTGTTTCACCAGGATCTGCTTAATCCCATGGGAATGGATAGAAGAGTGAGGAGAGGTCACAACTGGTAGTTTGTTACAGACCTGAGCATAAGACCATAGGATTGAATGTAGAAGAAAGGATTGGAAAGAAAGTGAAGATTTTAATCTGGCCTCCTTGCTTCTATGCTAGTTCTTGGTGTTGGATTTTCACGGTATGCCTGCTGCAGTTTGTGGCTGGGACAACTGGACAAGTGGGAAAGAAGGCTGTAGGACAACATCTGCATGATTCACTAGATTTGATAACAGAAAGGAATATAAGGCTGAAGCCTTGCATAATGTCTATTATAGAGTGGGGGGTGAAGTAAGACCTGGTAAATGGATTGGAGGAAAGATGGCGAGGAGAAGACCTTCAATTAGGATACCTCCCTCCCGGGCCAATGTGGATGATGGTTTCTCATGGAAGGCCTGCATTATTTGGCAGCTGGAACAACTGGATGAGTAGGAAGGATAGTGGTTATTTGTGTGATACCCTGAAGATAAAGTCAGAAAGCTAGGAGAAGTTATATTACATGGTATACTACAGTACTGAGGGTAAGACTAGGGAATTAGATTTGGAAGAGATGAAAAACAGGTATGGGACCAAAGTTAGCCTACCTGTTTCCCTTGTTGAAGTCCCTGCAGGTCCCCAGGGTTATATCTCCTTATATATAAAAAGTTAAGAATAATATTTGGCTACTTAGATAAGCATTACAAAATATTCATTAATAGAGACAAAACTACTATGAGCCTGGAATCTAAGAATTCAAGCCTTGTGTCTATTTTAAGTGATGAACCCTATAAGCAGTAGGATTAGTGTTTGTATGAATGCCCATGCACAACTTTCCTGCATATGCAGATCTTTAGAAGAGCATGCACTCCATGGGTTGTACTAATTTTCTTTGGCTTAGAGAATCTAGTTTTTCAGTTTTATATTACTATGCATAAACTTAAAAATAGAGTAAATATTTTGGGGAGAATAAGGTTCTAACCATAGAATAAAGATTAACATTTCTTGTAAATCTGTCAAGGAAACAAGTAGCATTTAACATCGATAGTACAAGGTCATCTACTATGAATTGGCTATAGAAAATAAGGATACATATTAAATAAAATATATCCTAAAATAAAATGAACAATGTTTTTGTCTTTTAGACTCAAGCTATTTTCAAAGTTTATTAAAAGCAGCTGAGCACATATTTTAAAAAGAATGTTGCCAGCTGAGTTTCTTATATAATAGAAAACATTAGAATGTAAGAAAGCTAACATCAATGTTGATAACAAAGCACATGTTATTAAAACTATTGTAGTAATTCAGTAAAATAAAACTGTTTAATACATAATACTTTGAGCTGAAATGTAAGATTGTCACCTCCTAATTGTTCCTTCCTGTTGAGTTGTCCCTAAGTAGACTAAGATTTATTTTCTTAGCAATTCAAGAGGGGAAAACATTCATCTAGATAGTGCTGAGATTTGAGGCAATGATTTCTTTTTTTCTCTTTTTTTAATTGAACAACATTATTTTAAAAAACAAAACAAAGATTAAATATAAAAATATTAAAAGCATTTTTGCATAACAGTATATGAATACATTTGTGTCAATACTTGATTTTTTAAAGGTTAATAGTATGCCTCAAAATCTTATTAGTTACAATGACCATAAAATACATGTAAAACAAGATGTAACCTGGAAATAGTCAAAGTTTTCTTGGTGTGTAAAGATTAAGCATAATGATTTTTCATTTTTTTTTTGGACATTGTTTTTCTTTATGTAGTGTGTAAGCTATTTCTGGGGTGTTCAGAGTTTTCTGGGGTTAGTATTTAATTATCAGTGACTGCATATTATGTCTGTTCTTTTGTGACTGGGTTACCTCACTCAGTCTGATATTCTCTAGATGCATCCATTTTCTTAAGAATTTAATAAAGTCATTGTTTCTGAAAGCTGAGTAGTACCTCATTGTATAAATAGACCACAATTTTTGTATCCATTCATTTACTGAAGGACAACTGGGTTCTTTCCAGATTCTGGCTATTATAAATACAACTGCTATAAAGATTGTGGTGCATGTGACTTTGTTGTATGTTGGAGTTTCTCTGGGGTATATGCCCAAAAGAGGAAAGTACTGGGTCTTTATGTAGTACTATGTCCAAGTTTCTGAGGAATCACCAGACTGAATTCCAGAGTGGTTGTACCAGTTTAGAACCCCACCAAAAGTGGAGAAGTGTTCTTCTTTCTCTGCATTCTCGCAAGCATGTACTGTCATCTGAAAGTTTCATCATAGCCCTTCTGACTGGTGTGAGGTGGAATCTAAGGGTTGTTTTGATTTGTATTTCCCTGATGGCAAAGGATGTTAAGAACTTCCTTAGATGCTTTTCAGCCATTCGATATTCCTCAATTAAGAACTTTTTGTTTAGCTCTGTACTCCACTCTTTCATAGGGTTGTTTGATTCTCTGGTGTCTAGCTTCTTGAGTTCTTTGAATACCTTGGATATTAGGCCTCTATCTGATGTGTGGTTGGTAAAGATCTTTTACACTCTGTTGGTAGCCATTTTATTTTCTTGACAATGTCCTTAGCCTTACAGAAACTTTACAATCTCATTAAGTCCCATTTACCAATCTTTTATTTAGAGCATGAGCCATTGATGTTCTGCTCAGGAAATTAACTTCTGTGCCTATGTGTTCTAAGGTTTTCCCTAATTTCTCATCTCATAGTTTCAGTGCTCCTAGTTTAATGTGGAGATCTTTGATCCATTTGCACTTGAGCTTTGTGGCTGCGGAGAAAGAGGAACACTTCTCCACTGTTGGTGGGGTTGCAAGGTAATACAACCACTCTGGAAATCTGTCTGGCGATACCTCAGAAAATTGGATATAGTACTACCTGAAGACCCAGCTATTCCACTTCTGGGCATATACCCCAGAGACACTTTAATACACAACAAAGCTATATGCACCACAATGTTCATAGCTGCTCTATTTATAATAGCCAGAAGCTGGAAAGAACCCAGATGTCCTTCAGAAGATGAATGGATACAAAAATTGCGGTACATATACACAATGGAATACTACTCAGCCACCAGAAACAATGACTTAACCAAATTCTTAAGAAAATGGCTGCATCTAGAGAATATCATCCTGAGTGAGATAACCTAGTCACAAAAGAACAGACATAATATGCAGTCACTGATATTGGAATGCTAACCCCAGAGGCTTGCACTCCCCCAGAAACAACTCACAGACTGTATGAAGTCCAAGATATAAAGAAAACAAAAAAATAATTTATTTACAAAACAAGAAGACTTTGACTATTTCTATTTCCATGTTGCGTTTTGTTTTCCATGTACTTTATTCTCATTGTAACTATAAGGTTTTCAATGCATACTGTCAAGCCCTTGAAAAAATCAAGTACTGACTAAAAAATATATTCACATAGTTTTATGTAAAAATTATTTTAATATCTGAAAAAACAGTACTGACAAAAATGTATAATTTTAAGCAAAAAATCTTTAAAATCTGTACATTTATCTTTGCTTTGCAAAATAAAGTCATTTAAAAAAAAAAAAAAAACGAGGTTTACTGTATCCTCAAAAAATGAGTTAGGTCGTGTGTTATCTGATTCTATTTTGTGGAATAGTTTGGAGAGTATTGGTATTAGGTCAATTAATGTCTGATAAAATTCTGCACTGAACCCATCTAGACCTGTGCTTTTTTTGGTTGGAAGGCTTTTGATGACTGCTTCTATTTCTTTAGTTCTTATTGATTATTTAGATGATTTACCTGGTTCTGGTTTAACTTTAGTATCTGGTATCTGTCTAGGAATTCATCCATTTCCTCCAGATTTTCGAGCTTTGTTGAATATAGGCTTTTGTAGTAGGATCTGATGATTTCTTAAATTTCCTCAGTTTCAGTTGTTATTTCTCCACTTTCCCTTCTGATATTGTTAATTTGGATACTCTCTCTTTGCCCTCTAGTTAGTCTGGCTATGGGTTTATCAATCTTGTTAATTTTCTCAAAGAACCAACTCTTAGTTTTGTTGATTTTTTCCATGGTTCTTTTGTTTCCATTTTGGTCTCTTTCTGCCTCAAGTTTGATTATTTCTTGCTGTCTACTCCTTTTGGGTGTGTCTGCTTCCTTTTGTTCTAGAGCTTTCAACTGTGCTGTCAATTTGCTAGTGTATGCTCTCTCCAGTTTCTTTTTGGAAGCACTCAGAGCTATGCGTTTTCCTCTCAGTACTGCTTTCTTGCATCCCATAGGTTTGCTTATGTTGTGTTTTGGTTTTCATTGTATTCTAGAAAATCGTTAATTTCTTTCTTTATTTCTTCTTTGACCCTGCTATCGTTTAATAGAGCATTGTTTAGTTTCCATGTGCATATAGGCTTTTTGTGGCTTTTGTTGATATTAAAGACCAGCCTTAGACCATGGTGATCTGAAAGGATGCATGGGAGTATTTCAGTCTTCTTATATCTATTGAGGCTTGTTTTGTGACCAATTATGTTGTCAGTTTTTGAGATGGTGCCATGAGGTGCTGAGAAGAAGGTGTATTCTTTTGTTTTAGGATGATATGTTTTATAGATATCTAATAATTCCAGTTGGTTCATAATGTCTGCTAGTTTTATTGTGTCCTTGTTCAGTTTCTGTTTCCATGATCTGTCCATTAATGAAAGTGGGGAATTGAGGTCCACCACTATTATTGTTTCAGGTGAAATGTATTTTTTGAGCTTCAGTAGGGTTTCTTTTATGAATATGGGTGCTTTTGTATTTGGAGCATATATGATAAAAATGGAAAGTTCCTCCTGATAAATTTCCCCTCTAATGAGTAAAAAGTGTCCTTCCTTATCTTTCTTGATAACTTTAGGTTGAAAATCTACTTTATTTAGTATTAGAATGGCCACTCCAGCTTGCTTCTTGGGACCATTTGCTTGGAAGGTTTTTTCCCAATCTTTTACTCTGAGATATTGTCTGTTTTTTGTTTATGAGTTTCCTGTATGCAGCAAAATGCTGGGTTTTGTTTATGTATTCAGTCTGATAGCATATATCTTTTTATTGGAGAATTTAATCTGTTTATGTTAACAGATATGAAGGAATGGTAGTAGCTATTTACTGCTATTTTTGCTTTTGCAGGTAGAATTGTGCCAATGCTTCTTTCTTCTTTTGGTTTTCTTGCATAGGACTTTTCTCGTTTTTACTAGGATATAGTTCGCCTCTTTGTATTGGGTTTTCCACCTATAATTCATTGTAGTGCTGCGTTTTTGGTCAGATATTTTGTAAATTTTGTTTTGTCTTGGAATATCTTAGTCTCTCCTCCTATGGTTATTGAGAGTTTTGCTGTGTATAGCAGCTTGGGGTGAGACTTGTGCTCTTTTAGGGTCTGCATGATGTCTGTTCGGGCTCTTCTAGCTTTCATAGTCTCTGTTGAGAAATCGGGTGTGATTCGGATTGGTCTGCCTTTATATGTTACCTGACCTTTTTCCCTTACTGCTTTTAGTATACTTTCTTTTTTTTTGGGCATTTGCTGTTTTGACTATTATGTGTTAGGAGGAATTTCTTTTCTGGTGCAACCTATTTGGAGTTCTATAGGCTTCTTTTATGTTCATGATCATCTCATTCTTAAGGGTATGTAAGTTTTCTTCTACGATTTTGTTGAAGATATTTACTATGCCTCTTATTTGATATTCTTATCCTTCTTCTATTCCTATTATCCTTAGGTTTGGTCTTCTCATTGTGTCCTGGAACTCCTGGACATTTTGGGTTAAGAGATTTTTGGTTTTTGCATCTTCTCTGACTGTTTTGTCTATGTTTGCAATGTTGTCTTCGGCCCCCGAGAATCTCTCTTCCATCTCTTGTAGTCTATTGGAAATGCTTGCATCTGTGAGTCCTGGTGTTGTTTTAGGTTTTCTACCTCTAAGGTTTTCTCTTTTAGTGTTTTCTTTATTGTGTCTATTTCTGTTTTAAATTCCTTCTTCCATTCCTTCACCTCTTTGGTTCTGTTTTCCTCTAGTTCTTTGAGTTCTTTGAGTGTTTTTCTTGTTTCTTCTTTAAAAGCTTCTAATTCTTTTTGCTTTTCCTTCCATTCTTGTTTAAGGATCTCTATCATCATCTTGAGGTATGATTTCGGGTCTGAGTCTTCTTTTTCTGAAGTGTTTGGCATCCTGCTGTTTGCTGTCATGGGAAAGCTGGGTTCTGGTGTTGCCAGGTTGTCTTGGTTTCCCTGGGGTATGTTCTTGCACTTTTCTCTTGACATCTTGTTTTTTGTGTTTATATGTGGTTTTGTTGTCAGTGATTGGTTCTCACCTCTCCCTTGTACCTGGCCTGTGTCCCTGGATCTCCGCATGTTCCTGTTGGCAGATGGCCTGAGCATCTATTCTGTATGCACTGGCTGCTTGATAACAGACAGCCCAAAGCAGGGTTCCTGCATCCCTGAACCAAGGGGGGGGTGTGAGGGGGTGCACTTTCTGTGTGCTTGGCACAGACCTCTCTGTTCTCCAGCTACTTGGCTACTCAGAGCACTGTCTCACTAGGCCTGTGTCCCTGGCTCTATCTTTGCTATCCCTGTTGGCAGATGGCCTGAGTGCCTGTGGTGCACAAACGGTCAGCTGGCTGGGAATACAACTGGGATGCAAGGTTTCTGCTCCTCTTAATCAGTCGGAGGGGGGGGGGCACTTTCTGAGCGCTAGGCAGAAATCTCTCTGTTTCCTGGATACTTGGCTACTCAGAGCACTGTCTCACCATGCCTATGTCCCTGGATCTCTGCTGTTCCTGGTGACAGATGGCCTGAGTGCCTGTTCTGCACCCAAAGACCGCGGGCTGGGAAACAGACAGCCCAATTCAGGGTTCCTGAACCAAGTGTGGGGGGTCCACACTTTCCATGTACTCCGCAGAAATCTCTTTGCTCCCCAGGTATTCGGAACGTCTTCTCACCAGGCCTGTTTCCCTTGATCTCCATTGTTCTTCGTGGATGATGGCCTTAGTGCCTGTTCTGCATCCAAGGGCCGCCAGTTGGAAACAGACAACCCAATGCAGTGTTCCTGATTCCCTGAACCAAACAGAGGGTGTGGCGCACTTTTTGTGTGCTTGGCAGAGATCTCTCTGCTCCCTGGCTACTCGGAATGCGTTCTCGCCCAGCCTGTGTCCCTTGATCTCTGATGTTCCTGGTGGCGGATGGCCTGAGCTCCTGATATATCAATTTTTATTTTCTATGCCCCAAACACAAAGGCACACATGTTTGTAAAGAAACACTACTTACTACAACTTCAACTACATATTGACTTCACACAGAGATGGTTAGTATAATTCCCCCACTCTCAACAATGAAAGAGTCATCCAGACAAAAATTAAACAGATATATGTTGATGATACAACTCATAAAAAATGAACCTAAGATACATAATTAAAGAAAAATAACACAAAACCTTAATGTATCTTCTTAGCACCTTATGGAATGTTCATCAATGTTGAGCACATACTTGGATACAAAGCAAGTCTCAACAGACAAAGAAAACTGAAATAACACCCTATATCCTATCTTACCTACATAAATTAAAGCTGGATATCAAGACAAAGCAAAAACAACAATAACAGAGAGCTTACAAACTTAATGAAACTGAACAATTCAATACTGGATGAAAAAAATGTGTCAAGACAAAAGTAGAAATGAATTAAATATTTCCTAGAACTGAATAAACATAAAACATATAACATAGGTAACATATAAGACACAAAGAAGGTGGTTCTAAAATGCAATTTCTTTATTTTCTGCCTTTTTATTGGTTATTCTCTGTATTTACATTTCAGATGTAATGCCTTTTCTCCCAATCATATCATTCCCCCCCTCCCATTGCTTCCATGAAGGTGCTCCCTCTCCCAACCACCTTCTCACACCTCAGCACCTTGGCATTCCCCTACACTGAAGAGCAAGCCTTCACTCTATCAAAGGCCACTCCTCCCATGGATGCCAGAGAATGCTATACTCTGCTGTATATGGAGATGCAGCATGGGTCTCTCCATGAAAATTCAGTGGTTAGTATTTTGTTCTCTGGGAGCTGTGGTGGGTTTCTTTAGTTGATGACTTTGTTCTTTCTATGGGGTTGCAGAAACTTTCAGCTCCTTCAGTTCTTTATCTAGCTTCTACATTGGGGTCCCTGTGTTCAATCCATGGTTAGGTGCAAGCATCCTTATTTGTATCAGTATGGCTCTGGCAGAGCCTCTGAGGAGGCATTCATATCAGTTTCTGGCCAGTAAGCACTACTTATCATCATCAATAGTGTGTGTGTATGCATGTTTAATGGATGCATAAGTGAGGCACTTTCTGGCTGATGTTTTTTCTCCAAACCCTGCTCCTCTATTTGTCCCTCTATCTCTTCCCATGAGTTTTTCCTTCTTCCTTCTGAGAAGGACTGAAGCATCCACCTTCTGGCCTTTCTTCTCTTTGAGCTTTATAATTTCTGTCAATTATTTCTTGTGTATTTCAAACATTCTGGATAGTATCCACTTATCAGTGAGTACATACCATGTGTGTTCTTTTGTTACTGGGTTACCTCACTCAGTCTGATAGCTTCAAGTTCTATTTAATGGCCTAGGAATTTCAAGAACTCATAGTTAAGTAGTAGTCCATTGTGTAAATGTACAACAATTTCTGTATCCATTCCTCTGTTGAAGGACATCTGGGTTCTTTCCAGCTTCATTCTACTATAAATAAGCCTGGGATGAACATGATGGAACATTTGTCCTTGTTAGATGTTGGAGCTCCTTTTGGGTTTATGCCAAAACTGGTAGACCTGGGTCCTCAGGTAGTACTATGTCCAATTTTCTGAAAACTGCAAGACTGATTTCCAAAATGGTTGTACTAGCTTAAAACCCCACCAATAGAGGAAGATGGTTCTTCTTTCTCCCCATCTGTTGTCACCTGAGTTTTTAATCTTAGCCATCCTGACTGCTATAAGGTGGAATCTCAGGGTTGTTTTAATTTGCATTTCCATGGTGACTAGGGATGTTGAGCATTTCTTTAGGTGCTTCTCAGCCATTTGATATTCCTCAGTTGAGAATTCATTGTTTAGCCATGTATTCCATTTTTAATAGGATTATTTGATTCTGTAGCATTTAACTTCTTGAAAGTCTCCTTTGCCTTATAGAATTTTTGCAATTTCATGAGATCCCATTTGTCAATTCTTTTTTTTTGAATTTTTTATTTGATATTTTCTGCATTTACATTTCAGATGTTATCTGCTTCCCACAATCCCATCCCCTCTTACCCTCCTATTTCCTCCTTGAAGATGCTCCCTCTCCCAACCACCCTATCCCACATCAGCACCTTGGCATTCCCCTACACTGGGAAAACCAGCCTTCAGTGGACCAAAGGCCTCTTCTCCTTTGACATCAGAAAATGCTACCCTCTGCCACATATGCATCTGGGGCCATGGGTCTTTCCATGTGTGCTCATTGTTTGGCATTTTAGACTCTGGTTGCTGTGGAGAGTGTAGTTAGTTGATAATTTTGCTCTTCCCAGGGGGTTGCAGACACTTTCAGCTCCTTCAGTCCTTTCTCTAGCTTCTTCATTAGGGTTATAGTGTTCAGTCTGATTATTAGCTGCAAGCATCCTGCTTTGTATCAGTATGGTTCTGGCAGAGTGTCTGAGGAGGCCTCAATATCAGGTTGAAGCCAACCTTAATTTTTTCAATAAAGTACCCACAAATTGAATACAAGGACACATACAAAAATATCATAAACCATAAACAGGTTGGCTTCATCCTAACGATTCAGGTATGGTTCACCATCATAAATTGATAAATGTAATCTACTATATAAATAAACTTATAGACAAAACTCACATCATTCTATTAGATGTATAAAATGCCATTGACAAAATCTAACATCCATTTATGTGAAAAGTCCTTAATCAATTAGAGATACAAGAGGCAACCCTTGATATAACAAAATTATTTATAGCAGTTTCATAACAAACATAAAAACAAAATGAAGAGAAATTCAAAACCTTTTCAGTAAAATTGTAACAAGAAAACTGTTTTTTTTTTTTTTTTTTCATGACACTTTCTCCATGACTATTAATATACTTAAAGTTTTGGCCAGAGCAAGAAAACAACTGATGGAAATCAAGTAGATCCAAAAAAATGAACAAATAAAAATATCTTTGTTTGTTGACAATATGATAATGTACATAAATGACACTGAAAATTCCACTGGGAAATGCCTAATGCTCTTAAACACTTTCATCAAAGTATAAATTAACATACACAAATCAGTCATTCCTTCTAAATAAATGATGTGGACTGAGAAAGAAATCAAGTAAGCAACACCTTTCATAATAGCTTTAAATAATATATCTTCAGGTAGCTCTAGCCAAGCAAGTAAAAGACTTGTATGATAGAAATTGGAACTAATTGAAGAAATTAAAAATATCAAAAGATCTTCCCTACTTGCAAATTGGTAAGGTTAATATAGTAGAATTAGTTATCAGATTAAAAGCTATCTATAGATATTTTGCAATTCCCATAATTATTCTGATGCAATTATTCACAGATATTGAAATGACAATTTGAGTTCACAGGGAAACACACATAAGAACATGTACGGACATGTGCTCACAAACCAAAATAATTAAAACATCCCTAAATAATAAAATACCTCCTTAAATTACCACCCTTCCTGATTTTGCATTATGCTGCAGAGCTATAATAATAGACACAACATGGTATTGGCACAAAGACAGACCTATTGACAAATGAAATTGAATTGCAAACCTAGACATGAACCTACACATTTATGGAAACCTGATTTTGATAATGAAGCAAAAAAATCTACCCTGTAAAATATAAACAAGGTCTACAACAAATTGTACTGTTCAAATTGGATGTCTGAATGTAGTAGAATTCGAAGAGATCCAGACTTATCATCTTGCACAAAATTTCTGTCAAAAGGATCAAAGATCTCAACATAAAACTAGACACACTAAACCTGACAGGAGAAAAAGTAGGGGAATAATCTTGAACTCATTGGAAAAAAATATTTTCTGAAGAGAACACCATTAGCATAACTACAAAGATCAAAAGTTAATAAGTGGAACCTCATGAAAATGGAGGTTCTGCAAGTCAAAGGACATCATCATTTAGACAAAATAACATCCTTAAAAAAAAGAAAATATTTATACCAAGCAAACATTCAATTTAAGACTAATATCCAAAATATATAAAGAACTCAAAAAACTTGACATCTAAAAAAACAAATAATAGGATTAATAATGGGTTGTAGATCTAAACAGAATTAAAAAAAAAAGAAAACTCAAATTCTTGAGAAACACATTTTTCAAAAGTTCAACATTCTTAGCAATCAGGAAAGTGAAAATTGAAACTATTTTAGGATTTCATCTTACATTTTCTGAATGTCTATAATCAACAAAAGAAGGGACAGATCATGCTGAGTAGGATTAAAGCAAGAGGATCACTCAGTCTTTGTTGATGGGTGTGCAATCTTTGCAGCAACTTTTGAAATTAGTCTGATGAATCCTTAATATATAGTAGTGAATCTACCACAAAATTTAGAGCATATCACCAAAGGAAACTTCATCCTACCATTGGGATACTTTTTGAACAATGTATATTTCTGCTCTATTTATAGTAGCCAGAATATGCAAACAAGCTAAATATCTATCATTAGATGAACGCACAAATGTACATTTACCTAATGCAATAATACTTAGCCATTAAATAAAAAGAAATCATGAAATTCACAGACAAATTCATGGAGCTAGAAAAAGTCATGCTGGATGAGGTAACTCATACCTACAAAAAGAAATAAAGAGTATTAGCTTATATATGAATGTTAGCTCTTAATACACTGATATGCAAGTTATAATCTTGTTAGGTATAGAGTTAGGTATAGTGTAAGGTACTGGGGGGAGTGATAGATCTCTTTAAGAAGGATAAACAAAATAGATAAATTTGAATTACTATGGAAGATATGAATAGGTATCAGTGAGGGCAGACTGGGAAAGGGAAGGAGCACAAGTAAGGACAGCTAATAATAAAGGCAGTTTGAGATGATGTATTGAAAGCTAAGGCAGTTGAAGCATCCAGATAGATAGATTGATAGATAGATAGATAGATAGATAGATAGATAGTTAGATAGATAGATAGATAGATAGATAGATAGATAGATAGATAGATAGATAGATAGAAATGTAGATAGATAGGTAGATGGATGGATGGATGGATGGATGGATGGATGGATGGATGGATGGATGGATGGATGGATGGATGATATAGTGATAGAAATATATAGATATATAAATATATGAAGTAGAGCTATTAAAGTATTGTTGCAATTAAATGATTCCTAATGACTTTCTGCTGTACTTATAATATATTAGTGTCTTGCTCAGGTATCGTCAGAGAAACTTTCTTCTGTAGAAGATGGGAACAAACACAGAGATCCACAGACAGATAAGGTACAGAGAAAGGGAGACCTTAAAATGCTTAACCTTAAATGTAGTCTTAGATCTTTAAAAACCGACTTTTTGTTAATTTCCAGAAAAAATATTATTACCAAACTGCAAAATGGTTAATTTTATTTATTAGACTGACTGAATGACAAAATGTTTACACATATTTATCTAATAATCTTAATCAATACATTCTCTTTATTTTTTGAAAAACTTTATTTTAAAAAACAAAGATAAATATACAAATTTTAAGCATTTTTGCATAAAAGTATACCAATACATTTTTAAGGTTGTAATTAAGTATTTGTGGGTACATATACATACACATATGTATATATGTAACATTTACATATGAAAAAGAGGCTATTAATTTTTTTGGTTTTTTTAACTTTATTTTTATAAAAACAAAGATAAAAGAACAAATTTTAAGCATTTTTGCATAAATGTATACGAATACATTTTTGTCAGTGCATGGCTATTTTTTTAATTTTAAGGTTTGATATTTTTTATATTAAGGTCTTATTAGTTACAATGAGCAAGAAGTACATGTAAAACAGGATGTAACCAAGAATTAGTCAAAGTATTCTTGGTGTGTAAGGATTGAGTTTAATGTTTTTTTTTTTTTTTTTTTTTTTTTCTTGAACTTCACACAGTCTGTCAGTTGTTTCTGGGGTAGACCGAGCTTTCTGGGGTTAGTATCCCATTATCAGTGACTGCATATTATGTCTGTACTTTTGTGACTGGATTATCTCACTCAGGATAATATTCTCTAGATGCATCCATTTTCTTAAGAATTTGGTTAAGTCATTGTTTCTGATAGCTGAGTAGTACTCCATTGTATAAATGTACCACAATTTTTGTATCCATTTATCTACTGAAGGATATCTGGGTTCTTTCCAGCTTCTGGCTATTATAAATAGGGCTACTATGAACATTGTGGTGCATGTATCTTTGTTGTATGTTGGAGCATCTCTGGGGTAAATCAATACATTCTCACATCCAATACACATTCAGTAGGTAGGCCCAAACCAGAACACTCAAATAAAATCACAGGTATGGGGAGCTAAACATGTTAAAATTATTTGCAGAAATTTTCTGCTTTCTGAATATGTAAGTTAGCTCTTCTCTAGAATTATTTTATAAGGACAAAGGTAACTGAATGTTGTCACTAACAAGATGCTCTTTCCTTGTACTAGACAATAAGGAAACAGAACTCTTTGAAAAAGATAAATGCTGGAGGACAGTGGATCTCAGAAGCACTGCTGAGAGATAAAATGATGCTCAAACTAGATGTGTGTGTGTGTGTGTGTGTGAGAGAGAGAGAGAGAGAGAGAGAGAGAGAGAGGAGGGGGTGGGTGAAGAAGGGAGGATGGGAGGGACGGATGAGAGACAGAGACAGAGAGAGTTTGTGTGTGATATTTTGTGTAACTGTGTGTATGCAGTCATACATGTAGCAAGGAAGTTTTTTCTTCTGCAACCTTGTTGAATCTGGGAGATCATCTTAGGTCATCAGGTCAGGCATGGTGAGCTTGTCCAGTCTGTTTTTTGCTCTCAGTTCCAAGCTCTTGCTTTCTCTATTAGCAAGCTTTAATAAACCTTGAATCTCACAGGCAATCTCACAGCAATATTTTTGTTTTATTGGTATCATACTGCACTAATGTAGCACAGCTATGCTGAATTGATGTCTCATGTGGCATATAGCTCTCTTGAAATAAGGTATAGTAATGTATTCTTTCCAACACTGAAGCCTGCTCAGCTTTTGAAGAATATATTGCCTTTTCATGATGTCATTTTTTCTTTTTCCTGTCTATTAATTAATATTGTTTTGTTTTGTTCCATAAATATCACTTTTAATCAAGATGTATCCATTATAGTACTGTGCTAAACTTTTTTTTTTTTTGAGGCAGAGATAATTTGGAACATAAAACAGATCCATTTAATTAGCCTATTTTATAATTGAGCATCTGCCTCATTTATTTTCCAAGAGCATATGATGAGCTACATTTTCTAAGCTTTGTTTTAGACTATCAGAATCACAAGAATGTACAGTAGATGTGTCAGAAATAGCAAATGTAGTTGAAAACAATGACATATATTTGAAGCTTAATTATACCCAGTATGTAAATGTTTAACAGTAAATATAAGAGTTAAGATGTCCATTTAGAAATACTCAACACTTCACTGAATCTTCATAATTTTAAAACAAAACAGGTTCAGAGGTTCAGAGTTGCAAAGAGAAAGATGAGTGGGTGGCCTGGGACAACACAGAAGTATGACAGTGTATAATAGAAATATAAAGAAAATATCCTCAAGTGTTCACATTTAAGCCTGGAAAAAGGAAAAAGATCCAAACCTTAGACAGTAGGATACATGACAGAAAAGAAAAACATGTGATCCAATGAGGATTTAAACAGAAGAAAACAGGAAAGGCTCCATAAATCCCATAAATATAATTCAGTGTGCTATAAAATGTATTTAAGATCCACAATCCTGCAGCATTAAGTTATTGGAGACTGCCAGTCTTACCCACTACTGTTATGGGAACAGAATATTCTTGAGAAGTATTACAGATAAACATTCTGGCAAGACAGAAGGAAAGATTTTTCATTTAAATATTAGATACCCTCTTCTTCTTCACTGTTATGGTGAGTGTCCTTGCCCTCAGTGTGGGATCTGAAATGGGTTGTGAGGACATAGGTCCAGAGATGCTATTCTGTGTGATTAGGAGTGGGCTGTGCTATACAGAAAAGCAGGGAGTGTTTACACTGGGGAATGCAAGCCTGACTTGGAGCAGGAACAAGGCGAGCTGTGTGCGAATATGACCTGAAGGCTCAACAGAGATGGCTGTGTCCATGGCAACCATGATTTCTCAGTGCTTGTGCCTCATCTCCAACACAATGTAGATTGCTTTTTTTGGACTAAATTTGTACATTATCAGAACAACAGTGATATTTTGCTATAATTCAACCTCTGCTTTATAAATTTCCCAAACTCTAACATGTTCCAGAAGAGTATCTTTCATATACAATGATGAAGAACGGAACATTCCATATTTTCTTTGGTAGGGGCATCTTAAGGACTGTTTCTTCACTTGATACATTTGTAAGCAGAAAACACTGGTAAGAACTTAGCCTAACAGTGGTCATAGTAACTCCTGTAAGCCTGCAGGAATGTAAAAGAGGAATGAGTCAACAAATAGTCCTTTCTGATATGAACTGTTTGCACACAGATTAAAACTACAACAAAAGAAAAAAAAAAAGAAAAAAAATCCACATATAACCTTGCAGTAGCAAATGTTGACAAAGTCTTAGGGGAAAAGATATTCAAAAACACTGCCTGAAAGCATGTCAATTATTCCATCTAATGTGGGAAATGATATAGAAGTTTCTTACAAATTTCATAAATATAGGTAAATTGCAGTTCAGATACATCACGTTTAGATACATTCAAAACAGAGTCAAAACTGTTATACAATAGAGATAACTGCACACTAGTTAATATTGATTCACTACTCACAATAGCCAAGACAGGAAATTAACCTATTCTCATTAGTGGATAATTGAAAAAATGCTAAGTATCTACAGTGTAATATCATTAATTTATGACAGCATTTTTGTTTGAGAAGGATCCACTATAAGCCTTTTCTCAAACTTTTGATTCTCTTGCTCCGTCTTACCTAACACTGGGATTATATGTGTGAACCCTATCAGAATGTAACTCATAGATTTGGATGGCATAATGCATTTCCTCCATCAGTGCTGTGTTACTGATGAGAAGAAGAATAGACTTTAACAACAAACCTGTTTAACTTTCACCCTGCTCTTCATTTGCTTCCTTCCTTATATCTAGTGTCCTTCCTACAGGATGTGGGGCTCTGGTACAAATTTTGCTTCATCTCAAAGCAATGTTTTGGCTAGTTTCTTTCTTTCTCCAGATTACTAGTATCTTTCCTATCAACTATTGGGTAGTTTCACATTCTTATCTCTTTTATGTTCTTCCAAAAGCAGAAGTTAACTTTTGTTCAAAATTTGGCTTTGGGCTTTGATTTGTTTTATTAATATTACCTCCATATAATATCTGTAGTCACATATTTATGTCTGTGCTGTTCAATTCGTGAGGACTAGTTGTTGACCTACTGCTATTTTCAACTTCTCTTCTTTACCAACCTTAATTTGTTTTCTAAATTTTGATTTATACTAAGATATATGTGACTCTCCCACTTCTACTGTTAGACTATTGTGGGTTTATTAATATGTGTAACTTTGGCATTGTTCAAAGAAAAGTACAGAACAGCATATGAATTGACAATTTAGACTACATTTATTTTTTAATTACTTGTTTTATATGAACACAGATTGTAGCATACTAACACAAATACACTAGCAACATCAAATATAGTAATGAAACACTTTAAAATATAATACTGAAATATTGCTATATTGTAAAGTATTATTAATATGTGATATATCTATAAAATAATTAAGTAAATGTTGTTGAGAAACATTGACCAATTCATCTATCCAAGTCAGAATTAGGTACTTTAAGCTCTTTGTAACTAATAAGATCTTAATGCACACCATCAAAACTTTAAAAAAAACAAGTACTAACACAAATGTATTTGTATACTTTTATTCAAAAATGCTTAAAATCTGTGCATTTATCTTTGTTTTTTGAAATAAAGTTGTTTTGTTTTATTAAAAAAAGAAACTCTAAAAATGAAAGTAAAATAAGAATTTTGAGGAAGATAGTAGAAAAAAACACTAAATGAAAAAATAAATATCATTCTAAAAATAAGAAAAATAAAATATCTTCCCTAAAACCAATCTACTACAAAGGAGTATCACATAGATATCTGCATACTCATATTTATTGCTGACTATTCACAATCACAAGGAAATGTATGCATCCTGGAAATAAATCAATAAATTAATGCATGAATTTTTAAAATTTTATTTATATATAAGAAAATGAATAGAAGTAGAAAATACACTAAATGAAAAAGTCCAGTCTCATAAAGAGATATAATACATGTTGAAACTTCAAGGAAATCTTCTATTGGGTAAATAAATGATTTGAGTTTCATTTATGTTTCTCTAAGTAAGGATAGAATGTAACGTTAATATTTGTTTTTGTTCGTTGGTATTATTGTTGTACTGATATATTATTACCATGTGTTACTTTGTCTTAATATTTATAGTGAAGTAATGCAGCTACTTATTCCATTTATTAGTGTGAGAGGGATTACAGTAGCAAAAATACTGCAGACTAGTTGATTTGAAAACAGTAGTTCCTGTACACAAGGTTCTGAAGACTGAAATTCTATGAGCAAGATACCAATGGGCTTGATTCTTCTTGAAGCCTCTCTAGTTGACTTGCATTTAACTACCGTTTTGCTGAATCTTTAGGTAGTGGACTCTGTGGCCCTAACCAACCTTTGGTTTATTCTATACTAAATTTCCACCTATAAACAAACAATTCTGATTGGGTCACATCCTACACCAATAACATCATTTTAATTTGGTACCATTGTTAAAGTGCCTGTCTACAAATACAAATGCACATTTTGAGTTACTAGAAATACAGTTTTAAGATATGAATTCTAGAGTGACATCCATAGTCCACTAAATTTAAATATACATGAAGAGATGGACTTTTAACTATTCTATCCAAAAAGCATATTTTCACAATTACTTTACTAAATTTTAAGCAACATAATATTTTATGGAAATAATATACTTTTTCATGTTTGTTTGAATAGGACTGATAGGAGTGGTGGGTGAAAGGCAATGGAGTCATGTGACGAATCTCTGGAAACCAGACTCTGAAGACTTGTATCAAGATGTAGGTCTGAGCTTATTGCCCAGAATATAAGCTTACATACCGTGTTTGATCCCTTCCCAAGCCACTAAACCAATTGTATCTCACCATACTGTCACCATTCACCATAGACCAATGAAAGGCCTGCCAGAGGAAGTAACACAGAAGGAGTACATGGAGCATCATCACTCATCACTTGTTAGGACTTCTGTGAAGATGAGGGAAAAAAACCATTGCCCCAACCTCTGTTCCTTTCTGCTGTCTCACCAGTGTTATAGGAGCTGTTTTAAATCAAACGCCATGTACTGCAGATCAGGACTCTTTGAGGAGTCTCAGGAGCCTGTGGTACCTTGCTCTCCATTTCACTTTTTCCTTAACAAGGTTAACTTCTACATCCAGCAATGTCCCCTTCTGTTTCTATTCCATTGTTAAGACTGTTCAAGAGGAGCAACTTGATGTGAAACCATTTAGTCTAGATATTTCTAGGGATGTGGAATGCCTCATTTATCCCTGTCATAAACCTGTTAATAAGTATCTGTTGGGGTCCTCCATTGGAGAGGGGTGGAGAATTATGATGAAGTCATCTGATGTTAACATCTCCTGGCTTCAGGTTTTTGTGGTCCAAAAGGGAGGAGCAGGCTGCAGGCTAAACAGGAATACACTAAATATTTGCATGATGCTGGGATAAGATTAGGGAAAAGTCTATGTGTAACAGGTTGGCAGATTTATGTAAGCATGCAAGTAGGGAGGGCACCTGTCCTAAGTGGGATGATGAAAAGGTAGAAAACAGCTGGTTCACTTCTCAGTTAACTTAAATGGTTATACCCAGGAGATTAAGATAAGAGTAAACATGTTTGATATAAAAGGGTTGTATAAAACATGTTTGATACCTTTGCTCAATGATGGTGATTGGACCATAGCCAGGTGTAATTGTCCACACTAGGACTTGACAAAAGCTAATGGCAGAGAAATGATTATACTGCTGGCATATTGACTGTCACTGAAGATGTTGATGTACCCTAGCCAATTCCTCAATAGAGTTAAAATGGCCAGCAATTGACCTAATTGAATTGAACTGTTTAAGTATTGTTGAAATACTTTTGGAGTAGAGTTATTAGAGCTATATATGACAGAACCAAAAATCTTTTTTAGAGGAATCATGAAGCCAGAGGCAGCTTGTGAGATGGGTCTTTCATAAATAAATACCTATTGGATATAATCATTATAGGAAAGATGGAAAAGATTTATATTGTTGGGGAAAATGATTATGAAAGTTTCTATGATAGCAAACCAGGAATGCCTGAGCTACAGGGTGAGAGTTAAATGCCCACTGAAGCAGATCTAGAGTAAGGGCATTGCAGTTAGGTCTGGGTACTGATTTATAAGTGTTAAAGAGGTTTTTAGCATCTTGAAGATTGTTAGAAATATGTTACCATCAGACAGGTAATGATGGGTGGGGAAGAATAAGCCAAGTGAATTCAATATAGCTTTTTATCAGGGGGCTAGAGGAGAACTCTGGTAAAGAGGTTCTGTGTTGGGAGGATGAATTGCCTTAAAAGGTTTATGTAGAGGCTAACATGGGAGGTATATAAAGGTGAACTGTAGGTTTGAGAGCCAAATAGTGTCAGATGTTGCAGTATGACCTATGAAAAAAGTATGGCTCCTGCCACTGAACCTTTTCAGCTCCAACATAGAGCTAAGCCTCACACTTTAGGGCACATAAGTTATTGTTTTGTAAGTTCATAACAAATCCCTGCTTTGGGGTATGACCAGTTAGAATGTCCCACTGTTCCACTCCTCCAGGTATGACCCAGTCTGGATGTCCTTCCCATAGCCACTGAACTGTGGGGATAAGGACAGGAATGACCTCAGGATCAGGTGGCAGGGCTGGGCCAGGTGGATAGGTAACTGAAATCAGCTTGAAACTGGAAAATCCTCAAGTTCCTTTGCCAAATCTACTCAGCTACTGTAAAGGAGGGCAGTCACAAGGCTGCCTGAGCAGCACCCACACAGGTGGCCAGCAATCAACACCATGATTTAGGAAAGAAAAATTTTCTGTTAAAGGTTATTGAGAGATACTGAAGCACTTTCAGTTACTTTCCTGACAGTGAGCATGATGCAAAGGCAGACCTGACCATTTCCTACAATGGAGCATCAGGAGAGCTATAATTATCCTCTCTATCTGAAAGGCTTCAGGGGCTGGAGGTGGGGGTTGGACACTTGTCTAGTTAAATTACCCTGTCTGAGAATCTCAGTCTTATAATAAAATCCTCTCTTACATTGGAGAAACTTACCCCTAACAATACAGACCTAGTAATAGTCTTCCAATCCTGTGGGGTATTCAGAGTAGTGGTCTTGCGTTCATCCATGTGATACACAAGGGAGGATGGAGCGCATGCTCAGCAACTGTTTTCTATATTTGTATGTAGCCCTTCCATAGAGTAAGGTTCCCAGGTTCCCTGTGAAGGATCATTTCCAACAGAAGGTGGTAAGATCACTGGAAACACTAGTACAAATTATTTCCCTGCACATTCATTTTCAAGTTCTGTATGATTAGGGTAAAACGGAAATAGCAATATCCACTGGCTTGGCAGGCTGTCTTATCTACAAAGGCAGCTGTGCCCTCTGAGCTTTCCAGAGGGACTATTGGGGAGTTAGCCCTGGAATTTGCAAAACAATACTGGCATTGGCTGTGGATCTAGCACAGAACCAGGAAAGCACCTTAAGATGGTAACTGCTAACATTCATGAACGTAAGACCAAAACTTGCTCATAAAAGGTATTTAGTTATCTTTGCAGAACATGTCAGCTGCCTATTCTCCAAGATCCCTTTCAAAATTTTCAGCTGACTACACCTTCTTTGAGAGCTGGTATTTCCCATTTTTCTTGGTGAGGTCTAGTTACCTTTGTTTTGTCATGTAGGACTTTAGTCAGTACGAGTTCAGTCACCAATGTGGGAACAGGACTGAGGATGGAGGTGAGGATTGGAAAATAATGGAGCCAAATGGATCTCTGAAAATCAGACTACTGGAGACCAGCATCATGGTGCAAATCTTAGTTTATTGCCCAGCAAATAAGCTTGTTTACCTTGTTTGAACCAATCCCAAGCCCTAAATCCTCAGCCAATTGTATCCAGGCATACATTCACCGGTCCCCTGCCTGATGAGATAACTCAGGATGGGTGGAGAAACTGTGTCACCATTAGGACTTTGATGTAGAAGGAATCAGCCATCATTCTGGTCATAGCAAACTTTTGCTGTCTCACTGATGTTCTGGGAGCCACCTTATATCTGATGCTGTGTACAACATTCAGGAATCTTCAAGTAATGGCAGCAGCTTGGGGAACTTCTCTCTCCACCCACTTTTTCCTTCCCAACACTGACTCCACATCCCCCACACATGTTTTATATTCTGACTACAGTTTCTCTTTTCTCAAACTTTTTTCCCTTCCTCTCAATCTGTCTGCCAGTCCAGTTTTATCCCATTCTATCACTCATTAAAAAAGAATCAGGCATTTAAGAGATAGTAATGATTAATATAATATAATAAAACACAGTATAAAATGATGATAAGCTAAGATGACACAATAACTAAAGCACAGGAATTGGACAAGACATTGGAAGGAAAGGAGCCCAAGGGAAGGCACATGAAAAAGAACCCACTTTTTTCATACTCATTGACCTCATGCAAGCAATAAACCAGTAGCTATAATATATATGCAAAGTATCTATGAGTTGAAAGCAAAGAAGAAAAATAAAATGTAAGACTGAACCAAATATAATTTTCTAAATAAAAAAGAAAATGCCTTGACACTTCATGATGAGGTAATGCACCACCAAAAATGTAGCTGTCCTTTTCTATTGGTCATCTATGCTAGCCCTGCAACCTGTTCTGAAGAGTACTTTGATTCTACACTGAAGACCCCTTGGAAAAAACTAAATTTATTTTGTAAATAGTTACCACTGAAGATTGCTTCTGGGCTAGGCATGGAAGCCTATGTTCACTTCTCTTTCCAGCTATAGGCCCAATCTGGTAGAGAACTGTGGAGGATCTTGGCATGCCCCCTCTGTCTCTGGGAGTTCATATATTTATCTATCATATTGATTTAAAAGGCCATGCTTGTTTGGTGTCCTTCATCCACCCTGGCTATTATATATCCTTTCTGTACCTCTTTCTTAGTGTTCCCTGAGCCCTGAGGTCAAGGATTTGGTAAGGACATCCCTCTCAAGGCTGAGTGTTACAAAGTCACTAATTCACTGCACAATTTCTGACTGTAGGTTTCTGTACTTATTCTGTATTTATTTTATGCTTCAGGTGGAAATGTCCTGGATATGGTTGAGCAAGAACAAATCAATGAGTGTAGAAAAATATCATCAGGAGTCATTTTTTTTCTATTTTTATTGGTTTTGTTTAAAAACTAGAATTTGGTTTTATCCTAAGTTCCTGAGCTACCAAGTCTCAGGTTCTTGGTTACTCAAACTGTACCACAAACCACGTAGGGGCAAAGATTATATTTAATTACTAATTCAACTTCTCAATGTTCAGTGAATTGTATATGTTGCTTTCTTCAGTGTCAGTGCCTTTGTGTCAGTTCATAGAGTATCATCTTGTCAGAAACTTGGGTTGTTTGGGAGTCCTATGTGACTACTTTGGACATCATGATTAGATGTAACCCAATCCAGATACTGAAAGCTTCCTTTGGAGACAAAATGGCCAGTTAGAACTGTCTTCTCTGATATGGAACCTGAATTTAACTACTATTCATATATGTGTATATTTAGGCAGCTTCTAGTGTATTAAGTTTCTAAACTACACTCATATTTCTCTCCCTATATTCCCACCCTCACCCTCCTCTAGACTTGATCCTTCCATTCCAGACCCATTCCCATTTACCAGCTTACTCCTACTGCCTTACATATTACATAACCTCAGTGGTCCTATTGACTGTATCTTGGTTATCACTGACTTCTTAGCTCATGTACACACATAATTGAATACATATTATATTTGCCTTTCTGGTCATGTCACTCAGTATAATGTTTTCTAGTTACATCCAATTAGATGAGAATATAAGATTTATTTTTTTTAAAAGGCTAAGTAATAATGCAGTGTGTAAATGTACATTTTCTTTATCCATCTGAAAATATAAGTAGTTGCAGGTTGTGGCTACTATGAATAAAAATGCAATGAACGTGATTGAGCAAGTGTATCCGTGGTAAGATAAAGCACTGGGAATCATGAGGTAGATTTACTTGCAGCTTGCTGGGGGACTGTCACACTGATCTCCATAATGGCTGTATATACCCTCCTTACTCCACACCCCCTCAGTATGAACTGTCACTTCTTTTATCTTAGCTTTGCTTATGGGTGTAAGATGAATTCTCAAAATAGTTTAGATTTGCATTTCCCTGATGATGAAGAATATTTAATGTTTCAAGTGTTTCTTGGCCATTTGAGTTTCCTCTTTGAGAATTCTCTATTTAGATCTGTACCACATTGTTTATTGAATTACTTGTTTTCATAAAATCTGCTTTTATGAGTTC
The DNA here is from genome assembly GCF_963924665.1 of Micromys minutus. Taxonomy (NCBI): domain Eukaryota; kingdom Metazoa; phylum Chordata; class Mammalia; order Rodentia; family Muridae; genus Micromys; species Micromys minutus. The sequence continues at coordinate 15,661,107 of NC_137983.1, forward strand.
TTCATATAATTTGGATATTAGCTCTCCCTAATATTTTGAGTTAGTATTTTTCTTTTCTATTCCATAAGAAACTGTTTTGTCCAAATGACAGAGTCCTTTGATGCTCAGAATCTTTTGTGCTTCTTGAGGTCCCATTTATTAGTTATTGATTCTAATGGCTGTGCTGACAGTGATTCCTTCAGGAAGACTTTCATCATGCCAATGAATACAATGCTCTTTCTCCTCTATCAGGTTCATTGTATCTGTTTTTATGTTGCAGTTTTTGATCCATTTGCTCTTGAGTTTTGTGCAGGATGGTAAGTATAGATCCATTTGGATTCATTGTATGCAGCTATCCAGTTTGACTAACACCACTTAGTGAAAAAAAATGTGTCTTTTTTCCTAGGGAATATTTTTAACTTCTTTATCAAAACTTAGTTATCCTTATATATGTAGATTTACATCTGGCTTTTCAATTTGATCTCTTTGATCAATATATATGGTGATACAGTTTGAAATCAAGTATGATGATAACTCCAAGAGTTCTTTTATTATTCTGGATTGTTTCTGCTTTCCTGTTGTGGTTCTTTTTGTTAGTTTCTTTGTTTTAGTTTTAGTTTGTTTAATTTTGGCTGGTGTGTGTGTGTGTGTGTGTGTGTGTGTGTGTGTGTGTGTGTGTGTGTGTGTGCTCATATGAAGCTGGAAATTATTCTGTCAAGATTTGTAGAGAGATTTGTTGGAATTTTCTGGATATTGCATTGGATCTGGAGATTGCTGTTGTTAGGGTAGCCATTTTTATTTTACTAATCCAACAATTCATGAACAGAAAAAAAATGTTTCTAACTTCTGATATCTTCTTCACTTTCTTTCTTCAATCTCATAAAAAAATTTTCATACTAATACAAAATGTGTGCTTGTTAAGAGTTATCCTAAGATTTTTTAAAGATTATTTGAGAAAATTATAAAAAGTGTTATTATCTTCATTTATTTCTAACTTCACTTCTTATTTGTGTACGGAGGGTATACTATGCTGTCTACAAACAAAATGTATTTCCTTCTTTCTTTCAAATATTGTTTTGAGATTCTCCTTATTTGATTTGATGATGGTGATGAGTTCTTTGCAAACTACCTCTATCATGTTGAGGTATGTCCATTTTATGTCTAATCTTGCCAAGAATTTTACTATGAGGGAGTGTTAGATTTTTATCAAAGGATTCTGCTGTATCTAAGGAGATGATCATGTGTCTTTGTCTTTGAATTTATTTATATGGTAGATTATGTTTATCAATTTACAATGTTGAGCCATCTCTGTATCTCTGAGATAATATTAATTTGATCATGGTTTACAGTGTTTCTTATTTTTCTTTAGATTAAACATTTTTGGGTGATTTGTTGGAAAAAAATACACATCTGTGCTCAAAAGTGAAATTGGACTGTAATTCTCTATCTCTTTTAGTATTTATGTGATTTAGATGTCGAGTAACTATGATCTCAATTCCATAAAAGTAACTGAGAAATGTTTCTTCTGTTTCTGTTTTGTGGGATAATAATTTGAGACATTGTAGAATTAGCTCCTCTTTGAAAGTCTGGTAGAATTCTGCAATAAATCAATATGGCTCTAAAGGGTTTTTCATTGGGAAGACTTTTAATTACTGCTTATTCTTAAATATGGGTTATAAGTTTATATAAATTTCTTATCTGTCCTTGATTTAACTTTGGTAGGTGGTATTGAGAATATTAGCCATTTCTTTTAGATTTTCAAATTTGATGGAGTACAGGTTTTTAAATTATGGTCATATAATTATCTAGATTTTTTTATGTCTGAGATTAAGTTCCCCTTTTCATTTCTAATTTTGTTAATTTAGTTACTCTGTTTCTAACTTTTATCTAATTTGAATAAGAGTTTGTCAATCCTTTTCAAAATATTTTCCAACTCTTTCCTTTATAGGTTCATGTTGTTGTTACCATTTTGCTTATTTTAGCCCTTTATTACATCGTTATCTTATTGTTACCTGCTTCCAATCATGATTTCTTCTTTTGGGTCTGCAGGTATCGGTGTGATGTTAAGTTACCATCATGAGATCTCTCTCTCTCTCTTCTCTCTCTCTCTCTCTCTCTCTCTCTCTCTCTCTCTCTCTCTCTCTCTCTCTCTCTCTCTCTGGTCTCTCTCTCTCTCTCTCTCTCTCTCTCTCTCTGGTCTCTCTCTCTCTCTCTCTCTCTCTCTCTCTCTCTCCCCCCCCCCCTCCGTAAACAGGTAGTGATGTGAACTTGCTACTTAGAATAGTATTCATTGTGTCTCATAAGTTTGGGTATGCTGTGTATCATATAAAATCCTTTATAGAAAGTCTTCAATTTATTCATTTCTGCCTTTACCTATTTGTATTCAGTGGTAAGTTGTACAGTTTCTATGAGTTTATGATCATTCTGCTGCTTCTGATTTTTGTTGCTGTCCAGCTTTAATCCATGGTGGTCTGGGAAGATGGAGGTTGTCATTTTAATTTTGTTGTACATGTTGAGACTTGCTTTATGTCTGATTATCTGGTCAATTTGAAGAAAGTTCAAAAATGTCTTAAGAAAATATGCTGTGGGGTGAAGGAACCAAAGTTTTCTGTAAATATGTTATACCTATCTGATTCATATAATTAGTTAGCTCCAGAATTTCTCTGAATAGCTTTTGCCTGGATGACCTGTGTATTGGCAAGAGTGGAATATTGCAGTATTGCACTATTAGTGTGTGACATCACTATGTGATTTATGCTGTAGTAATGTTTATTTTATATATTTCCTTTTACTTATGGTTAGTTCATAGATATTAAGTATGTCCTCTTGGTAGATTTATTTTTCCCTTTGATGAGTAGTTAGTGTCTTTCTCTACTTCTGATTATATTTAATTTTAAGTCTATGTTGTCACATATTAAAATGGCTACTCCAAGTTACTTCTTACTTTAATTTTTTTGGAATACCTATTTATATTTTGTCCTTGAGGGCCTCTTTACTGTTGAGATTAATTTGTGCTTCTTGGATGTAGCAGCAGGGTAAATCTTGTTTTCATATTTATTCTGTTAGTCTGTGTATTTTATTGAGGAATTGAGAACATTGATACTGAAAATAATCTCAATAAGCAGTGTTTCTTAAATATTTTTATATTCTTGTTAAGGTGGTGGTGTCAGTGGTGGTGGCAGGGTGTGTGTGTTGGAGGGAGATATGGGTGCTTCCCCTCATTTGATTTGGTGGTGGGGGGTTATTCCTTGTGTTTTCTTGGGTGTGGTTAACATTTTTGGGTTGAAGTTTTCATTCTAACACTTTTGTAAGGCTGGATACTTAGACAAAAAAAAAAAAAAAAAAACAGGCAGGAAGGAAGGCAGGCAGAAAGAAAGACAGACAGACAGACAGACAGACAGATATTTAGGTAGATAAAAGCCTGGGCTGGTATCTGTAGTGTCTTGGAATCTATAGATTCCCTGTCCAGGTAATTCTGGCTTTTAGAGGTGTCGCCAGTGAATTGACATGGTTTACTCTAATTGGCTTGCCTTTATACTTTAGTTAGTCTTTTTTACCTTGCAACTCTGAATAAGCACTCTTTGTTTTCTGTGTTTAGTGTTTTGATTATTATGTGCCAAAGGTGTCAGGAGCCAGAATGGGACAAGTTAATAACCAGCAGGTGATCATCCTGAGATGGCGGCCTCGGATTATTATAAGGTCTGTGACTGGTTTACCTTTATTTAGCAAAACTGTAAGAGATTCATTTTAGTAAAGAACCCTGCTATTAATATGCTTTTCCTGTTATTATTGAACACATATAACAATCATTAAATAATAACACACCCCTTTAGAGCAGATCTCTGTAGATCTATGAAGATATTCTTTCTGGTAGGGATGGTATATAGACATATAAATGATGTCTTAAGTCTTAATGATGATTCTATAAAAATTCCTAAAATTATAACTGATTATTAAGCTTTTCTTTACAGTGAGACTGCCATTAGGTCATTTCTGATAGTCAGAACTGCAATGAGAACTCTACCTGTCTCCCAAGTGACACCAGTTAATTGCTCTTAGACAGTAACCAGACTTTCTCCTACTCAGAGCACATTCCAAGATGTTGTAAAACAATTAACCAAAGGTCATAAAGGGGGAACTAATGATTTATTATAGATGCTAGAACGAAGGATACAATATTGTCTAGGTTTGATCTATACAAATCTTCACTAATAACTTAGTTATGGTTTTAAACCTTCAGTGAACCTGTGGAGCTGAGACAGGCTATGGATGTTTAGCCAGATAATTATTCTTAATGGATATGCATATAAACATTCTCTGCTGTAAACTTCTATTTAAATTTATGATTTTATTTTTGGTGTGAATTTGTGATGAACTTTGCAACTTGAAATCATGTATTCTTAAAGATGTATAAGTATTGAGGACAAAGAGAAAGAGGTTTGATACATTCCCTTTTAATTCCACTGCATTCCTTCCCCATTCCCACTTTATTCCATCCCTTTTTTTTCTCTTAGAAGAACGTTTTCTCTTAGGAACATCTTTTCCCTTTCCCCAATTAGAATCTTTACACTTTTTCTTTAGATAGCTTTCATAGGACACTTTTTACTACTTAGTAATAAACATTATAATTACCTTTCTAAGTGTCCCTTTTCACCCTTCACAATAGTCACAAAGAATATAAAATACCTTGTTGTGATTCTAACCAAGCAAGTGAAGGATCTGTATAACAAGAACTTCAAGCTTCTGAAGATGAAAATTGAAGACCTCGAAAGATGGAAAGATCTCTCATGCTCATGGATTGGAAGAATCAACATTGTAAAAATGGCCATCTTGCCTAAGGAAATCTATAAATTCAATGCAATCCCCATCAAATTTCCAACTCAATTCTTCATAGAGTTAGAAAGAGAAATGTGCAAATTCATTTGGACTAAGTGTAGCTTTTTCTTCCTGCAACTTCGGACTAGCAGGCTGAAAGTTAAAAGCCAGCAGTTTCAGCTGAGATCGTACAAAATGTATTTACTTAATCCTTTGCTGTTTTAGGCCACAGCCTGCAGTTTCTGGCCTCAGAAGATCACAGAAGTCAGGTCAGCTACAGTAGCATAATAACTTAGACTTAATAAAAAATTTATTAAGCAGCAACTCAAAATATCTCATAAGACAAAGTTTTACTCCTAAATCTTATAAGACCAAGCCTTACCCTCTGATGATACTCTTCCCCTCTGCTGCCTCAAGAAGAACAGACAAGAAAAAAGAAGCTCCACACTGGGGCTGGCCCCAGCACAAAGGGACTTTATTTTCTGATACTGCTTATTGGGTGCTTTGTATGCTTCTTTTGCCCTGATAAGAATATCCTTATTTAGGTTAAGGAAATTTCCTCCTATGATTTTGTTAAATTTTTTTTTGTAAGTTTGAGTTTGATTATTTTCTGTAGGTTGATGTCAAGGTGATACATGATTGGAGACTGAAGAGTGTGCAGGGATAGAGTTTTGATAAAAAGAGGAAAGAAGGAGAAAAAAGAAGTTTGAGGATGAGGCAACATGCAAGCAGACGTGGATGTTTATCTCGGCACATCTAAATGGATAAGATTGTTATGAATATTTTATAAGGGATGGAATTGTACAGATCATTTGATGTATCTAGGTGGGCAAATTATATTATTCCAATTGGATCAGAGTATTTTGGTGTGTTCTTTGATGCTACAACTTAATTGACTTAAAGGGTATAGTGGCAGAGGGCACAAAGCCCACTACGGAGTTGGGAATGTGTATTGCAAGGACTGACACAACAAGTCAAGGGAAAGTGAGTGAAAACAACATGCTGGTATGGTCGTGGACCACCTGGAACAGAAGCAACCTGGAAGGGTGGAGTGAACCACCTGGGAAGAGGCACCAGAACAGTGAGATCACCAGGGCCAATAACAACAGAGCCATTTTAAAGATTATCTCAACGCCTTTCATTTCTTTCTTCCTATTATTCTTAGTTTTGTTGGTGGTGGTGTTTATAGTGTTGCAGCTTTCCAGTTTTTTGTTGTTTTTTTTTTTGTTTGTTTGTTTTTTTTTTTTTTTTTTTTTTTTTTTACCATGAGCTTTGGCTTTGATTAAACACTTTCTTTGACCATATTATTCATTTCTTCTATGGTAATGTCAATGCTTAAGGATATCTTTTCCATCTCTTGTATTAGTGAAGGTTGTGAAGGTTGACTCCCAGGTCCTGTTTGAACTCCTGAACACTTCAGTTTCATTTTATCTTCAGGTTTGGTTTTCTTTCTTGATTCTATTTTTATGTTTGTGTCTTGAACTGTTTTACTCATGTCCTTCCACATTTTCCCCCACAGATTTCTGAAAGGGATTCACTCACTTACTCATTAAATATTTCTTTCATACTCATAAAAGCTATTATAATGTTTTTATCATGTGTTTCTGCTGTGCAGTATTCCTTCAGACCTGCTGTAATAAGGTTGTGCATAGTGTTCTAAAAGTTGTTGACTGATTTCACACTGGGTTTAGAATAATTGTATTTGTAAGTGCTGATATTTGGTTTAGTCTTTGTTGGGTAGGTGTTTCTTCCTCCTTCTATTTTTCTCTCTCTCTATCCTTCCCTTCCTCCTTCCCTCCCTCCCTCCTCCCCCCCCCCCTTTTTCTCCTGCTCTTTCTTTTCTATTGGCCTCTCCAGTACTTAAGAGAGTATAGTGGATGAACAGCTGCCTGGTAGGAAATTCATCTGGGATCCTGATAATTATGGACACTGGGGGTCTATAGAGGTGGCTCAACAGTTAATAGCATTGGCTGTTCTTCTAGAGGACTCAGGATAAATTCTTAGCATCCACATGCCAGGTCACAACTGTCTTTAACTCCAGTGCCAGAGGATCCAACATCCTCATACAGACATACAAGTAGGCCAAGTACCAGATGGACATATAAATGAAAATAAAAATAACAAAGTAATACATGTAGGAATGAGAATGAACTTAGGATTGGGAAGCTGAGAAACTTTGCCAGAAGAAGGCAAGGAGAGTTTCTACAGTGTTCTACAATGAGAAGAAATTATAATAGCTCAGCTTCTATTGAGCTGGGAATGATAGCACAGGACTCAATACAAAGAAGTGATGAAGGGAGAATGAAGATTGGAATTGCCTGTGTCACAGGTCTACTTGCTTCTCTGACAATCTTGGCTAAGAAGTTCCCAGAGAACACATATTAGAGCTGGTAACTAGGATAAAAGGAGTGAGTAGTAAGCAGGAAAATCTTTGTGATATGGTGGATGTGAAGGATATGTAGAGTTGTAGGGGAGGGTGTAGAATATGGTCTCCTAGAGAGATAGGAATGAAACTGGAAGATTGGAATTGGAAAAGAAGGATTGATAAAGATCTGAAGATAAACTCCTTGCTAAACTGGTCTAGCATGACATAGATTCACAGGGAATGCCCTAGGAAGCAGGGTCTGGGTTAAAGTGATGTGTGGGAATGAAAGAAGGTTGGGGTAAAAGGTCTATTTTGGTGATGGGGGCAGAGAGGAAGGACACTTTTTAATTAAAACATAGCATCGCATTAATTATTTTAAAAATATTGAAGTGTTTATGTTTTAACTAACCTTTAACCAATAGTTACTATTTTTATAATTAAATGCATACAGCTGAATAGTTGTCTTTCAATTTTGTTGAAATTTTATAAACACATGTGTGTATCAGATATCATATATTTGTCAGCAAGAACTAACAACTGATAAAATTTTAACAAATATATTGAAAATTCTTGCACAGATGAAGTATATACTACTATACAAGAATTTATAGCTCTGAGGAATCACTCGCTAAAATTACAATCATTTCCCAAATATTTGCTAAGAAAATCTGAGAGTTTGTTTAAGCAGGTATTAATTTTTTTTCCTACTGGGATTCCTGAGAAGAGTCTTGATCTAATTCACCTGTTCCAAACAATACCATATAGTTTTCTGCCAAGGATAAGTCTTACTATAGAGAAGGGGTTCTGGACAAGGGGTGTTGTGAGCAGCCGAAGAAATGACTGGAAGTCAGTGATAGGTATAACCTGACAATCCTGTGTTCTGCTTGAGATAGCCCTTCAGACAGCTGTCAAAACAGTTCAGTTCTTGTAGACCAAGTACAGTATTTTATCTATATATCATTCAATCATTATTCCAGGTTCCATTTGATTATTCCACAAATTGGCATTTTATGACATTACCCCTTTATTCTTAAATAAACATAGCAAATACATTTAAAAATAAAAGCATAGCAAATGAATCCAAAGATCTGCCTCTTTGTAAGCACAGACAATAAGCTAACTGTGTGGGATCTGGCTCTGATATCACTACCCCATCATAATTGGACCTAAATTCACTCTGCCCCAGGCTCAACTTGAACTTAGAAATCTGCCTGCCATTGTATCTTTCTAACAAGTTAACTCATTAGTGCAGCTGCCTTGCTCTGGTAGGTATATGAAGTCCCTTGTACAATTCATATTACATCATTCTATTGTATATGGTAGAGAAAATATATGTTCTTTAACTCGTGTATTAAGAGTTCTTTCCAATAGCTTTAAAGGCTGTCCTGAGCATCACAGCATTTACCATTTTGCTAAGAAATATTTGCCACACCCTCACCTCCTAAACTCATGCTGTTTCTAATTATCATAGAGTCCTTAACTTTGGTAGGGAAAGTATTCCCTTACAACTTTGGCATCTAGAACATCTCCCAGAAAAGCAATATAAAGTAAAATATATATGCTAGTATACAAATTACCTGCACACCCACACCAACCTTCAGCACTTGTGAAGACCCATGCTCTGCTGGCTCCAGGGGCAGGACACTGCATCATGCCTTTCTCTATGGCCATGTAAGACTTACCAGTTGGCATCCTATGTTGCTACTCTTTCTGTAGCCCAGGACCCACTGTTTAAGAAGCTGTAGATTCTAACGTTTCCTCTCTGGGATTTGGGATATACTTGCTTACATAATGTCTAGATTTCCACAGCATTACTCAACTACGAATTAAAAATCTAGTAAGAAACTCAAAGCTGAATCTCCTTTCCCCCAGAAGTTCTTGTACTTTCAACTCCCTCTGAACACTGTTTTTATTTTTTCATTTTGTACTTGAAGAACTCAGTGTGACCATACTTTTGTTGCCTTATTGCTGAGCACCTTGCTGCCTGCCTTCCCTAAAACATAGTGAGTAGGAGAAAAACACATCCCATTTATATGCAGATGTTCAAGGACAGTTTTGCATTCAAAAATTTTGAGCAATAATACATGACCCATATATACACATCAGAAGATTTCAAAGACTTCAAAAGACCATTTACAATTTTATTTTTCTTTTCACTGTGTCCAAATTAGTTTCAAAGACTATTCCTTTTAATTAGCAAAGGTTGAAAATATGCTTTTAACTGTGTGTTCATTGAAGTTGAATCTGAATGTTTAAGTTCATATTACAGGTGATAAAAACCATCTACAATTTTTAAAAATTATTACAAATAGGATTAGTATATTTTATGGAGGCAATGAGTTATTCTTTTGTTGTATAACAAAAATCAAATTTTCTTTTGGTAATTAAAGTAATGTTGATAGGTAGATAAGCGTTTTGTAAGAATTTGCACACATTTTTTATATATTTTATATTATATATGTATATAGACAGCTATATAGATACATAGATGGATAGATACATACATATATACATACATACGTAAAAAGCATCATATACGCAGAGCATACAATATTTTTAAAAAGATTTTTGTTTAAAGGGAATATTTTATATCATTATTTTCTGTTTTTGAAATATAAGGCATTTTATAAAATTAGTCTTACATCACTGTTATCCCCCTCAAGGATTCTAAGCACATGAATAATGACTTCTATTAGCTACCATCCATCCTGCTCTCATATTGTAGCAATTTTTTTAAAAAAATCTTACTTATCTCTTTATCAGCCCTGCAGTCTCAATCCACAAACCCTATATACAATAAGATGACACCCAATAGATAAAGATACAAACTGCTTTTCCATATGAGATGAAAGACCTATAAAATCCTTAAAATAATCATAGCTACCTACCTAACTCCAACCAAGTCCACCTGGATCTAGCTCATCCTTCCCGAGCTCCATCTTGATCCTTTCTCCCCTTCTCCTCCTACTTCTCAGTCCCTCTCTTCACCTTCCATTCCCTACCCAATCACCAGCTCTCGCCTTTATTTTACACATTAAAATGGAAAGAAGGTTCTGATGACATCACCTTAGTACATGACTAGGCAGTCCTTCTTGTGGAATTCCATCTGGGACAGAGGCAGTAGAACAGGCAGAATGAATCGCTAGAGAAGGAAACCGTGCAGAGCATCCGGGTTGCAGACTAAGTGAAAAGAGTCCGTGTGCCCGGCTCCATACTAGAAGCGGCACCCCGAGAGTGTGACTGCAGGGTTGGTACAGAAATAACCATATATTTGTATTTTAACATTTACTGCAACACTCTCCTTCCTGGCCGATTATTTATTCAGGGATATTATGAACCACCCAGACTAGTTCCATTCTCAAATGTAGTTCTGAATAAAGTAACAATTTTTAAATTAGGTCTTTCGTGATCAGCAAACTATTTTACATAAAGAGAATTGCCTCAAGTGTTTATGTTAATGTTGCACAGGGCCAATCACTACCCAACTCTAAGATAAACATCTCTACATTATTTGGGAACATTATGAATATATAGCATACAGAATCTCAAAAACATAAATATTCCCTAGTTATTTAAATATTAGGCAAGCAGACATTGGACAAAATAATATCAACTGCATGTTTAAATGGGGAAAAAAGCTAAGTAAAAACAGAAACTCAATTGAGAAAACTCTAACTCTAGAAAATCCTCCCTGCTCTCTGTGCTGGTGCCTGCTGTTTCCCATTGCTGCCAGAGCTGAGAATACAAAATACAAAAAAAGAAAAAAAAACAAAAAATAACCAAACAAAAACAAAAAAGCACATAAAATAACAACAACAACAACAAAAACAAAAAACAAACAAACAAACAAAGAAAAAAACAAAACAAAAAACTTGGCACAGTAGCTAAATTCCAGAACAAAAACCCTCTAGAGTGTCCACAGCTTTAGATTTCAGGTTTATCACAGGTCTGGAGCTATAATCTTTACATTTTGCATGTCTCACCACTAAACCTTAAGAATTTAAAATCAAGTCGGGAAATGTTTCTCTTAGAATCCACATGAATTTTGTCTGAGTAGAAAAAACAGAAGGACTCCAGGCTACAGATTAATAAATATTTTATTAAATAAATAAATGTTAAAATAGGTATTCTAACAATAAATAAAATCATCTAGGGGCCAGGGTAAATTTGATTTTGTTACCAAGCTTACAAGCAAATAACATCAAGTTGAGTTTTGAGGAAACTAAAGAAAGTAACAAAGTGAAATAATATAACAAAGTGAAATACAAAGAAATATCATGTTTATTTTATTATTTTAACTTTTGAGATATTCAAAACAATTACATTTTTCCTCCTACTTCCTCCCTTCACAATCTCCCATCTGCCAACGCTCCACTCTCCTTCAAATTCATGGCCTTTTTGTTTACTAATTTTTATTACATATATTTATTTATGTGTATGTGGAGATGCATATATATATATACATATATACATATGTATATGAATCAGTTCAGTCTATACAATGTTACTAGCATTCGTTTTTATTTATAGTATCTTTGGGAGGAAGATTGTATCATCATGTTGTTCAAGAAATTTTAAAATATTACATATATATATGTATATATATATATATATATATATTGCACAGAAAACTTAAAGCATTTTCTTATTCATGGCAATACACAAGTCTGTAATTAAAGAATATTTAAAGCCTACAACTGAATTCAAGAGAATTATACTTAATAATATAGTACATGGAGTGGTAAATGTTCTGTTTCCATGACAATCACATGAACTAGAATTTTATTGTGGTTTCTATATCTGTAAAACACAACTGTATAGCAGTAATAGATCAGTGTCTCTGCAGGTGGATAATCATGTTTTATTCACACCGTATTGCATTTTACATTAGCAAATATGACACATGGCAGATCTAGTCATGACAGATGGCTGAAAGGGGCTACAATATTGTGCTAGCCCAGCAAAATGGGCTAGCAAACAAGTATCCAAATAACAAAATGTACACATATTTACACATAATGCAGTATATGTAGAAAAAAAGAACTATGTAGCGCAATCATATCCTTCAGGAAGTTATATCAGTGTGTGGATATATGCAGTGTGTATAACATGAGGCATATCTATAAATTGACTTGGAAACTACCTCAAGCAGTATGATATATAATCTATTACTGCCATGTGCCTTAGAACTGGGGAACTCTGCTATGGAAGAACAGCTTGGATTTTTTCTAAATTACCCTAATAATAAATTTTCTTTACAGAAAATAGTTGAGAATAATAGTGTCATTATTATCACTTCTCAAGTTGATATTTTTAATTACATGATCAAAATGTTGTGAAAGCAGAACTCAACCTGTCTATGGAAAAAGATTATGTAAATTCTTAAATGGATTAAATATTTTGAAATGTGAAAGAAACATATTACTGAAGCCAGATTAACTCTTATCTTTTATTATTGAGTTTCACCAAATGTCATAAAAGGTCATAAACACAAGGTTACTTTTACTAGTAATGAATATAAATAAATGTCAAAGATTAACATCTTAATAATAGTGAAGAATATTTAATATTACTTAATATTTAAAAATGTAAAAGTCATATTTCATATATAGCAATACAAACTGTATGTCAAATAAGTAACAGATTGATTTAACACATATAAGCAGAAGAAAAATAGAGAAAATTTTTTTCTTTAAAATACAAAAAAAATAACTTATCATTCTTGTCTTTGTAAGGTGTCATGTATAAAACTTCTTTTCAGATTATAAAAACCTCATAAATCTTATTATTTTGTGAGTTAAAAAGGAATTTTATCCAATAAATATTGATGGAACAAATGCAAACCCTGGTGCCCAGTTTGTCCTTTCTTCTCATAAATTGACCAGGAGACTCCCAACGCCTCCAAACAAATATAAGCAAATGCTGTTGCCATTGCAAACCAACTAGACAGCAATAGTACACTGTTGCTGAAGTTGACATATTTCTTCATCACAGAACAAAGAAACATTAAGCTGGAACAGGACTGAAAGCTTCCTCTTCTCCAAGTAGTTTTCAAAATGCCCTAAGTGCTATGCAAGTGCCTGGGAGAGGATTATCGTCAACAACACATCTACATTATGGGCCTGACATGCAACACTTGCTTCTGCAGAATGAGCCTGCTGGTGCAAAAGTGGCAAGTCTGTTATAAGACGACCAACAACGTTCTGATTAGATTTGATGCCCGGTCAACTGGTAAAAATTTACATGTGTGTCTCAAGAGATTATAGGCTCTACTGGAAAGGTTTCTGCTGCTATTTTGCTTAATTGATAATTATGTGCAAGTAAAATTGCTCTCTAAGGAATTGTCTTGTTCCTGCTCTGAGATTAATGTTGCTATGTGCTTTGAGTAGAGAAACTTTTTTTGTGCTTTTCAGTGGTGTCTGTCTACTCTGCATATTTACCTGTGGTTTTCATCCCTCCTCTGAGCACCTGGATTCCACAAATTGAAAGCTGTTCTCTAAGAGGAAGTACCCCATGTTGCATTTTCCCAATAGCCACCTACTACCCAAGGACTCGTGAAGACTGTAAACCTAGGCTTCAGGCACAAAGACAAGCCTCAGACCTTATGCCTTTGCTTTCATCTCCGATTGTGACTGGATTCCAGACAAACTCACAGAACTTCTAGATTCACACTGTGTGAACTCACAATAAAATGTGAATTTTCTGTGATTCCAGCGACACTGAACCTGCATTCTGAAATGCAGGTCACTGGTTAACTATTCCTTTTCCTGACACACTTCTGTTTTCACCTCTTCCAGGCATTGTACTTAGGTTCTTCCTAAAAAAAAATCTTAGGATTTTTCAGACCTTAGTGGTTTTCCAATGTCAAGATATAAAACATCTTCAAATATAAATAAATATCTATCTTTGTGTGTTTATATGTACATATCTTTAGAATGATGAATCAATGTATACATAGAAAGTTGTTTGATACTCATACGAATAGACCAACAGCCAATAGACAGTTCTACATATGTACCTATAAATTAATATGTAGATGACCAACAGCCATACATACTATAAATATGTAGATTTCATAGATAGATAGATAGGGTATGTACACATGCCTTCCATGCCCACAACAGCGGAAAAAAGTAAACAAATGAATATAAAAGGTTATAAAAATAAAAATAATTAGAACACATAGGTACAGGAGAAAATTTCCTGAATAAAACACCAATGGCTCAAGCTCTAAGGTCAAAGATTAACAAATGAGACTTAATGAGATTGCAAAGTTTCTGTAAGGCTAAAGACATTGTCAAGAAAACAAAATGAAAACCAACAGAATGGGAAAAGATCTTTACCAACCCCACATCAGATAGAGGCCTAATATCCAAGGTGTACAAGGAACTCAAAAAGCTAGACACCAGAGAATCAAATAACCCTATTAAAAAATGGGGTACAGAGCTAAACAAAACGTTTTCAGTTGAGGAACACCGAATGGCCGAGAAACACCTGAGGAAGTGCTCGACATCCTTAGCCATCAGGGAAATGCAAATCAAAACAACCCTAAGATTCCACCTCACACCAGTCAGATTGGCCAAGATCCAAAACTCAGATGACAGCAGATGCTGGTGAGGCTGTGGAGAAAGAGTAACACTTCTCCACTGTTGGTGGGGTTGCAAGCTAATACAACCACTCTGGAAATCTGTCTGGCGATACCTCAGAAAATTGGATATAGTACTACCTGAAGACCCAGCTATTCCACTTCTGGGCATATACCCCAGAGACACTTTAACACACAACAAAGATATATGCACCACAATGTTCATAGCGGCTTTATTTATAATAGCCAGAAGCTGAAAGGAACCCAGATGTCCTTCAGAAGATGAATGGATACAAAAATTGTGGTACATATACACAATGGAATACTACTCAGCCACCAGAAACAATGACTTAACCAAATTCTTAAGAAAATGGCTGCATCTAGAGAATATCATCCTGAGTGAGATAACCCAGTCACAAAAGAACAGACATAATATGCAGTCACTGATAGTGGGATGCTAACCCCAGAGGCTTGCACTCCCCCAGAAACAACTCACAGACTGTATGAAGTCCAAGAAATAAAGAAAACAAAAAAATATACATATATTTACAAAACTAGAAGACTTTGACTATTTCCATGTTGCGTTTTGTTTTGCATGTACTCTACGCTTATTGTAACTATTAGGTTTTCAATGCATACTGTCAAGCCCTTGAAAAAAATCAAGTACTGACTAAAAAAATATATTCACATGGTTTTATGTAAAAATTATTTCAATGTCTGAAAAAACAGTACTGACAAAAATGTATAATTTTAAGCAAAAAAATGTTTAAAATTTGTACATTTATCTTTGTTTTGTAAAATAAAGTCGAAAAAAAATAGAAATAAAAAAGAAATGAGCCACATCCACATTGTAAGTACCAAAATAAAATGGGTGTATGTGAGGCATGGTGGAGAGGGGGATAAGAGGAAAACAGATGGAGGGAGAGATAAAGTGTGTGAAGAAAGTAGGACAAAACAGGATCAATGACCTTAGACATTATACCTCATTAAGACAATAGATCAAATGTATTGGCACCCCGTTAGACCTCCTGTCTTTGACAGTCCCTGGAATCCAAGATCAGAGTGGTCAGGTGAACAAAAAACAAAGCAAAACAACAACAACAACAACAACATAAACCAAACTGGTGATAAATCTTGTGTTATGTGGGCTAATTTATAAGTGAGCTTTAGAGAAAACTAAGAGAGGGAGTGACAGGGTGAATGTTAAGAGAACTACAGTGAAAAATCGACAGCAGACAGGCAGACAGATTAAATCAAAATAAACATAATAACGGATAACCCAGGTAAAAATATGTAGTAGACTAATATCAAATTTGACACAAATGGTTTGGACAGGATTGTGGGGAAAAGAGAAGAATTTGAAAGGAGTTGAGGAAGGACCCCCCATCAAGGTGATGGTGCAGGGGTGAACGTTCTGACCTTCAGGTTCTCATGTTGCAGTAGAAATTAATAGCAGTAGAATTAGTAGGGTTTCTAGCCTACCTTGACTCATTCAGTTCCCAGATAAAAGACTGGAAACATTATAAGAAGCTTTATCAGCACTTGAGATGGGCAGATATCAACTCTCTGAGCTATTTTGTCCACTGTCCCAGCAGTAACCCACATGAATGATTTGCCATGTTCTTCATGGGCCACTCTTACTCCAATTGATGAAGATATTTTCATTTTCCCATTATGGTTTTGGCTTCTTTGTCAAATATCAAGTGTCTGTAGGTGTGTGGTTTATTTCTGGGTCTTGTATTCTATTCTGCTGATCAACCTGTCTGCTTACCAATGCATGAGATATGTATTATTATAGCATAATAGGAGGGATGGAGAGACCTCAGAAGTTCTTCGATTGTACAGAATTATTCTGAGTGCTTTATTTTTCCACCTGAGGTTGAGAATTGCTATTTCAAGGTCAGTAAGTATTGTGTTGTAATTATGATGGAGATTGTATGGAATCTGTAGATTTTGTTTGTAAGATGGTCATTTTTACTGTATTAATATTATGGATTCACAGCATATCTCTCCATCTTATTTTTTTCCCCCTCAGTTTCTTTCTTGATAGGTGAGACAGTCTTTTCATATTGCTCTTTAACTTGCTTGGATATACTTACACCAAGATATTTTATATTACCTGTGACTATTGTGAAGAGCATTGTTTCTCCAATTACTTTCTCATCCTGTTTATCTTTTGTATAAAGGAAGACTACTAATTTATTTTTAGCTAATTTTCTATCCAGCCACGTCTGTGAGGGTTTTAATCAGATGTAGAATTTCTCTGACTTTTATTGCTTCTATTTCCATACTCAGGTCTGCACCTGCTTGATTCTATCTTCTATATTTTAAGAGATTTATTTGTGTGTTTCCTCTGTGGTATATTATCTGTATTTTAATCTCTTTACAAATTAAGAAAATCTCATAAAACATTAGAGCCTATAAGATTATTCATAGTGAAATGTGTGATTCTTCCTAATAATATTTAACAAAATTCTAATGAAATGGATTCAGCAGAGTTCTAATGAGAAGACAACAATCAATCTACTAGATTGGTGAGTTAATTTACACAAATTAGAAAGGCTTAAAGACTTAATGGTGAGATTGTCTCACATATATGAAACACAAAATGACCAATATTTACTTGAAGACAAAAATATTTTACATTGCTCTAAAACATTATGAAGATAATATTAGTCTTTATTAGTTTAAATTGGAATAATAAGGATATTCTGGACAACACATTCACATTGTATAAAAAGATATGCCACAATTGATATGCTGAACAAACAAAAGTCTGTCTTCACAGGATGTTGCTATGATGTTAGGTTATTCGTGAGAGGGAAAATGTCACCACACTGAAGGCACTGAGTTCAATTATTTCTAATTGCATTATCTAAGAAAAAGAAAAACTATGTTGCAGTTAGCAAAAGTTAATGAAGATGATTTGATATGCATTAATTAGTATATTTTCTTCATAAAAATATGGTAAATGCTGGAAAACAGCAAACCACATAAACATTAAGAAATTCTAATAGAGAAACAATCCACTAGTGATGCATTATCATAATTAAAGTGAAGAGAAAGTATAGATATTGAAAGAATATGTTTGCTTATTTCCAAGGATATAGGAAAAATAGCCACTTTTTCAAATGCATATGAAGCAAGTATTAATGAGCCATAAAATGGTAGAAACCCTTTATCCACTACTGATGTAAATTTTTTTGTTCATGTTTTGGACAATAGTATAGCATTACCAAGTAATAGTAAACACACATTAATCCTAGAACTCTTGACTCTATGGATTAGGTACTAGATACACCCCTACACAATATCTCTCAGCTAATACCTTCATTACCTTTATACAAATGATAGTTTCAACTTACCAGGAAAGGTGTGATCCCTGCTGTACTAGTACCTCAATAATCTGTGAACAACCAACTGCACTGTTTTGGGATTTCAGACTCACTCCATAGGAGGAAAGTCATGCCACATACTATAAACCTGGTTTAGGGAAAAGCTGGGCATAAGCACCAGGGGGTAACATTATTGTTGTTTAGTTAAATTGTCATGGCATCAAAATTCCTGATAAATAACTATATCTTTAGAGAAAAGCATTCTCAGTACTAATGATAAGTTTCTGTACATTAGAATAGAGTAAATTTCAATGAACTGTTCCTTGATTGCTCAATATATTGAGAATAAAGCAGTTGATTGCTCAGCCATAAATAGGATTCTTTCCTGCCCACAGTTAACATTGGTGTCATGATATGACATTAACAAGGTAAAAGAACCTGCAGGGAAGGGAGTTGACAGAGTGGGAGGGAGATAGAGAAAGTGGGGGATGTGAGGGGTGAGAATAAACAAAATGCTTAATTCACATGTAGGCATAAAGAACACACAGAATTAATAAAACTACTTCAAGTCATAAACTCTTAATTGTTTTTGTAATAGTTACTGGGTACATGGCAAACTAAAATTACTGTAGCTGTCCTGAATTCGTTTGAAAACAGTACTCAGAAACTCTCTCCAAATCAGCACTATTTAAAATGGACAAACTAGTCTTTTTCTATAGATTGTCATTGAGTATACAAACCTCACTCAAGGTCAAAAGTCATGCACAGAAGTTGATCGCCAACAAAAAACAATCACAATGGCATTTTTGGAGATTCTTCATCTCACTACAAGTTGGTTTTGTTTGTTTGTTTGTGTGTTTGTTTTAACTTTCCAGGTCTTTTTCAAATATATTATGCTTTCTTGATTGTGTTTTTATGGTATGTCTGAGTATAGGAATGTTTATCTCTGTGTTTGTGTCTCCTGTGCTTTTCCTTTGGCTTTTTTTTTTTCTGTTTCTTTATCACATTCCAGTTTGTTTGCTTTTATTTTATTATTTTGCTTAGTTGTCTGCTTCTGTTCTGAAAAAGAGAAAAGGAAATGGTGGGAAGATACTGGGAAGAGTCAAGGGAAGGGAACCATAATCAGGCTATATCTTATAAAAAATCTATTTTCAAGAGAAGTAAACAGGAAGCACACAACTGATTTCACTAAGAGTTTTTAAATTCACTCTTAGACCCTTTCTGAGATCAAACCAAGGAGACTAAAAGTAACAAATATCAATCTAATAAATATATGACATATAATAAATATCGCAAAGGGGCCAGATGATGCCTGTTCTAAAAGCAGAATTAAGCAGTAAACCACTGCTGATACAGACTGAAGACCAGGAAATGTGTTACAGCTGTGAATTCACGAAAACAGGTGGATGAAGCTTTGCATGGGATAAATTTTAACTTCTTTAGATTTGATCAGCTCATACACAGCAATTTTAAGATGTCTCAATATAGACTGGGAAAATAACATCTATCTAGATTTTATTTTAAGGAGCTATTTGGAGCTTTAAAAATTAGAATTTCATAACTATAACATTTTTGTTTCAAGCATGTTGATTATTTTATTATGCTCCTGATACTGGAATTTGATTTTTGAAAGACACAAACAGAATTTATATTCTAGCTTCAGTTCCTGGTGCTTTCAAAACGAATGCTTCACCTAGTTTTTCTTTCCAAGTTGCTTGGTTTGATGGTCTTCAAGGTGATGAGATACGAAGTGAAAGCTGTAATTTGTTTCTGTGTTTCCCATCCTTGTGACAGAATCTCACTTTGTTTTTTTCAAATAATAGTGTCTACATATCTCTCAGAATTGTCCTTTTCTTTTTAGGTCACAGCATTAAACTGAAGTTGCCTCTGGACTTGTTTGACTACATATATTTTAGCCATTCACTTAATCCTAAACATTTAATCCTATAAGTTCTTAAAACAATTAACTTAACACAATAAATAAAATATATAGTTATCCATGATCAAAAATGCACTTTTGGTATTAACCCATCTATGCTAATATTTTCTGTTTATACTTTTATCCCCATTAAACTGGAGAGTTTTTTTTTTTTTTTTTTGTCTCAAAATTTAGCTATTCTACTACATCACTTTATTCCAGGGAAGAATTTATTCCATCAAAAATAACAACAACAAAGAAAAAAACCCACATAGAACTTCAATAGGCTCTGCAGGGACTGAGAAAATACAGAGATAACCCAGCAATAAGAGAGTAGTATCACTGCTATAAGTAGGGTAGGGAATAATAATAGTAATATAATAATAGTAATAGTGTTAATAATAAGTAGTAATTAATAATAAGTAGTAAAAGGATTGAATGATATCGAGGGAGAGATTTACTTAAGTACTTGTTCTCTGAACTCAAATCTAATAAAGCCCAATGCAGGAAGGTGTTTAAAGATCCAGGCAGTTTTGAGCTACATAATTTTAAGTTTATACTTTCATAAATATGGATTAGAATGGCTATTAGACTGCAAATTAAAAGTAACAATGGGCCCTGAGCGACCTCTCAGCGATTCAAAGGTTCTATCCATGAAAGCTGTGTATGTAAGCTTGTCATCTTACTTCTGAAAGTTGTACTTTAACAACCACATTCACATACTCATCGCACCATAAAAATACACACATGTAATTTTAAAAGGTTCTGGAGTTGTAAAGATGGCTTAGTGTTTTAGGACACATGCATGTCTTGAAGAGAGTTCAGTTCCCAGCACCCAAATTAGATAAGGTCTTAGCTGATTATATCTTCAGATCCAGGTATCTGACTTTCTTCTGGCTGAACTGTACCACTCTCGTGTGTACACACACACCTTCACACACAAACACACAAAACATACACATATACTACACATACACACATAGGTCACAAATACACACACACACACACACAAGCACACAGACACACAAAACATACACACATATACCACACAAACACACATAGATCACAAACACACACATTATACTTGTGTGTATAGACACACAATAGTCAAATATGTACACATACAAACATATACACATACCTACACACACAGGCACACATATACACAATTAAAATAACAACTATGTACATTCTTTTAAAAGCAAAACATTATATAGACTCAGGGGCAAAGAGCATTAAACCCTTAGATTCAAAAGTGAGAATGAACATCCCAGCCCATGACCCTGAGAACTTGCATTGATTGATTAGAGACGTCTCCCACAAGTATAGCCAACTAGGAATTTATAATATTAAATAGAAATGTAGAAAATGAGGTCATGAACTTTGCTCATGAACAACTTCAGGGTTGAAATGAGCATCTACTACTGAAGGCCAGCTGTAAGTGAGCAGTCTGGGTACTTTTACAATCATTCTCGTTGAGTACATCTGGAACTGTACAGGCCTTCTGCAAGAGAGCCTGGAATTGCTGACTACCTACACTACTTTGTTCTAATATAATCTTTATTGCATATATTACCAAAGCAATTTGAGTCTTTCAACTGCCTGTTAATCTCTGAGATAAAATGTATACATTTTATTAGTTTAATTACATTATTAACTTAAAATAATGCTGAAACTTAAAATGACTGGAATATTTTTGGTTGACCAAATTTTGAAAAGTTCATTAGTAAATAATTATACCATAATTTTACTATGCTGTTTTATTCTATCAACACATGATATATAAAAGAAATTTCCACCTTCAAATGTATAATTAATATTTCACAACAGTTGCTACTTTGTTTTTTAAACTTATTTTGTTACTTTAGCACGTTGGTCATGTTAGTTTTCATGCATCAATAAAATGCTTCATTTTGAACTTAGTTATTTTATACAATATCTTAAGATAGTTCATCTAAAAATTGAACATAATAGCATAAACTTTGTGTTTTCTCAGTAAAAGAACATGGTTTATTTGTCACATGTTATGAAGTGGAAACTCAGCTTCCCTTTATATTTCTACAGCACCAGAATGTACCTTTCCTCACAGGGTATGTGCTTTTCCATACTGAGTTAACTTGTTCCTTCCCACCCCACATTACCTTCTGCTTTTGCTTATGTTATATGCAGTAAGTTTAGAATCTTTGTGACAATTTATTCCGACACTGAAACATAAAAAAAACTACTTTAATTGGTGTACAAACCAATTACATATCGATTCAAGGAAGAAATTTTAGTTTTAAAAAATACAATCCTTAAGAATAAGGTAGAACCTTCTATTTATTAACTTCTATTTTAATGAGTGCCTCCCCTTACTTCAAATGTCTTATATGAATAGCTTATGTACCTATTTTGTGCTATACACAGCAATATTATCTTTAGTTCCTTTTCTTTCCATACTATCTTTTTCCATTTTCAATGATGAAGCTTGAACTTACTTATACCAACTATATAATATAAACTAAGTTACATTACTAGACTCAAGATCAAGTCTATATTACTAACACAATGTTTATGAGATTTAGTTATAGGGCATTCTATATTAAATATATATTGACTTTTTCCTTTATAGACAATACATGGTAAATCTTAGTGTTCTCTCACAAAAGATAATGATAGTCATCTTTTCTTCCTGGTTTCCATTACTTATATGTTCTATATTATTCTCTGATCTGATATTTGCAGAGTAGTATTTTTATTACTTTTATTTTTTTTTTATTACAGTACAGCTGTTGCCTGCCTTCTTCATCCCATTCCTCTTCTCTTCTGTCTCCAAGAGGATGTCTCCACCATCCCTACCCCCTGGGGCCTCAAGTCTTTTGAGGATTATCCATGTCTTCTCTCACTGAGGCCAGATCAGGAAGATCTCTGCTGTATATGAGTTGTGGGCCTCCAGCTAGCTCCTGTGTGCTGCCTGGTTGGTGGTTCAGTGTCTGAGAGATCTCAGGGGTCCAGGTTAGTTGAGACTGCCTTTTCCCTTAGTGTCAACCTCCTCCTCACCTTCTTCCAGCCTTTTCCTAATTCAACCACAAGGATTCCCTACTTCAAGCTAATGGCTAGGTGTTAAGTGTACGTGCCAATGTCTCAGTTAGTAGCTTGTTGGGCCTCTCTGAGAAGAGCCATGCGAAGTGCCAGTCTGTAAGCACAACATTGCATCAGCAATAGTGTCAGGCCTTGAAGTTTCCCATTGAGATGGATTCCATGCTAAGCAGGTCACTAGACTGCTTTTTCTGTCTCTTCTCCAATTTTTGTCCCTGAAGTTCTTTTAGACAGGGACATAAGATTCTGTACTGAACCCGTCTGGACCTGGGCAATTCTGGGTCAGAATTTTTGACTGTGGGACGGCAACCTCATCCCTCCACTTGATGCCCTATTTTTTCTCCTGGAGGTGGACTCTACAAATTCCCTTTTCCCCACTTTTGGACATTTTGTCTAATGCCCCTTCCTTTGATTCCCGAGAGTCTCACCTCCCAGGACTCTTGTATTTCTAGAGGGTCCCCCCACCTCGTCTCCCTCCAGGTTGCATATTTCTATTCATTCTGCTGGCCCTCGGGACTTCTGTCCTTCTCCCACCCCTCACATCTGATCTTGTGTCCCTTTCAACACCCCCCCCCCGTTCCCTCTTCCACCCATGTCCCTTGCCTGCTGTGATTGTTTTCTTCTCACTCCCAAGTGGGACTGAAGCATCCTCACTGGGCCTTCTGCTTGTTAACTTTCTTGTATTGTATTCTAAGTATTCTCTACTTTTGGACAGAATTGTGTTTTTAAAGATTAGAATAGCTTCTGCTATATGTTTGTCCATCTCTACAGCTCGACCAAAATCACTAAACTAAGATTATTTCTCCAATGTTATTGATGAGCATCACCCCCCCCCCCAGAGTCCTTAATCTCCTCACTTCCTGTAGAACTGCCTTCTCGAAATATATATAAGATACAAAACTTGGATTTGATTAGAAATTGAGGAAATATGTGTATTTATTTCTCCTTCTGTACTTCTTGCTGGAAAACAATAAATGTTATATGATTAATAATTCATTAAAATTGTCTCTGTGACTAATACTTTTCAAAAGTATATGGAGCAAATTTGTATCTGTTATTTCATGTGTATTCTGTTGACTCTGCTTATTTTGTCGGGCTTATTATGTTGGGAAAGTTTATAGATTTTTCTTATAAAAATACTTTTTCTTCAAGGATAAGGGATCAGGCTGAGGTAAAACAGCTAAATTCAAGAAACTGTGGACCAGGTAGCAAATCGGAAGACTATTTTCATAGGCAAGTTAAAGAATAATCAAGTAGGTAATGATAAAGGAGCTTCGGGTAGGTTTGAGGAGGTTAAATGTAAAAAAAGTGCTTATTTATAATCTATATAGCAAATAGTAAATATAAGCCAAACCATACAAGGTAGTAAAATAAAACTGCTATTGATTTTGTACAAAACTTCTATAAAGTAGTTAATGAGCTCACCCATTTTAAATTGACAACCTTAGTCCTTCAAAGGCTAAATAGTTAATTCATATCCATATTGTTCCATTAATTGTATAGCTGCTTCAACACACACTCACATAAGTATATTGCAAAGTTTTAAACTTACTAATGGAAATGGGTTATTTTAAATTAAATGTTTTCATCAGCTTTCTTTTTGTTTCTGCTTTTTTGTTTAAGAGATTTTTGTTGGAGGTGGCTTTCTTGTTTTGTTTTGCTTATCTAAACTAAAGGATGACTAAATATATTTGTAATGCACACAGGCTGCAAACTAGTGGCAATCTTCCTGTCTTAGCTTTCCAAGTACTAGGAATAAAAACATAAAACATCTTGCTCAGATGGACAATCAGCTTTTTTTTTTGTTTTTACCAATTGTATGTGTGTATTCGTGAGTGCACGTATGTTATGTATGCCTCTGTGTGTGTGTGTTCACATATGTGTGCCTGTGTACAGAAGGGAAGGCATTTGAAGAGGACAGGAACCAATGTAGACTCTGATTGTGACAACATATTATACAGCCAGGGCCTCCCAATGAATGCTAGCGCTTTCTGAGGGCAGGTTGTCCAGTCAGAGTTCTCTGAAGATGCCATGCCTGTGCTTTTCAGTCATTGTAAATATCTTCATTTGCATAAAATCTGGGCATTAACATTTAAGCCCTCATTCTGCTTGTGCTGTAAGGTCTTCCAGTATCGGGAAAACTAAGTGTGATATAACACAATAAAAATGGAAACCATATTGGTGAATATGCTTTGTCTTTTGTTCTGGGAACCTTAAGCACGGCAACAACTTTAAAAGTAGGTACCTAAGATGTGGTTTCCTAGCAACTAACAGTGGTCCAAATCTTCCATTTTAAAATACTTCCAGTCAACAATTGTTTTTTCATCTTGTGCTTTCTTTAACATTTATTTACCATGAAGAAAATTGTTATAAAACCAATTGTTACTTAGAATACATATTAGAAAAGTTTAAATTTAAAATCCAAACATTGTATACTTGAGATTTGCGTGATTTTTTTTTCTCTGCGAGAATCCTTTTGTAGTCTGAAGATTTTCTGATAAAGTCAATGACTATTGACTTGAATTCAAACATGAATGAGTGGTCCTTGGACTTTTCCTGAAGTAGAAATACAACAGGAATCGTTCAGCAAAATGAAAGGTATGAAAGGTCAACGCTGTGATTCTGGTGAACAAGGATGAGTGAGAAAAGGGGTGAAAAAAGAAGTGCTGGGCAGTTTGAAAGTACTGGTATTTGGAAGCAGATATGTTGGTCTAAAATCCATCTGCCAGTTATTAAGTATGTCTGTAAGTAGCATATGCATTCTCTCTCTACTCCTGCACCTGAGTTCATTACTTTTTTTTTTTTTTTTTTTTTTTTTTGGTCTTTTGAAAATATGCATTTGCTCTTTTTTAAAGGTATCTTAATTATGTGTGAATATGTATGTGGGGGGAATGCAGGTGTGTGGGGGTATCTTTTGAATCCAGAATTCTATGTTAGATCCCTTGCAGCTGGAGTTCCAGACAGTTGTGAGCAGCGACATGGGGGCACTGAAAATTAAACTCAGGTCATCTTGAAGAACAGGCAACCACCATCTTTAGGGCTGAGTCATTTCTCAGGAACATATTTCTTCTTTAATCACTATAACAGGTTTCATAAAGGCATTTTTATGCAAACTGTGTTTCTTTTGGTCGCCCCTTCTCTCCCCACCTCTGCACATCCTGACGGGTGTCTTTCTATCCCATTTCCCTTTGTGACACATGAGGTCTGTTATGTTTTGCTATGTGCTGTCCTTGAAATTTTATTGAGCACATTACACATTTTCATTTTTTTTTTTTTTTGTCTACAGATATCTAGGCTGGCTATATTTACTGGGAATTGTGAATAGTGCAGCTATAAACATGTGCAAATACAGAGAGTCTAGAGGTTAAATTGTTAAGAATATTATGGCTGGCTTACACTTTTTCTTTTTGCCCTTATGACCCTCCATACTGTATTTGCCTCCAGACATTTTACCCATGAAACAATCACTAGCTAGTTTTTAAGTTGATCAACATCTACGTTTTATTCTAAAACTATAGTCCCTGACCTCAACTGAATCTTGGGTGTCAATATGTTGGTTTTCCTGCTTGGATTTTTGTTGCTGTTGTTGTTTTGCTTTGTTTTGTTTTTTAACCTAGGTTTTAAGGTACATGTATTATGATTATTTTATGACCATTACTGTCCTGGCTACATGTATGTAAAGTTACCTCATCTGTGTAGTGTTCATAGAGTTTTGGAGAAGATAGAACACTGGTTCTCAACTTTCCTAACACTGTGCCCCTTTAATACCCTTTGTCATCTTGTGATGATGCTTTAATACCCTTTCTCTTCTTGTGGTGACCCCAACCATAACTTTACTTTCATGCTACTTCAAAAGTGTAATTTTCTACTTTTATGAATTATAACATAAATAACTGATAAACAAGGAATCTGATATGTGACCCAACCCCTGTGTAAAGGTCATTTGATCCCCGAAGGGGTCATGATCCACAGGAACCTGGAGCTACAGATAATGTGAGTCATAAGACTGTGGATTGAATATGAAATGATCCTAATAGACTTATGTGTTTCCTAGCTTTGGAACGAAAACAGAAACTTAAGGATCTGGAGCCTTGGTATAGGAGGTAGGTCAGTGGGATAGGGTTTAAGGTTTTATAGTAATGATGGACTTGCTGTTAATTTCTTCTTTCTGTATACAAATCCAGTATGAATTGTCATGTGTTTTTTTGTTTTGTTTTGTTTTGTTTTGCTTTGCTTTGCTTTGCTTTCTTTTGTTTTTCTTTTTCTGGCTCCATGCCTTTCCTGCTTGTTGCTTTGTCCTATGGACCCTGGTAGAATTTATTCCTCTGGAACTGTAATAAAAATAATTTTTAAATTCATGTATATATATGTGTGTGTGTGTGTGTGTGTGTGTGTGTGTGTGTGTGTGTGTGTGATGAGAGATGAGCTATGTTGCCTTTTTAAAAGTTTATTTTAGCAATATTGATACTGGTGACAAATATTTGCTCTGATACGAATAGTAATACTTATATGAACAGCTTGGGTCAAAATAAGTGTGGAAGTTCTGACGAAGAAAAAATTTAAAAACTGAAATGAAAAATTTTGTAAAGAGAACTGGAATATAAAACACCAATTAGTGAAGAAAGAGTCCCTGAATGGAGGAGCCAGGATGGGCTATGAGAGGGTTTCGAGAAGGAAGGAAAGGGAAGGGAAACTGACATACATATATTCCAATCTCAAAAAATGAAACTTCACAGAAGAAAGAGTAAGTGACTAAGAAAGACGATGAAGAGTAAGGAGAGAAGAGTCAACGCTGATCACAAGTTTTGTTCTCTGAAATTAGGTTGGCAACTACTAACACATGGCAATACATAAAATGTAGAGCGCTCTGCTGATTCTCTGTGTAGTCACTGTGGAGTGTCAAAATATGTTTATATAATTGCTTTCAGGTTCTCTCAGAGATCCCAATTAGGCTGTTATTTATAGATAGTGAATTTGAGTGATTAGGATTGCAAATAAACATTTGAAATGTAATTGGCAGAATGTGCAGGTTTAGATAAGACTATCTTGGATGAACAGTAGGTAGAGATTTGGAAGCTACTACACATTTATCCTAAGACATCAGTGATATTTGCAAGAAGAACAGAAGGATGGAGCTCAAGAAATAAGGTTAGGAGGACTCCCAGGGTTAGCGTAAAACTGATTTTCTCCCTTTATACCTGAAGTTGTTTTAAAAAGAAGTTTGAAGGAGAAAACAGCTACCAGATCATAATATCATAATCCAATGAAATTAATTGTTAAAGGCAAATAACAAAGAAGGAAACTTTGGCTTTGGCCATATGGAAATAATCTTATTTATTTTTTCACTTTTTATTGGATATTTTCTTTATTTACATTTCAAATGCTATCTCCTTTCCTTCTTTCCCCTTTGGAATACCCCTATTTCATCTTCCCTCCTCCTGCCACTATAAGAGTGTTCCCCCACTCACCTACCCACTGCCTCCCATCTTCCTGTCATGGCATTTTACTACACTGAAGTATCAAGCCTTCACAGGACCAAGGGCCTCTCCTCCCACTGATGCCCAACAAGGCCATGGGGTGCTTCATGCACACATACTTTTTGGTTGGTGGTTTAGTCCCTGGAAGTTCTGGGGGTCTGGTTGAGAGTAATTTGGTTAAAACCTGAAGACAAGTTCTGGTGGGGAATTGTTCTAAATGTCATAGAAAAATCATTAGTGGCTTAGTATTTCAAGGAACTTTACTGGGAGGGAAAAGAAAACAGCCAGAGTAGTTAGAAGGTATGGCTGCTTGTGTGATAGGTAATAAGTACATTATTCAGCAAGTAACATGTGCCTATCTGAGTGTGGTGACTGTTTTGGATGAACTAGGTTTCAGTTCTGTGTGGCAGGAGTAGTTGGGAACTATTTCAGTGGAGGATGTCTTCCTTGAGGGGGAGTAAGAAGCACGAGAATATACATCCATGTATGTATGCATAATTATGAGATGGAATAATTATTATTATATTTAGGCTACATCAATAACTGTGTCAGGACCATTCAGAATTTTGTTTGCTTATACCATGTTATGGTGATAATCATAAGACACATTTGACGAGAAAAGACTAAATGATCCTCTTGAAAATTAAATCTAATTTAAAACATAAATCAGGTGGAAAGTTTTTAGTTTTGTTTGTTTGTTTGCTCATTTGTTTCTTTTTTTCCTTTTTTTTTTTTCAAAATAGGATGAGCTGGGGGCAATGACATATCTCAGCAGATGTCTGGAATAAGGATTCTCTCTCCTTAATCACTTATGTATTACTCTTTGCCACCTCCAAGAAAACGAAACAAAACAAAAACTCCATTATTTGTAGTAGCCATTTACAAATGTTCACGGTGGAGTCCATGTATTCTCACAACTAAAGAAATTATTTTAATTAGATTTTATTTGGAAAATTATTTGGGTTAGTTCAGAGCACAGTTTATTATATTATTATTATTAATAAACATAATAATTTAACAAATTATTTCTCTTCTCTTTTGCTAGTAAATCAATTTCCTTACATATATGCTTATATATTCACACTAGATGCTCCATTCTTAAACACGTCAATCAGCCACTCCTCTGCCCACACACACTTTTCCATGTTTGATGGGGCACTTGAGGTTAAGGAGACTTCAGAAACCTCCTAAAAAGACCCATGATTTGAGTTCATTTTCTAACCAACATTCAGACCCTCTGTGGTGGTTAAACACTAAGTGCATGCATTCTATGCTAAAGAGAAATTTAGAAGTGGTAAATACTATTCAGATTAATTTTTCAATTTTTTTATGATAAAACAGTAAGCATCATCTAAAACATGAGGCTTGACTAGTTTAAGACATGCATAAGAGAAGGGGTTGACAGCTACACTTAAGGATACATGATGAGTGACAGTTTATGCAGTTATGGAAACATGTCACTGTTTTATTGAATGTTTCATTGATGTTCAAAAGGATGTGAATATAAAGAAATTTATACATTTTTATATTATTAATTATCTGGAAAAAGTAAAGGTAAGTTGGCACTTTGAAGAAAAAAAAATCCAATTCATGTTTCTTAGGAAGTTGTATCAAATTCCAACTAAAGGTGAATGTTGCTAATATAACTAATTATTTTCAGAAAAAATAATTTTCTCCTTCATGTAGTTAATTATTTTATGAAACAAGAAAACACTGGCATCAGCATCTTCTATTCAAACTTTAGTCAAGTTCTTACATTAAATTAGTTGATGATATCTAAAGAAAGAATACTGAAGTATTTAAAAGCAAACTTTTGAAAATAAAAATTAGGTAAATAGCAGACAACACATTGTAGAAACTGCTTAATACTTGTTAATACTTCAAAGAGAAAAAATCATTGATCTACTCATTTAGATTTTTGAATATTATAAAAGAACAGGCAACTAATGTTAATCTCCAGAAAAATGAAAATGAAAACAAACAAACAAAAACCCTAAAACAAATACAAGAGTGTTGTGGTTTATATAAACAAACATTGCTTTTCTCCACACTGACTGTAGTCCAAATTGCTTTCATTGATAATGTATTCTTCCCACTCACAAGCAAAACAACTCAGTTCTTTGGATGTGATAGGCAATAACTTCTTCATTGAGTTCCAGCTCCAGCAATAAGGTGTTTATTGGATGAAAACTCTCACAGTGGTTTACAGGATAATACACAGGAATGCATATAAGGAAACACACCAAACTCATAAAAAGTTAGGCTTTTATTCTCAAGGTTTTTGAGCCAACTATCTTCACTGTGAATGAACCTTTATGATGAGAAAACATGCTAGAAATATTTAAAACAGGAAAATTCACAAATCAAGATTAAAATTCTCTGTATATTTTTGAAAGAGGTCCCAAACCTAAGCAATCAAAAACCAAAAAAAAAAAAAAAAAAAAAAAAAAAAAAAAAAAAAAAAAAATTAAGGAATAGTACCACAACTTCAGTTCAAAAGAATAAGAAATGAAATGTGTTCAAGATTTTCTATTAGAAGCTCACAAGTAAGAACAGAATGCCATGTAGCTTTTTTGTAAAGTGATTATTTTGAATCTCAAATTCCAGAACATAACAAAATCAAATAACAGGTAAAATTAAATAAAACAGTAAATGCTTATACCTACTAAAAGGGCTGAAATTCTTTTAAAATTTGACATTGCTAAACATCAGACAGTTGGAGGAAATTGAAGCTTTCATTTCTTGCCGATGTGATGGTAAAGGACTAATCAAAATAAACATATTCTTGGCATATTACTCCACAATTGTACCCATTTGTAGTAGTACAAATAAGTTGAAAACATGTCTACATAAAAATATGCATCTAAATGCCTTTCTGAAGGTGAATAGATATACGATAGTAAGACAGATAATAAATATTATATAACACTAAAACAAGTGAGTAATCAGACTATGGAAAAAAACCTTGTATTAATAAGTGAGAAAAATCTGTAAACTCTAAGATTTCAAATATATGACATTTAGGAAAACAGGCAAGCCCACAGAGATAGTTAACGATCACTGGTTTTAGCGCTCCTGGGAGGGTATGAATAAGCTAGAATGAAGGTTTTCAGTGTATTTT
The DNA here is from genome assembly GCF_963924665.1 of Micromys minutus. NCBI lineage: Eukaryota > Metazoa > Chordata > Mammalia > Rodentia > Muridae > Micromys > Micromys minutus. The sequence goes on from NC_137983.1 coordinate 15,692,780, forward strand.
TAGAATTCTATATCATACTAAAACTGTGAATATATGTACTTTTACAGATGAGTAATTCAGCAGGATATAAAACTTAGATAAGATCATGAGCCCACAGACTTCCAATGATAATAATGTGCCATGCTAATTTACCAGTTCTAATTAGCATGCCCCTCTCACACTGATGATGAAGAGTGAGACCACCTGCATCTATAGAGATGGGGCCAATAGAAAACTTCTCCAAAGTTTATTCAATATGGCTGTGAATTCAAACTTGTGATTAAATAATGGCTACTTAGAAGCATATATATAATATTCAACTGTTCTGTCCCTACCTATATCAGCAAAGAAGGCTCTATTGTTCTCCAAATGGTAAAATGACCTTGGACTTTGAGGAGAACTGGGATTCTATAATCTGAAAACAATATTAAGGTAGATAATATTTTGTGTTAAATTTTGTGGTAGAAAAAAGACTTACATATAATATACTCTCTATAAGGTTATGCAAACAATGATAAAATGTTATGTGGCTGCCTTCAAAATACAATTTATCTTCCTTAAATCCCTATGTAATGATCTCTCTCTGGTATATAAATATCACACTTAACACTTAAGTGTACAGAGGAATTTTGATTTTAGAGCAGAGTTTAACAGTTTAAACATTTCAGAGTCAGAGTGACATGGGGCATATAAAAAAGGAAAAATATATTAAAATGCTTGACATTTATACCACTAAAGAATACTATGTTCTAACATAAACTATTTGCTTATAATCTGACTGGGAGTTACACTGTCTAGAATCCATAGTCAATTGCATTTACCTCCCTCATGTTTCAATTGCAAAATCTATACATATATAAATAATTTGCCAATAGTGTGAAATGTAACAGTCAATAACTTCTTAAGACTGAAAATGGATTGCTACTTTTTAAATACTATAAAATACTGAAAGAAAATAATAAAGAAAATGGTAGTAAATATCTATTTGAGACAAATTGTTTACTTTCAGCACATACTATTTACTTGACCATGATATACAATCTGATTGTGAACAGGGGTTGTAATTTCATGGTCAAAATGCCATGTAATCTAAGAGCTGTAAGCAATTCCATTATCCTTGGTATCTTCATCTTTGTGTCGACATGAAACAGGTGGAAAACATCACCAGATTTGAGTTGAAATCAAGGATATAATGAGAAGAGAAAATGCCAGCCATGTCTCTTTCACTTATCAGTTATCCTTGCACTGCTAAATATGGGAATTGTCTCAGTTTCTAAGCCAAGTTGTAGATTGTCCTGTAGCTTATATTTTGATGTTAATTTCACTTACCCAAGAAGGGCTTTGTAGTCATGTATTCATGAATGTGACTTCATCCGAACCTTCCCATTTTAATTATTAAAATATGCCGGTGATTGAGCAGGGAAAGGAGGTGGAGAGAGAAGATCAGAGGTCAGAGGATAGCTAAGGAACAAGAGAGAGGCTCCAGAATGGGCATCAGGAAGGCTGAATTAGATCCAGGTGGGCTAAATTGGCATTAGGTAGCTATAAACATTTTAAGGATTTTAAAGGCATTATATCTCATATATAAGGGCAGTTTGTGTCTTTGTCATTTTGATGTATTCTTATTGTGTAGAGAGTTTGTGGACTGAGAGTTTGATATGTAAACCTGTTTGGCCATAGAGTTGTGTTTATGTTGGGATTTGACGTAAAGAAACATCCAGGGGCAGAGGCAGTAGGGCAGGAGGAGCAAACCACCAAGGAAGGAAGTTGTGCAAACAGAGTGAAACCGTGGACACGGCTTGTACCCAGGGAAAGATTCCATGTGCCAGCTCCGTACTAACAGTGAAGCAGGCATAGTGAGGCCGCAGTGCTGATAAAGAGATATTTGCTGCAACACCAGTAAAGAAAAATCAAGGTGACTTAATATCAGAGAAAGCAGATATATTTATTTTCCTTGATTTTCTGACTTTTATGCTATATTTTCCTGAAAATATAGAGTTAAACTGAGTTTTGGGTGAATATTTCATATTCTGAGGAATGGTGGTCATTTGTAAATTAATATGTAGCACAGAAGAAAACCTTGAGAAATAAGTGGATTCTTCAGATAAAATATATTATTAGAGCCCTCTTCTCACTAATTTCAGAATTTTCAAATGAATGACAAGTTATATTACAAATGTAGACAGGGGTTATGACAGTGGTCTAAGTCATTATTGTTGCGTTTGGTACAATAGACGTTCTTCTTCCTCTGAGCAGAGAGAAGCCTCAAATAAGTCACTGTTACTTCACTAAAGTCAAACGATGACATCTTGTGGTTAAAAACCATCTTCCATTTTCTACAATTCTGAGTTTTCAAAAAAAATTGTAGATACCCTATATTGATACATGAGACTATATTTGTAAAACAATAAATGCATAAACATAATAATGGTTATGTGTCTTTGATACCATAATATCTAAGTTGAAGCTAATTAAGATGGCATTGAATTTTTCCTTAAACATTCATTCTAACTGAAAACCTATTACCTAAATAAAATAAAATAAAATAAAACTATAAGAGTATTTTATTTCTAATATATTTAGTACAAATGCATGTAGTGTGTAACACAAATGTGCTGGTTGGATTTTCTTTTCAACTTGAAAAAACCCACACAAGGCTGGCATGTAAGCCAGCCAGTGAGGTATTTTCTAAATTAATCATTATTTCTGGAGTGTCCAGATGTGGTTGTTGCATGCTCTGGGTCCAGAGTTGTATAAAAATGCAAGCTGAACCAGCCAGATTGAGAACTAACTCAAACAGCCTGTTTCTCCTCCAGCTCCATGACTCAGATCATAGACATATTTAAGAAGGTCCATGCATTTCAAGCAAAAAATGATTGTGATATTCTGTCTTAAATGAAATATGAGCTCAGTAGATTCATCCAAAATACTTAAAGATGTAAATAGACTTTTAGTTTGTCTGTAACTTTATATATTTCTCATCTTGAATTTGGAAGATGTCTATGTGTAGAAGTGTTATTTAGATACTTGATACTTGATTAAAACTGTTTTCTTTCAGAAAGTGTTAAAACAAAAGAGGAAAATACAAAAAAGAATTATTAGGGTGGTGAATTCAATCAAGGAGTTATGTACTTTCCTTGAGAAAAAAATGTTACCTGGAAGAGACTATTTTACAACTCTTAGATGTTTGGTTTTTCTTTTTTTCTTTCCATTTCAGGCAATAAAACAACAATACTGTATTGACTAAAATTGTACATCACCAAAAGGCAATGTTGGGAATTACTCTAAGGAGATTTCCAAAGACTGTGTCTCTGGTTAACAGTGGATAAGATCCTGGTTTCTAAACACCATGCAATTCAGTCAAGACTCAAGCAGTCAGCTATTCAGACTCTGTTTTTAACCCACTGAATCTAAATTTCCCAAAGTTCTTGGCTGAGCCTCTTCACCTTCGAGACTCCTGTCCATCAGAAAAGGGGTAGACAGAGTAGTAGGTATGGAGCTGGAGAATGCCCAACTTTGTTCTTGCTTCTGCATGTAACCAAAGTCCATTATCTTTAACCAGATAGCCATGCCTCAGGTAACTGGCATGGCATAGTATGGGGTCTGAGCTCTGTGGTACTTGGAGACTTTGACCTCTCTAGATCAAGGAAGCAGGGAAAAGAGAGTGGAAGAGTAACCATAGCAAAATCAGACTAGAGTCTGGAGGAGTGAGCACAGTGTTACTACCTTCCCAATGTCATCTGTGGTATAAAAGCTGCATGCCAGGCTACAATCCATAAAATTGTGACCCCAAGAAAACATCTACATTACTCTATTAGTCAGGACTCTCTAGATTCACAGATCTTATGGAATGGATAGACATTTAATATATGGAATGTTTATTGAATATATGACTTATGAGAGCAAGCAGGCAAAGAGCAAAAGCTTTCTTCTTCCATGTTCTGATGTAGAATTCCAGAAGAAGTTGTGACCAAATTGAGAGTGTGCCTTCCCACCTCAAGATCTAGATTAAAGGCATGTGTTTCTCATCTCAAAATCTGGATCAAAGGTGTGTCTTCCCACCTCAAGATTCAGAGCATTTGTATGTTTATCTCAAAGACTAGAAGTAGATGCTCCAGTTTTAAAACAAGTATAAAATCAGAAATCTCTCACAGGTTTGCTCTTTGTTCTGGACTGTAGTTCATTCCATATATAGTCAAGTTGGCAACTAAGAATAGCCATCACAACTGCTGAATTCCATACACAAGTGATCAAACTGTAATCAGGGCAGTGTACTTAAAAGAAAAATTAACAAACAGAAGTTAGAAGATATTGAAATCTTTCATCATTATCAGAGGCAATTCTCATGTAGACTTCCAAATTCTGATAGGAACCCATGTAAAATAGCAATTTCCTATACTGTAGTCTTTCAGATTGTCCTAACAATCCAAAGGATGGTTTCTTTGAGCAGAACTGTTAAGCTTTTGTGTGCTGTTATTGTTAGTCTGTAGTTTGTAAGGGGAGTATTTTCTTCTGTCACAGTTTAACTCTAGACTTAGTGTGTATGTGTGGGTATGTACAAGCATGTATGTGTGTGTGTTGTATATGTAAATAAATATATAAACAAATGTCCTTAGTATTATTTACCTTTCCTTTTTCTATTGGTATCACTTTTTCTCCCCAGCTTATGAATAATTTTCATCTATAAGATTTAATATAATACATAATGCTTTGCATTTCTCATTGAACAGAAAACTAAATATTTTAAGGCAAATCTAGAGGTCTAAATTTTTTTAAAATTCTGTCTCTCTAGGATTTAGGGAAGCACTACAAACATCTTAATCCTTAGAGTTAATTTTGTCACATTTTGCAGTAGTTCACTGCAAATTTAGAAAAAAAGCAATGCCCTTAATTTCAGCATTAAAACAGCAGGAAAGATCATTGTCATTCATTTGGCATGCCATTACTCTCTGTTTCACTTTATGGCCTTCCCAAATGGATGTGAGGAACCACTTTAAGGCTTTTCTCCTGCTTTGATCAAACATGGGGAGTATTATTAACCAGAGAGGAAGAGGAGGGTAGAAATCCTTGAATAGTTTGTCTTGTGCCATGCTATGATCATGTACTTTTAGAAATGTTATTGTTTATTTTATTTATTTAAATTTCAAATTCTATCCCCCTTCCCGGTTCCCCTCCACAAGCCCCCACCCCCACATCACTCTCCCATCCCCCTGAATCTATGAGGGTGCTCTCCCACCCTCCCACCCTCCCCTATCTCAGTGCCCTAGCATTTTCCTACCCTGAGTCAATTCATATAGTTTTGAAAGAATGGAAATAATATCTTTAAAGTTGTTGTCCAGTCAGAAGTACAGTGAATAGAGAATTTATTGTATTGCTGATCAAAACATTGCATGAATATTTCTGAACTCTTAGGTTAAGAGCAGCCATGAAAAGGACAATTCACTGTGAAGTGTGTGCATAAGTTTAAGCATGCTTCTCACATTGTCTGAAGGGACTGGTTTTTATATTACTATTAAGCTGTATGTTATCAAAATGGGAAAAATTTTAAAATATGGCTCATATAAAACCTATTATGGTATGCTGACCTAAAGTACAGTTTCCCTTCCCCCTTTTTTATTATTAACATATTCTTGCCAAAAAGAGTATATACCCAGGTGGTTATATTTACTGATGTTGTAAAATGTAAAGTTTACTGTATCTAAATATTCAGAAAAATAAATTAATTTTTAAAAAATATTTAAAGATTAAACAATTTATAAATTCTACAAGCTAGTATGTTAAGAATTTGAAGAACTGGGATCAATTGAAGTTTAAAGAACAGCAAATCGAAAGTAGAAGATCAAAAGTAAAATTTATAATCTTCCCCAAATTTTAATGCAGAATACTGTTGAATTTAGTATTTAATTTCTAGAATTAAGTACTTTTAGATTATTTAGAAATATATACATTTTAGTTTTTTAAGGCAGACAGTTCTTAAATCCATTTTAAGGTATGTTTAACTCATCAACTGATATTAATTCTAATACCTCAAATTTTAAAAACTTTTTAAACTGTGGCAGGTCATTACCAAAGAATGTATATAATATAACAAAGGTTCTGTAAAGTCCCCAATAGTTACACCAGTTCCTACTGTCATCTGTAGCTCCTTCATAAAGACGATATATTATAGAAGTTTACCATTAAGATTGTCATAAAATTGGCATATGAAATGAAAGAATCATCTTTAAAATGCCTTTATTAACTAAACTCACTTATATAAAGAGATCTTATCAGATGATTTTGTTGTCTAGTCTTTAAAGCTGTGCCAGTTAAGAATTCTGGCAATAGAATGGAGTTTTCCCTCAATGGCAACACCTCCAATTCCAAAAGTAACCCTTCAGAAAATTTCTTACTTCTAAATAAACAGATATAACTATTGATTTGTGGAAACAAAAAACAATAATATGTAAGTTGGTTTTAGCTAGTGATCATAGTAAAATATGATACTGAAAGCTGAGAATGGACTTTCTTTAGGCAACCTTGTATACTCATATTTTAATCTGGAGTATGTAGGCATGAGTATTTATTTTAACAATTATTTTATTTATAGAGACCCAGTTATGTCACTTCTGGCCATATACCAAAAAGATACCCCATGATCCCACGAAGACACTTGCTCAACTATGTTCATAGTAGCTATATTCATAATACCTAGAACTATAAACAACCTAGATGTCCCTCAACTATAGAATGGATAAAGAAAATATGATACATCTACACAATGGAATACAATTCTGATGTTTAAAAAAAAACACATTATGAATTTTGCAAGCCATTGGATGGAACTTTAGAATATCATTTTGAGTGAAGTAACCAAGATCCCAAAGTAAATGCCTGGTATGTACTCATCTATAAGTGGGCATTTGCCATAAAACACAGCTACCATGTTACACTCCACACCCAAAGATGCTGAAGAAGCAAGGATGTTGGAATCACACTTAGAAGGGTGAATAAAACTGTCATAAAAGCAGATGAAGAGACGAGACTTAGAGAGAGGAGGAATGGGGAGGGATATGGAGGTTTTCAGGTTGTGGAAATGACAGAGGAGATAACTAAATGGCCATGAAAATGAATGGAAATCTGTAATTGATAGGTGTGAGGAAGTGAGGGTAATCTCTAGGACAAGACAGAGACCTATAGTAAAGGAAGCCTCCAGCAATCAATGGGAATGCCTATAGCTTTGACTGCTGTTTAAAAAAAAAAACACATTATGAATTTTGCAAGCCAATGGATATAACTTTAGAATATAATTTTGAGTGAAGTAACCAAGATCCTAAAGTAAATGCCTACTACATTGGGGATATGAAACCTGAAGATGCCACCTCCTGTAGCCAGGCAGGAACACCAGTGGAACAATAGAGACTCCAACACACCCACAACATTTTCAACGCAAAATGTATACTGTCTTCAAAAAATACAGGCTTGGGAAATAGAGCAGATTCTGGGGAATAGCTAACCAATAACAGGCCTAACTTGAGACCCATCCCATGGGCAAACACCAATCCCTGACACTATAAATGATACTCTTATGTTTGCAGATGGAAACAAGTTGTCCTTTGAGAGGTCCACCTGACCCAAACAGATACAGACACCGACAGGCAAACAGTGGTTGGAGCTTGGGGACTTTTATTGAAGAAAAGAAGAAGGATTGCAGGCCCCAGAAGGGATAGGAACTCCATAGGAAGACCAACAAAGTCAACTAACCTGGACCCCTGGGCTCTCAAATTCTGAGCCACCAACCAAAGAGCATGCATGGGCTGGACCCAGGCCTCCCCAAACATATGTATCAGATGTGCAGTTTGAACTTTATATCTGTCCTGAACAGCTAGAAGAGGTTACCTGCATGGGAAAAGTAATTTTTTTGGCTGCTTTGCATCTAGTCTCTGGGGAGAAGTGCCTGTCCTCACAGAGGCTTGAAGTGCCCAGATGGTAGGGGTATACTCGGTGGACCCATACCCACTCAGAGGAGAAAGAGTGAAGGGATGGGAAAGATTGTGATGAAAGTGACCAGGAGGTAGACAGTGAGCAGGATGTAAAGTAAATAAGTTTAAAAAAACAAATTAAAAAAAGAATGGGATTTTATTCTATACTTATTTGGTCTTACTTGTTCTTAATATCATCCCCCCCCCCTCCAGCCCTGCTTTTTGCAGATTTTCTCTAGTCCTTAACTGATGGCATGTATGGATACCAAGACATAATGCTAAGAAAATTATGCTGAAAGGATAACTGGAATTGTTTGGTTTAGATAGAGTGGTCTTTGCCTCATCAATGTGTTTGGTTTGTGTTTGCAACCCCATAAGAAAAAGAATGCCAACCAACCAGAGTTACCTCAGACTAATTCACTATCCAAAGTATACAAGTGTACACAGCCATGGCTCTAAGTGCATATGGAGCAGAAGATGGCCTTTTTGGGTATCAATAGGAAGGTCCTTCCAAGGCTTGACGTCTCAGGGCAGGGGAATGTCAGGGTAGGGAGGCAGGAGGGGTGGGGGGCATGCTCATAGAAGCAGAAGAGGGATGGAATAAGAGTTTTATGAAGGGGAAACTGATCAAATTAGGACTAGGGACACAGACAATGGTGGCTGGTTTTTTAAATATGGGTTCTACAATTCAGAATTCAGATCCTCATGATTCAGTAAGCCATCCTCTTAACACCTTTAATAGGCCTTGACCAGGAACCTTGAAATGAGCCCGAGAATTGAAAGATTCCACCAAGATTACCCAAGTCCTTCAGTCAGTATTAAATTCTAATTAACGTTATTATATGTATTTGGTACATATAAATTTTAGATAATGAAATTTTGAAGAAATATGTATAATACTTGACAGGTATGCTAAAATATTTATAGCTGACATAAAACTGAACTGAGTACCCTACATTTTATTTACTAACTCTGGTAACTTTAAATTTATGTACAAAGAACCTTCCACAATTATTTCTGCACAGTAGGACTGTTTCACATCAGTGTGCTGAAATTCACTTCTTAGTTATGCCCCGTGACATTTTGGTTCTAATTATTCATGCACTGCCTGACCATCTTCATTATGTTAGGGCTGAATAATTGTGTCTTTGATCATACTAGTATTTTTGTGAGTTCCACTTGAGGGTCATTAGGCTTTTGTTGAATGTGAAAGTGTAATAGCCATACGAAGCCTTGTATATACTGAGGTCTTGGATTTCACACTGTCTTCAGACATTTCCTTCCAAAATATCATGCTGGCTGCCCAGGCATTTCTTAAACTATAGAACTTAGACTGTGCCCTTGGTCTTATGCATACTAATAATTTGTTTGCTTTGAGTCATCTTGTATTCATAGCAGATGTTGCTTCTGATTTGCTAAGCAAAATTCAGTCAATTGTGACTCAAAAAAGCAACTAAATAAAAACAAATTCTTATGATTTTCCCAAAGCACCTTCATCTGGCTCACCACTTACACATGTGAAAATGAAGACTCAGAGATAACTTGATAGTGTGGTATTTTAAAAATACTACAGAGTTTCTTTCCATTGATTGTTATTATCAAGGGGTGCATAAAAACATAACATCTGTTTCTGTGAATTTGAAAGTAGAGTGGAGAACAGGGATAATTGCTACAAATTCTCAAAATATAGTATGTACTGAGTCGCACTGACTAATCTGTTTCTCATTCAATATAATAGAATAAAAAAGATAAGGCAAGATGTAAGAATACATTTTTAGGTTGACATTAAAGTCCCATTTCCCTATCAATATGCTTTGCTTATCCTAGTTCCCACTTCATTTTAATATGAATCCTGTGAATAGCCTAATAATTTGTTATGAAGGCATTTTATAAATATGTATGATTTCTGCCCATATGAAATGTCCATTTCTGTTTACTAAACTTAGGAAATATATTGCTGTCACTTTCATTATACAGTTTGTAAGGGATCTTAGATGCATTTAAACACGACTGTAACTGAAATTGTTTTAGATGGTACCACTGCATTGCCTACAATGGTAATACCTTGAGTGATACAGTTATAATTCTTATTGTCTTCCTTAGGAAGTAACAGTAGTAATGATGCTTTTGTCTTTTTCTCTTTATCTAATATATTTTACTTATATTTCAAATATTATCCCCTTTTTTGGTATTATTCCCCTCCATAAAACCCCTATCCCACCCACTCTTCTGCTTCTATAAGCACATCCCCCAACCCCTCCTGCATTCCTGCCCTGACATTCCCTACATTGAGGCATCAAGCCTTAGGAGGACCAAGGGCATCTCTTCCTATTGATGCCAAACAATGCCATCCTCTGCTCCATATGAACCTGGAGCCATGGGTGGGCACATTTGTACACTTTGGAGAGTGAGTTAGTCATTGAAAGCTCTGATTTGTTCGTATTCTTGTTCTTATGAGGTTGCAAACCTCTTTAGTTCCTTCAATCCTTTCTTTCTCTAACTCATCCATTGGGGATCCTGTCTCAGTTCAATGGTTGTTTATGAGCATCTGCCTCTGTATTTGACATGATCTGGCAGGGCCTCTCAGGAAAGAGCTATATCAGGCTCCTGTAAGCATAGACTTCTTGGTCTCAGTAATATGGCCTGGGTTTGGTGGCTGTATATGGGCTGTATCCTCCGATGGGGCAGTCTCTAGATGGCCTTTGCTTCAATCTCTGCTTCAAACTCTGACTCCTTATTTTCTTCTGTGAATACTTTTGATTCCCCTTCTTAGAAGTACTGGAGAATCTACACTTTGCTCTTTCTTCTTGAGCTTCATGAATACATTGGTGCTACTCTTACCAAGCAAGTGACAGATCTGTATGAGCAGAATATCAAACCTTTGAAGAAATAAATCAAAGAACATCTTAGAAGATGGAAAGATTTCCATCCTCACGGATTGGTGGGATTGATATAGTAAAAATGGCCACCTTGCTGAAAGTAATCTAAACATTCAATGCAATCCCTGATTAATCAATAGAAAGGTTAGACACTCCAATTAGATACTACAGTCTTTCTGAGAACAGAAAGTAGTGGTTCTATAGCCTGCTAAATATCCTTAGGCCTGCCTGCCTTCCTTCTTCTCTTCCTCTTTACCTCCCACCCTTTCTTTCCTCTTCATTCCCTTTCTCCCTCTCACTCTCTTTTCCTCTTTCTTCCTTCTTTCCTCCCTCTCTCTCTTTCTTTAGTCTACTTTCACTTTTTTCTTCTCTCAAGTCTTGATTTTACAAAATAGAGAGTTTTATGGTAATATTTTTATACTCTTAGGCTCACTTAAATGTGATACCTGGGAGGTACTCTGTCACAAGAACTTATTCTATATTGTTTGTGACTATTGTAAAGGGAGTATTTTTCCTAATTTCTTTCTCAGCATGTTTATACTTTGAGTATAAGAAGGCTACTGATTTTTTAGTTAATTTTAAGTCTGGCTACTTTGCTGAATTTGTTTATCAGTTGTAGGAGTCCTAGTGGAATTTTTGGAGTCACTTAAATATACTATCATATTATCTGCAAATAGTAATATTTTGAATTCTTCCTTTACAATTTGTATGCCTTTGACCTATTTTCGTTGTTTAATTGCTTTGGTTAGGACTTCTAATAATATATTGAATAGTGATGGAGAGAGTGGGCAGCCTTTTCTAGTTTTTGACTTTGGTTGGATTGTTTCATGTTTCTCTCCATTTAGTTTGATGTTGGCTACTGGCTTGCCATATATTGCTTTTTTATGATTAGGTATGAGCTTTGAATTCCTGAACTTTTATCATGAAGGGTTTTAGAATTTCTCAAATGTTATCTCAGCATCCAATGAGATGATCATGTGGGGTTTTTTCTTTGAGTTTGTTTCCATAATGGACTACATTAATAAATTTCTGTTTATTGAGTATAATTTTCATGCCTGGGTTAAAGCCTACTTGTTCATGTTGGCTGATCATTTTGATGTGTCCTTTGATTTAGTTTGCAAAAATTTTATTGAGTATTTTTGCATTGATATTCATAAGGCAAACTGGTCTGAAGTTCCCTTTCTTTGTTAGGTCTTTGTGTGGTTTGGGTATAAACAAAATTGTGGCTTCATAGAATGAATTGTGTAGTGTTTCTTCAGTTTCTATTTTGTGGAATGGTTTGAAGACTGTTGGTATTAAGTCTTCTTCAAAAGTCTGATAAAATTCTGCACTAAAACCATTTCATCGTGGTCTTATGTTGGTTGGGAGACTTCTCATGATTGCTTCTACTTCTTTATGGGTTGTAAAACTATTTAGATGGTTTATCTGATCCCGGTTTAACTTTTCTATCTGGTACGTGTCTTGAAAATTGTCCATTTCCTCCATATTTTCCAGTTTAGGTGAGTATAGTCTTTTATAGTAAGATCTGATGATTTCTTGAATTTCTTCAGTTTCTGTTGTCAGGACTGTAGATACCATGAATATAATTGAACAAGTGTCTTTGTGATAGAATGGAGTGTCTTTGAGGTATATGCCAAGCAATGGTATAAATGTATCTTGAGGTAGATCAATGTATAGTCAAGATTTTTATTCCTGCAAAAAAAAAAAAAAAAAAAAAAAAAAAAAAAAAAAAAAAAAAAAAAACATCATGGCAAAGAAGGAAATTGCGAAGAAAAGAGTTTATTCAGCTTACACTTGCACATTGCTGTTAATTATTAATGAAAATCAGTACAGGAATTTATACAGGGCAGGAACTTGGAGGCAGGATTTGAGGCAGAGGCCATGGGGGACAGGGGTCTTACTGGTTTGCTTCCCCTGACTTGCTCAACTCAGTATACCAGTCCAGGGATGCCCTGAGATCTCCCTCATCAATCACTAATTGAGAAAATGGCTTATTGCTGGATCTCATGGAGGCATTTCCTGAAGGGAGGCTTTTTTCTCTGTGATAACTTCAGATTGTGCCAAGTTGACACACAAATCAGCCAGTACACTATGGAACTAGAACAATCAATTCTGAGAGAAGTAACCCAGACTCATAAAAACAAACATGAAGGTACTTAACCCAGCTATCACTAGCAGGTCTTGATTCAACAACAGATAGAAACAGATATGGAGACCAACTATTAGACAAAGCTTAGGGAATCCTGCAAAAATAAAAAAAATAAAAAATAAAAGAAGAAGAAGAAGAAGTAAATAATTACAGGAGGTCAAGGTGTCAAGAAAATCACCAGAAAAACTGTAGAATCACCAAACCTCAATTCACAGAAACTCACTAAGAATGAGCCAACAATCAGGGAGCCTAAATGTCTAAATGTATCTATCTAACTTAGGCCATTTACAAATATGTTATGATTATAGCTTAGTGTATTGTGGGACTTCTAACAGGAAACCTGAGTATTTCTGAAGCTTTTTCATGCTTTGGGGACACTTATCTTAACAATGGGCTACTTTATTCAGCATTAATATGAGGGAAGGTACATAATCTTGTTGCAACATGATATGCTATGTTTAAACGACATCCCTGGGAGGTCTGAGACGTCTTCATGGGAAGAAGGGGAAATGCTGGGACTGTAATATATGAGAAAGGAAAAAAAAGTCTGACTTTTAGTTTTGTCCATAATTTGAAATTGACTGCAAGCATGCGAACATAGCATACAGAAGATGTAAGAGATTGCCAGACATGGACTGGATCAGATTCAAAGCAGCTATGCACTTCTGCAGGAGCTCTTCTACAGATGCTGAAGCCTGTTTTAAACTTTACCAAGGAAACCTCTAACATCCCCACTGCTTTTTAAAGGGCTCTTTATTATAATGAGAATTAGAATGTGTCTGTATTCTTTCCTTTTTTTCCACAATACTGAATATTTTTTTTCTAAATAAAAAGGTGGTATATTTTGAAGGAAACACGAAAGATGTCAAAAGCATTCCAGAAAGAGCACAGCTGGGGCTCATTTGAAAACATTACATATTCCATTTTCATTGAGAGTTTAGCATTCAGTGGTTGCCTACCATTCCAAAGTGAAGAACCACAATAATTGTTTCATTGCATGCATTCTTATAGGATGCACATTTCTGAGGCAGAACAAGTCACGTAAAATCAAATTTATACTGCCTCATCCAACAATGCTCCATGAATGACTGTCAGGAATGATCACATTGTATTACCTGCTGATCAATTAATTTAGGACCTTACAACTTAACGGGTCAACTAGAACAGCAAATTTTTTCATAGGAGGCCAGAGATCAAGCCTGACAGGGAAAATATCAAATGAAAAAGAAAAAGCCAAGCTTAGAGTGTTAAAAAGTACTTGACATTCCCTCATTCCAATACCATAGTACCAAAAATAAAGCTGCATAAAGCATATGAAACATAAAGTGTTTGAATATATACTATTGCCAATGCTTAGCATTTTCAAATTCAACTCTGACAACAATGTCACTGAAGTCATAATGAAATACAGGAACTACAGCAAGCACAAGCCTAAAATTGAATAGAATCACTCCATCTGGATCCATTCCTAGGCTAGTACATAAAATATTGTACTCAACATTTGATAAATATTTTATATATTTACAAACTATTATTAGCACTTCTAAACTATTAAATAAAATTATTCTGAATTTAAGTACTATAATTGTTACCATTTTAAAATGGAAAACTTAAAAATACAGACCTTGGGAGGTCAAGATATGTAGATTCCTTGGGCCCACTTACCAACCATTCTAACTTACACCCAAATAAAACATCAGAAAATACAAGATGAACATCTCCTGGGGGATAATACCCAAGGCTGATCTCTAGCCTAAACATTCACTCATACCACACACATGTGCACACACATACATTCCTGCTCTGAATTTTAAGAACTCTTTCTTGACACTACCCAAAATAGCAAAGCTAATATTAATTTGCAATTCTCTTCCACAGAACTCCTGTCTGAGCAGTGTCCTAGAAAAAATAATATAAATCCCAGAAGGAAGGGAGTTCATGCTCAGAGGGCTATTTGTAAAACAAATTTGATACTTGGAAGAGAGATCGAGGTAACAATACATAATTAGAATAAAATAAAGGACACTTTCAATGCAATAATCTTTCTATATAATAAGATACAATAACATCAGTGAGGAAGTCCAATCATTGGTAGAGAAATGGAAAGTAGAACATGTTTTGTTCCAATTATAAGGGTATGTTAAATCAAAGCCTGAAGTAAAACAAAAAGAAAACAAAGGGCCAAAGAGAAAGAAAAATTAAGGAAAAAAGGAGAACATCAAGCAAAAATACATATGACAGCATACATACCTTTTTAAAAAATAAAAATTTGATTTGGCTCTGGACTGTGGGGCCCCAGCAGCATGCTGCTTCCCTGAGGAGAACTGCAGAGGACCCTAGAAGCAACAAGCTTAAAACCATCCCCCACCAATTCCTTGCCAGTTGGGTCAGCCTGGGTGGGACACAGCCAGCACAAAAAAAAAAAAATTCATTCACTTCAGAATTATCCAGCTACCACCAGGAACAACCAGATGACTAAAAGACAGCAAAGGATTATATCCAGATAGAGCCAGGGCAATATTGTACCTTAAGAGTACAGCTATCAAGCTAAAGCAAGCTATGGATAAAATATCTTAGGTGAAGCACAAAGGGATGACTGTAAAATTAGTGTCATAAAATTGATAGAAGCCTTCAGAGGAAAAAAAGAAGAAGAAGAAATCTCTTAAAGAAAGGCAGAGATTTTATTTTATAATCAAACACATGAAGGAAATGAATAAAGTGAATAAAATTGCCTAAGAAGTAAAGAATGGAAACAGAAGCAATGAAGAAAACACAAACTGAGCCAGTGCTAAAGATGGAAAACCTAAGTATAAAATATACAGATATAAGCATCACCAGCAGAATAGGAGATGAAAGAGAGAATCTCAGGCATAGAAAATATGGTAGAAGAAATTTATACATCAGTCAAAGCAAATCATAAATATAAAAGGTACATGAAGAAAAACACCTAGGAAATTTGGGAATTCATGACAACAACAAACCTAAAAATAATAGGAATAGAAGAAGAAGATTCTCATATCAAAAGACCCAAAAATATCTTCAAAAAATCATAGAAGAAAATTTCCCCAGACCAAAAAAATAGTGACTATAAATGTACAAGAACCATACAGAACACTAAGGAGATTGGGCTAAACAAAGGAATTATAATGGTAGAAAGTAACACAAACACTAAATATACAATGCAAATAAAGAATGTCAAAAGCTACAGGAAATTTGTCAAGTAATAATGGACCTCTGAGAATTACCTCTGGCTTTTCCAGAGAATCTTAAAGCAAGAAGAGCCTGGGCATATGTCTTGCAGATCATAAGAGGCCGCAATCACCTTAGATGGAGAAAGCAAAATATTCCATGACAAACCAAATTTAAGCGATATCTTTCCACTAATCCAGCCCTACAGAGTATATGAGAAGGAAAACTATAGCACCTTAATGATACTGACACCTAAGAAAATACAACAAATAAATAATTTCACAGAAGTAAAACCTAAAATGGAGAATAACATACACACACACACACACACACACACACACACACACACACACACACTACCAACACCAACATCAACATATCAGGAATTAACAATCATTGGTCATCAATA
Source organism: Micromys minutus (assembly GCF_963924665.1). NCBI lineage: Eukaryota > Metazoa > Chordata > Mammalia > Rodentia > Muridae > Micromys > Micromys minutus. Next base: position 15,709,346 of record NC_137983.1, read on the forward strand.
TCTTTCAATATCAATGTTTTCAATCTCCAAATTTAAAAAAAAAGGCTAACAAACTGTATGTGTAAACAGGATCCATCATTCTGGTGTATACAAGAAACACGCCTCAGCAATAAATATAGACATCTACCAAAATAAAGGGTTGCACAAGAGTTTTCTAAGCAAATGGACCCAAGAAACAAGCTGGAATATATATTCTAATATCTACTACAACTAGGCTTCAACAAAACTTTATTAAAAAGAGATGGGGAGGGATAATTCATACACATTAAATGAAAATTCCACCCAGATGAGATCTCAATTTGATCATGTACAAAATGCAAGGGTACCCAAATAAAGAAACTTTGCTAAAGGTTAAAATTATACAGTGAACCCCAAAAACTAAGAGTAGGAGATTCAAGACCCAACTATTACCAAGGTACAGGTTATGGATACAAAAACTAAACAGAAATAATGAAACTAATAGAAGTTATGAATCAAATGAACAACAACAAACTAAAATATCTAGTGACCCTTTCGAATAAAGACAAAAGCACCTCATGGAATCTTCTTCAAAACTGACCATATACTCACTCACAAAGCAAGCCTCAACAAATACAATAACTTTGAAATAACCTCTTGTGTCTTATTAAATCACTGTGGTTTAAAGCTGGACTTCAATAATGGAAAGAATGGATTTTCTACAATCTCTTGGATAGCGCACAACTCTCCACTCAATGACCACTAGGTCAAAGGACAAATAAAGAAAGTAACTAAAGAGTTTCTAGAATTCAATGACAATGAAGGCCCAGCATGCTAAACTTATGAGATACAATAAAACAAGTGCTTAGAGGAAATTGCCTTGAACTTAGAAATTAGACAGATCTCACCTCATGGTAGCAACTGAATAGCACACATGAAAGCTCTACAAAAAATAAAAATAAAACAAAGAATAAGAAAACATACTCAAGAGGAATAGAATGCACACAATATTCAAACTCTGGAATGAAATAAAGAAATTAGAAACAAAATGAAAATTAATAGAATCAACAAAACCAAGAGCTGATTCTTTCAGAAAAATCAGTAAGAGAGACAAACTCTTGGCCAAACTAACTGTACAACAGAAGATAATATCCATATTAAGAATAACAGAAATAAAAAGAGAAAGACAAAAACATACTGTGAGGAAAGCCAGTGTATCATTAAGTTTTACTTCCAAAGCCTCTACTACACAAAATTGGAAACTCTAAATGAAATAAAGTATTTTTCTCAATAGATACTACTGACCAAAGTTAAATTCTGATCAGGTAATTCACCTAAATAGTCCTATAATCCTTAAAGAAAGAAACACAGTCATTAAAATTCTTCCATAAAAAAAAAGGTGCAGGGTCAGATGGTTTTAGTTCAGAATCCTACCAGACTTTCCAAGAAGAGCTAATACCAATATGCCTCAAATTTTTCCACAAGATAAAAACCAAAGGAACATTGTCAAATTCATTCTATGAGGCCACAATCACCCTGATACCTAAGCCACACAAAGACTGAACGCAAAATAGAATATCAGAGCAACTTCCCTTATGAACATTGATATAAAAAACACTTCCAAACTGAATAAAAAAATCAAAAACAACATCTGCCATGATTAAGTAGGCTTCATCCCTAGGGATACAGGTACTGTTCAACATACAAAAAACCATCAATGTAATCCACCATATTAACAAATTGAAATACCAAAAAAAAAAAAAAAAAAAAAAAAAAAAAAAAAAAAACAAAAAAAAAAAAAAAAAAAAAAACACACGATTATCTTATTAAATGCTAGAAAAACCTTTGACAAAATCCAACAACCCTTCATGTTAAACGTTGTAGAGAAATCAGGGACTGAAGGCACATACCTAAACACACTAAACATACAGCAAGCCAATAGCTAACATCAAATTAAATGGAGAGAAACATAACACAATTTGACAGTTAAGGCTGTCCTCTCTCTCCATAGCTATAGTATGTGAAGTTCTACCTAGAGCAATAAGACAGCTAAAGGAAATCAAGGGGATACAATTTGCGAAAGAAGAAGTAAAAGTATTGCTATTCCCAGATGAAAGTATAATATGCGTGAGGGACCCTAAAAATTTCAGCAAAACTTCCTCTCATAAAATAGTTTTCAGAAAGACATTACATGACACAACTAAAACCTTCCTTTTCTGGTCTCCAGTGAAACCAGAAATTCCCACTTCTTGAGCAACCAACAAAAGAACACATAGGAACTGGACCTAGGCCACATTTGTAAAATGTGAAGATTTATTGTCATGTGCATACCTTTACAAATGGAGTGGGACTGTCTCTGACTCTGTTCCCTGACACTGGATCCCCTTTCCCTACCTCAACTGCCTAGTTGGGCTTCAGTGTGAGAGGAGGTGCTTAGACCTGTTGAGACAAGATATCCCAGCCTTGATTGGAACACAAAGAGGCCCATCCCTTCTCTGAGGGATAGTGGGTGGAAGGGTTTGTCAAGGTTGCACTCAGAGGAGGAAATTGAGCTGCTTTGAGGAGATAATGTGACTAAATGTGACATTATTAAAAAAGAACAGAATCATCAACAGAGGAATTTATAATGGTGAAAAAGTACTCAAAGAAAATCCCAACATTTTTAGTCTTCAGGAAAATGCAAATTTAAAAGACTGGCATTACATCTTATTCCCATCAGAATGACTAAGGTCAAGAACATGCTGGCAAGGACATGGAAAAGGGGAACCTTTTCTTTGCTGATGGGAGTGAAAACTTGTACAATTACTCTAGAAATCAATTAGGTGGTTTCTCAGAAAAAAAAAAAATGGGAACATTCTACTTCAAGACCCAGCTGTAGCACTCTGGCCATATATAAAAATCTTGCTTCACCATACCAAAAGAACACTTGCTCTACTATGTTCATAGTAGCTTTATTCATAACATCCAGAAATTGGAAACAACCCAGATGCCCCTCAACTGAAGAATAAATAAAGAAATAATGTTTCATTTACACAATGGAACACTACTCAGCCATCAAAAACAAGGTATTCATGAAATCTGTAGGCAAAAGTATGAACCTACAAAATATTCTGTGTGAGTAACCCAGACTCAAAAGAACATACATTCTATGCAATTATTTATAAATGTATATTTGCCATAAAGTACATGTTACAATCCACATACCCAGAAAGGAAGGAACGAAAGAAGGAAGAAAGGAAGGAAGGAAGGAAGGAAGGAAGGAAGGAAGGAAGGGAGAGAGAGAGAAACAGAGATAGAAAATGTGAATTTTTCTCAGTTCTTCAGCTCTTCACAAATACTGTTTACACAGTCATAACAATATACATTCTGCCACATTTTTCAGGTTCTTATCTAAATATTAATATTTTGATGCATGCAAAAATGTAAAAGATCATATAAATAAGATATACCCATCTGTGTGCCTTTCTGCATTTGCATTTAAATTTAGCTTACACTCAGGAAACCAGTTTATTAAAACTCAGTGATAGCTGTGGATCTTATCTTCCACTAGATGTCAGTGTCTGATCATTCTCTGCAAAACCTTGAGGCCAGCTCTTGAATTACTATAAATTTGTTTTGTTTTTGTTTGTTTGTTTGTTTTGATTGTTTGCTTATGTATTTTGTAAGATTAAGTAAGCCCAACACAGGATAATAGAGGATTAACAACACCTTTTGCAGATTATATTGTTATTTCATGGGAATGATAAATCTAGGAGGAACACAATTGTTAAACGGAAAAAAAAAAAGACCCCAGAATTCGGCACTTAACCTTGAGATTGGTTCAGATTGTCTCGTTATTATCTGTGCATTTTAATTGATTTTGTCTTTATATTAACTACTCTCACCTCTTTGTCTCTCTCCCCGCCACACCCCCACTATCTATGCATATGTGTATGTGTATGTATATATATGTGTGTGTGTGTGTGTGTGTGTGTATGTGTGTATATATTTGAATGTATATATATGTATGTATGTATGTGTGTGTCTGTATATATATATATATATATATCTTGCTCATCTTTTCCTTTGTGATCCACTATGCTATGGGTGTTGGTGTGTGTGAACATGAATTTGGAGGTATCCACTAGAGACTGATGGGTTTTTTTTTTCTTTTCTTTTTTTTTTTTTTTTTTTTTTTTTTTTGGACTTATTTAAGTGTATTTATTTATTGGTTATTTTCTTATTTAAGTTTCAAATGTTATTCCCTTTGACAGTATCGCCTCTGGAAACACACTATCCAATCCCTTTCCCTGCTCTTATGAGGAACCCTCCCCCCCCTTACTTCTGTCTCCTTTCCCTGGCATTCCTCTACACTAGGGCTTCTAGTCTTCACAGGACCAAGGGCCTTTCTTCTCATTGATGACCAACAAGGCCATCCTCTATTATATATGCTGCTGGAACCATGGGTCCCTCTTTGGTTGGAGGTTTAATCCCTGGGATCTCTGGGGGGTCTAGTTGGTTAATATTGTTGTTCTTCCTATGGGTTGCAAACCCCTTCAGCTCCTTCATTCCTTTCTCTAACTCCCCCATTGAAGTCACCTTACTTAGTCCAGTGGTTGGCTGCAAGCATCCACCTATGTATTTGTCTCCTCTCAGGAGACAGTTGTATCAGGATCCTGTGAGCAAAAACTTCTTTATATCCACAGTAGTGTCTGGGTTTGGTGACTGTATATGGAATGAATTCCCAGGTGGAGCAGTCTCTGGATGGCCTTTCCTTCAGTCTTTGCTTCAAACTTTGTCTCCTCATTTCCTCCTGTGAGTATTTTGTTTCTCCTTCTAAGTAGGACTGAAGCATCTAAACTTTGGTCTTACTTCTTTTGAGCTGCATTTGGTCTGTGAATTGTATCTTGAGTATTCCAAGCTTTTGAGCTAATATCCACTTATCAGTGAGTGCATACCCTATGTATTCTTTTGTTACTGGGTCACCTCACTTTGGATGTTATTTTCTAATTCCATCCATTTGCCTAAGAATTTTCTGAAGTCATTGTTTTTAATAGCTGAATAGTACCTCATTGTGTAAATATATCACAGAGCCCTCTGGGCATTACACAGACACACACACACACACACACACACACACACACACACACACACACCACATCAAGTCATTACAGGACTAGCAGCATCCTTTCCCATTGAGGTTAGACAATGCAGTACATTTAGGGAAACAGTATCTACAAACAGGAAACAGAGTCTAGGAAAAACCCCTGCTCCTTTTATTGGGGAACACATATGAAGACCAAGTTGCACATCTGCTACTTATATGCAGCAGGACTAGGTCCAGTCCATATATGCTTTTGGGTTCAGGGTGGTTCAGCCTCTGGTTGCCACAAAGTGTTCAGGTTAGTTGACTCTATTTCTCTTTCTATGGAGTTCTTGTCTTCTTTGAGTCTTACAATCCCTTCCAAAAGTCTTCCATAATATTCCCTGAGATGTATCTTATTTATGGCTATAGATCTTGACGGCAAACATTTCTATGTGCAGACAATCCAACAGTTAAAATTCATAACCAATACACAACTAATTCAGTTTTCATGTTGTTATTGTGGTATTATGAGTTTCTGGAAATGTCTAGTTTCTTTAATTGTACGTTTAGATCACTTACCTCTTAATGTGCTATAAGAAAATTACACATGGACATTCAGAGTTTACAACTGAAATTCTAAAAGTAAAATTTATGCCTCTTCTCCCTTTTTTTCAAGGTCACTTCTCAAATGAAGACTGACCTGAACCTTACTCTGTGGCTTAAACTAGCCTCAAATACATCAATCCTCTTGCTTCAACCTCTTCAGTTCCAAGATCACAGAATTAACTACTAATCCTGTCTGTGAATTTTATTCTTAGTTTTATATGTTTTAGAACATGATATTTACAGTGTGTGGGGGTTAAGGCTGACTTTGAATAATATAACAAACTAAAACTGCAAATATGTATTCATGTAATAAGACAAACATAAAATGCTGGTTAATGAACAGAAAAATTAAATATTTTTAAAAAGAACAAGCCATAGATTTTAATATAAGTACCCAATAAGTTCATTACTTATAAGAAAGCATAACTTATGAGCAAAGATTCACTTGCAAAGAGTAGAACTGTGAAAATATTCAGTTCACCTGTGTGATTCAAAAACTCTAAAACAAAAGAAACATAGCTTTGAAATATATTTAAGTGTCTTAGTTGGGGTTTTATTGCTGTGAGCAGACACCATGATTAAGGCAAGTCTTATAAATAACAACATTTAATTGGGGCTGGCTTACAGGTTCAGAGGTGCAGTCCATTATCATCAAGACAAGAAAATGGCAGTATCCAGGCAGGCATGGTGCAGAAGGAGCTGAGAGTTCTACATCTTCATCCAAAGGAAGCCAGGAATGACTGAGCATCCTCAGGCAACTAGGAGGAGTACCTTCAAGCCCACTCCCAGAGATACACACTTCCTTCAATGAGTCCACACCTTCTACTAGTGTCATTCCCTGGGCCAAGCATATGTAAACCATCATATTTCACTTCCTGGTCCCCACAGGCTTGTTCAAACAAAGAAGTCTATGGGGGCCATATCTAAATATAGCATAATAAAAAGTATACTTAGTCCAACTTCCAACATCCCCATAGTCTGTAGCAGCATCAACACGGTTAAAAGTCCAAAGTTCAAAGTCTCTTCTGAGATCCATCCAATCACTTAACTGTAATCCTTGAATTAAATCAGGCAACCATCTGGGCAAACTCCAATTTCTGCCATCTCCATGCCTCATGTTAAAGCAGTCTAGAAGTAATTGGGGTCTCTAATTATCTAGATTTAAGATGGGCCTTCCTATTTGTAAAGACCAATTAACTAAAATTCCATCAGATGTGTGACCAGCTGCTTGGGATTTCCATTAATTAAGATGCACTCAAGTTGACTACCAAGACTAGCTTCCAAACCATAAATCAGAAATGAGATACCAGAGAGGTATATGGGAGAAGGGTTTTGGAAAGAAGAAAGGAGAAGAGGAAAATTATGAAAGCCTGTGAGAATCTCAGAAAAGATTACATAAAAATAACTTAAAATTTTAAACATACGAAAAATGAGCAAAGGGTTCACTTTGTATAATAATAGTTGAAATTATACTTAGGTAGTTGTGGTTTGATTGTCAATATTTAATTAAAAGAATATTCTTGTTTTTTACAAAATAAGTAAAAGAGTAATATAAAATAAATGCTGGATTGTGTGTCTCCTCATAAGTTTATCAAAAAGAATTTAAATCATTTAATATAGTGAAATATTATTTGGCCACAGTTTAAAACCCACTGTGTTTTTTAAGTTGAAGTGGATGAGCATGTGTACCATGTAGCTTTTACAATACATAGTTAGACCCCAGTGTTGTTCTGGCAATATACTTATACTAAAAATCTTATGGGATTCCAGCCAAGGAAGTAGGAGTCTAGCTATAGACCTTTGCCTCTTTTTCACTCCTCCACACCCAATCTCTCCCTTCCCCAGATTTGCAGCAGACCACCTAGTGCACACTCCCTTTGCCCTCTGACTCCATCACATAGATCTTTCCCATCTACATTTCTCTCCCCAAATCATTCTTTTATCCTAACCCCTAATTTAGCAGATATTCCCTGGCAACCCTGAGGCTACTCAGGCCAGGGAAATAGGTAAGCTAATTCCAGAGCTTCATCTCTTACTTTCTTCCCCCAATGCCAATCCCTCAGGTTCATTACCAGCTCTGCAACAGAACAGCTGCTGTGTTCTTCACTTCTTTTCTGACCACCACTTCCAATGGATCACATAGGACTTCTCCAGCCTTCATCCCCCTTGCTATGCCATCCCAACATCACAGCCCCAAATACAAGCAGCATTACTTGGGACACATCAGACACAAAGGCCAGAGGAACCAGTAGGTTAACTACAGATGTTCACATTTTTTCCTTGTGTTTCTCTAATTTTGCTCTACAGGTCTTTGCATATTCATCAGGGCTTGCAGGTTAGGGTTTCTATAGATTTCCCAATGTATGAACACATAGGTCTCTGCTTCTTTTGCCTCCTTTTTGCTTCCTTTTTTGTGTTTGTTTCATTGTTTTGTTGGTTTCTCTTTTATATTATTTTAGTTTATTATCATTCCATTTTTTTCCTAATGAGAGGCAAAAAGGGGGGGGGCATGGATCCACATGGGAGGTCAGGTGGAGAAGCACTGAAAGAAGTGAGGGAAGATGAAACATAATCAGAACATATTTATGACAAAAATAATCTACTTTTCAATATGAGTAACAGGTAAAAATGAAAAAGTAGCCTTCACACTCCTGTGTTCTCAATCCCACAGAATAGAACATGCCATTCATTACAAATTCATTGAGGTTTTTCTTTTTAAAAAATATTGTCAGGATACAAACTCTAATTGCTCACAAATTATTTGAAGAGAATGAAATATGTAATTAAAGATTCTGACCTTATATTTCACATAAAAATCTCCAGCTCCCAATGTGCAATCTGTGAGAGACACACACACAAAAAAAAAAAAAAGAAAAAGAAAAAGCAGAGTATCCATTCTAAGATATTTGACATACCAAAAGATTTGTGATTATACTAACTGTACAAATATTTTCAAATGATCTTTGTTTAAATTAATTGTTTATTTAAAAAAAGCACAACTCATTTTACCTTTGAACAATTAACAAATATTACTATTTATTTATTCATACTTAAGGCTTAAGAGATTTATGAGACTAACTGCATAGTTTTGAAAATTGCAAAGCTAAAAATAAAATTAAATGCTTTCAAAAATTCTTGAGCATAGCCAGTAGGATTAAATACTGTAGCTAATAAGATTAAAAGTTTAGTTTGGAAATGGATAAACTACAATCACTCACAACAGCATTGAAATTCCATTTGCCTTTGGACAGAGAATTCAAATGATTTCGCCTCCCTTTCAAGAGCACTGACACTAACATCTCCTCTCTATAGTAATTAAAACTGAGTATTTGGTGACTGGCTAGGAACACAGCTACAAAAAAAGTTACTGGAGCTTGAAAACCTAAGAGTTAGAACTTAGAGAATTAGTTTTAGGTTCCTCCATATTAATAGTGGCAAAATTTTAGCTTTCTAGCAATTTTTCAATCCTAGATGGTAAATATAATACTGTGTTTAGGAAAGTACAGCTTAATACTAGATTGAAAAAAAGAAATTGATGTTTATGCAAATTTTTAAAAATGTCTTGGTAAACTTACTCCTGTTTGGCATATAACAATATTTTCATAAAAGGAATAAGGAATCAATAAGAATTAATTTAGTTAATAATAGTCCTGTTTAAATACAATAATTCATATCAATATGTTCCTGTGAAGTTATACTTGATTCTTACATTATACTTTAAATCTAAAGTCTTCAAAATTTAATATCCCTTAATATTAATTCACATAAAATATATGGCAGACTGTTACTTATCATCTATGGCTATCATTTATTCTAAGTAATAAAGTATTGACATATGTCCTTAAAATTCTATAAAAAGTAACAAACCATAAAATATTTGTTGCAAAGTGCACATGTAGCTAAGAATGGTATTGTCTGGCTAAATAGGAGAAACCTTTCATCCTGTGAAGGCTCATTTCCCCAATATAAAGGAATGCCAGCGTGAAGAGTTGGGCATGCATGCCTGGAAGAGAGAGCATCCTTATAGAAGCAGAAGGAGGGAGGATGAAGAGGGGGAATCAAGAAAGAAGATAATATTAGAAATGTAAATATATAAACTATCCAATTAACCAAAGAATAAAATGAGAACAAAACAAATAATTTAAGAAACCAATATATATCTTCGAGAAAAATCAACAAGATAGATAAACACGTAGGCAACATAACTAAATGGTGTGGAGACAGTATCTAAATTAACAAAATTAGAAATTAAAAAGGAGATATAACAATAAAAACATGAAATTCAAAAAATTTTCAGCTATTATAACAAAAGACTGTATTCTACAAAAATAAAAAATCTAGAAATAATAAATTATTTTTAGACACATGCCATGTACCAAATGTAAATTAAAATCAAGGAAATGATCTAAATTGTCCCATAACCCCTAAAGAAATAAAAGCAGTCATTAAAAGAACTCCCAACAAAAAATGGATTGAGAGGAAGAAGGTTTTAATGCAGAATTCTACCAGATCTTCAAAGAAGATCTAATACCAACACTCCTCAAATTATTGCACAAAATGGAAACAGAAGGAATACTACCTAATTCATTCTATAAAGCCATATGTACTCTTTTTATTTTTTAATGTAAACCTGCTCATTTTGTTTACTTTTTTCTCTTACAACATTATATTAAAAAAGAGGAATACATGTACAGATTTTTAAAAGCAATTTGTCGTTACATTATATGAATATATTTTTGTCAGTACTTAATTAGTTTAGAGGTTTGATAGCATTCATTGAAATCCCACTTGTTACAATAAGCATAAAGTACATGTAGAAAAGAACTTACCATGGAAACAGTCAGTTTTCTTGGTTTGTATAGGTTAAGCATAATGATCTTTGAATAACAAAAATTGTCATAAGGCTATATTCCTAGCTCTTGGATTATTAATGATTTAAGGTCCAGGTGTACCATACTCTGAGAGGGTGCTATAGGTTTATTTTATTTTTCTAAGAAGGACTGAGTCTTTCACTTTTCAGCCTTTGTTTTTCTTGAGCTTCATATGGCCTATGAGTTGATTCTGGGGTATTCAGAGCTTCCCAGGGTTAGTATCCAATTATCAGTTACTGCATATTATGTCTGATCTTTTGTACCTCACTCAGGATGATATTCTTTAGATGCAACCATTTTCTTAAGAATTTGGTTAAGTCATTGTTTCTGATAGCTGAGTAGTTCTCCATTGTGTAAATATACCATAATTTTGTATCCATTCATCTAAGGAAGGACATCTGGGTTCTTTCCAGCTTCTGGATATTATAAATAGGGCTGCTATGAACATTGTGGTGCATGTGCCTTATTGTATGCTGGAGCATCTCTAGAGTATATGCCCAGAAGAGGAATAATTGGGTCTTTGGGTAGGACTATGTCCAATTTTCTGAGGAACCAAGAGACTGATTTCTAGAGCGGTTGTACCAGTTTACAACCCCACAAACAGTAGAGGAGTGTTCTTCTCTCTCTGCACCCTTGCCAGCATCTTCTGTCATCTGAGTTTTTGATCTTAGCCATTCTGACTGGTATGAGGTGGAATCTCAGGTTTGTTTTGATTTGCCTTTCGCTGATGACTAGGGATGTCCAGCTCTTCCTTAAATGCTTCTCAACCATTCAATATTCCTCAATCGAGAATTTTTGTTTACCTCTGTACCCCATTTTTAATAGCATTGTTTGAGTCTCTGGCTTCTAAGTTCTTGAGTTCTTTGTATATATTGGATATTAGACCTCTATCAGTTGTGGGGTTGGTGAAGATCTTTTCCCAATTTGTTGGCTGCCATTTTGTTTTCTTCATAATAAGTGTCCTTAGCCTTACAGAAACTTTGCAATCTCATTAACTCCCATTTTTCAATCTTTGACCTTGGAGGACAAGCCATTGGTGTTCTGTTCAGGAAATTTTCCCTTGTGCCTATGTGTTCTAAGGTTTTTCCTACATTCTCTTCTAATAGTTTCAGTCTACCTAGTTTAATGTGGAGATCTTTGATCCACTTACACTTGAGCTTTGTGAAACAGATAAGAAAGGGTCTATTTTCATTCTTCTTGCATGCTGAGTGCCAGTTGAACCAACACCATTTATTGAAGAGGCTGTCATTTTTCCATTGAATGTTTACAGTTTCCTTGTCAAAAATGAAGTGACCATATGTGTGAGGGTTCATTTCTGGATCTTCTTTTCTGTTCCATTGATCAGTGTGCATATCTCTGTACCAGTACCATGCAGTTTTTAACACAATTTCCTTGTAATATAGCTTGAGGTCAGGGATAGTGATTCCTGCAGATGTTTTCTTGTTGTTGAGGATAGATTTTGATATTCTAGGTCTTTTGTGATTCTAGATGAATTTGCATATTGCTCTTTCCAACTCTATGAATAATTGGGTTGGAATTTTGATGGGGATTGCATTGAATCTGTAGATTGCTTTTGGTAAGATGGACATTTTAACAATGTTGATACTTCCAATCTATGGGCAAGGGAGATGTTTCTATTTTCTGAGATCTTCCTCAATTTCCTTTTTCAGAGATTTGAAGTTCTTGTCATACAGGTCCTTCACTTGCTTAGTTAGAGTCACACCAAGGTATTTCATATTGTTTGTGACTATTGTGAAGGGTATCATTTCCCTAATTTCTTTCTCCACATGTTTGTGCTTTGAGTAGAGGAAGGCTACTGATTTGCTTGAGTTAATTTTATATACAGCCACTTTGCTGAAGTCAAATATCATCCTGAGTGAGGTAACCCAGTCACAAAAGAACAGACATAATATGCAGTCACTGATAATTGGATACTAACCCTATAAAGCTCTGAACACCCCAGAAACAACCTACAGGCCATATGAAGCTCAATAAAAACAAAGGCCAGAAAAAAAAAAAAAAAAGAGAGAGAGAGAGAGAGAGAGAGAGAGAGAGAGAGAGAGAGCGAGAGAGAGAAAACCTCAGTTCTTCTTATGAAAAAAAAAAGTATAGCACTCTCTCAGTGTGTGGTACACCTGCTACCTTAAATCACTAATAATCCAAGAGCTATGAATATAGCCTTGTGGCAATTTTTGGTATTCAAATATCATTATGCTTAATCTATACTTACCACGAAAACTGTTTCCATGTTATGTTCTGTCCTACATGTACTTTATGTTTATGGTAACAAGTGGGATTTCAATTCATGCTATGAAAACTCTAAAGAAGTTAAGTACTGAAAAAAATTATTCATATAATGTTATGCCAAAATGCCTTTAAAAATCTGTATATGTATTCCTCTATTTTTTAAATAAGGTTGTAAGAAAGAAAAAAAAAAACGGACTACAAAGTTAAATAGAGAATTCTCAACTGAGAAATCTTCAGTGGTGGAAAAGTGCTTAAAGAAATGGTCAACATCCTTAGTCATCAGGGAAATGCAAATCAAAACAACCCCAATATTCTGCCTCAAACCAATCAGAACGGCTAAGATCAAAAACACGGGTGACAGCAGTTATTTTGGGGGATGTGGAGAAATAGGAACACTCCTCCATTGTTGATGAGAATGCAAGGTTGTTAAACAACTTTGGAATACAGTCTGGCAGTTTCTATGAAAATTGGAAATAGTTCTCCCTCAAGAACCTGCTATACCACTACAAGGCATATGCAGCTGGAAATGCTCCAACATATAAGAAGTAAATATACTCCACTATGTTCATAGGAGCTTTTTCTGTAATTACCAGAAGCTGGAAACAACCCAGATGTCCCTTGACTGAAGAATGGATACAGAAAATGAGTACATATACACAATGTCATACTACACAGCAATTAAAAATAATGACTTCCCACTAGGGAGCAGTAAACATTCAATGGAAAAAGGACAGCCTATTCAACAAATGGTCCTGGTCCAACTGGCACTCAACATGCAAAAGAGTAAAAATAGACCCGTTCTTATCTCCTTGTACAAAGCTCAAGTGTAAGTGGATTAAAGATCTCCACATTAAACCAGATACACTGGAACTATTAGATGAGAAAGTAGGGAAAACCTTAGAACACATAGGCACAGGAGAAAATTTCCTGAACAAAACACCAATGGCTCAAGCTCTAAGGTCAAAGATTAACAAATGGGACTTAATGAGATTGCAAAGTTTCTGTAAGGCTAAGGACATCGTCAAGAAAACAAAACGGCAACCAACAGAATGGGAAAAGATCTTTACCAACACCACATCAGATAGAGGCCTAATATCCAAGGTGTACAAAGAACTCAAAAAGCTAGACACCAGAGAATCAAATAACCCTATTAAAAAATGGGGTACAGAGCTAAACAAATCATTTTCAGTTGAGGAACACCGAATGGCCGAAAAACATCTGAGGAAGTGCTCGACATCCTTAGCCATCAGGGAAATGCAAATCAAAACAACCCTAAGATTCCACCTCACACCAGTCAGATTGGCCAAGATCCAAAACTCAGATGACAGCAGATGCTGGCGAGGCTGCGGAGAAATAGGAACACTTCTCCACTGTTGGTGGGGTTGCAAGCTAATACAACCACTCTGGAAATCTGTCTGGCGATACCTCAGAAAATTGGATATAGTACTACCTGAAGACCCAGCTATTCCACTTCTGGGCATATACCCCAGAGACACTTTAATACACAACAAAGATATATGCACCACAATGTTCATAGCGGCTCTATTTATAATAGCCAGAAGCTGGAAGGAACCCAGATGTCCTTCAGAAGACGAATGGATACAAAAATAGTGGTACATATACACAATGGAATACTACTCAGCCACCAGAAACAATGACTTAACCAAATTCTTAAGAAAATGGCTGCATCTAGAGAAGATCATCCTGAGTGAGATAACCCAGTCACAAAAGAACAGACATAATATGCAGTCACTGATAGTGGGATGCTAACCCCAGAGGCTTGCACTCCCCCAGAAACAACTCACAGACTGTATGAAGTCCAAGAAATAAAGAAAACAAAAAATATACATATATTCACAAAACAAGAAGACTTTGACTATTTCCATGTTGCGTTTTGTTTTGCATGTACTTTACGCTTATTTCAACTAGTACGTTTTCAATGCATACTGTCAAGCCCTTGAAAAAAATCAAGTACTGACTAAAAAACATATTCACATGTTTTTATGTAAAATTTATTTTAATGTCTGAAAAAACAGTACTGACCAAAATGTATAATTTTAAGCAAAAAATGTTTAAAATCTTTACATGTATCTTTGTTTTGCAAAATAAAGTCGTTTAAAAAAAAATAATGACTTCATGAAATTTGCAGGCAAATGGGTGAAACTAGAAAATATCATCTTGAGTGAGGTAACCAAGGCAGAAAAGAACACACATGATACATACTCATTGATAATTAGATATTAGTCCAAAAGCTCATAATACCCATAAAATACCCAGACATCATATGGAGCTTAGAAGGAAGGAATACCAAAGTGTTGACTCTTCCTTCCTGAATTGGGGGGGGGGCAGGTTGATCATTAGAGGTGATGGAAGAGGGGAACCTGGGAGGGAGAGAGTAGGGGTAAGAAATAAGGGGGCAGTATCAAGAACTGGAGGATATGTGAGAGAGTCACAAAGGATCAAGAAATCAAACAATAATATGTAGCTGGGAGGATGAGGAACAGGGGATAGCCACTGGAGGTTCTTAGACACCAGGAAAACATAAGGCTCCCAGGACCCAATGGGGTGACTTATTCAAAGTGCTCAGAGAAGGAGGAGATAAACCTTTAGAGTCCACCTCCAGTAGATAGGTATGGACCCCAGTCAAAGAATGGAACCAACCACCCATTTCAAAATTTTTAATCCAGAAATGCTCCTGTCCAAAGGAAGAATAGAACAAATAATGGAACAGAGGTGCAAGGAAAAGCCATCTGGGCAAGGACTGCTCCACCTGGGGAATCCATCATGTCTGCAGACACCAAACTGGACACCGTTGTAATAGCCAAGAGGTGCTGGATAACAGGAACCTGGTTTGGTCCTTCCTTGAGAGATAGAGTCAGCCACTGACCAGTGTAGATGTGGATGATTAGAGCCAACCATCAAACTGAGCTAAGGGACCCCTTGGGCAAGCTGGCAAAAGGACTAGAGGAGCATAGGGGGATTGCAATCCTGTAGGAAGAACAACATAGGCTGGCCTGACCACCCTGTGCTCCCAGAGACTAGACCACCAACCAAGGAGTGTCCCTGGAGGGATCTATAGCTCCTGATACATATGTAGCAGAGGATGGCCTTGCCTGACAGCAGTGGGAGGCAAGGTCCATGGTCCCAGGGATGTTTGACGGCACAGCTTAGGGGGATGCTGGAGTGGTGGTACAGGAGACGGTAGGTAGGGGAGTAGATTCATAGAGGCAAAGGGGACTAGGGAGGGCAGATATGGGATGAGGGTTTGTTGGAGGGGTAGCCAGGAATTAAGATATCATTTGAGATGTAGACAAAAGAAATTATTAATAAAAAATTAAACAAGTGAAATTAAAAGGGAGAAAAAAATTAAAGGAACAATGAAGTAAAAGTAAATTGGGTGAGTAGTTGTCTGAGAGACAGACAGACAAACAGAGAGAGACAAGGAGACAAAGAGATACTGATAAACAGAGATACAAGCAGACTGAGATTCACTGAATAAGGAAAGGAAGACAAAATCAACACCAATGATCCCAGAAATTACAGTCATTAGAGCAAGACCTCAAATATAACGGTATCCATCCATACTTAGATAGGCCCACTTTAGAGACCCTGGAAATAAAGATTGCAGTGATCAGGTGAGCAAAACCTGAAGAAAAAATTAGAAGTGTATGAACTGATTTATAAAGGTTTTGAGAGATCAAAGATAGGAAGTCAAGAGGAGAGAGGTAAAGGAGAAATAAAAATGGCATTGATATAAAGACAGACAGACATGTGCAAGCAGAGAGACAGGCAAACAGAGACTCAGCCAAAAACAAAAGGGAATCCCTAGGTAACCCAGAAAGTAGAGATCCAATATCAACTCTGCAACATGCAAAGGTGTGCCTGGGCTGTTGTTCTGTACACCTGTATGGACAGCTATGTGCAAACAGCTTGTGAGAAGACGGAAGGAATTAGGAGTGATGGAGTGGCTGCCAGCAAGTTGATGGTACAGGTGTGGAAGCACTGACTTCCGTGCCTACCTGTTGTAGTAGAAATTAATTTGGGGTTTCTACTCCACTTTTCATCACTTAGTTCTAAGTTAAAGGACACAAAACCCTTATATTTATAATAAGCCTTGTTAGCCTTACGGCTGGGCAGATATCAACCTTCTATGCTATTTTGTCTAATTACCTATCAGTACCCCAAGGTATGTTTTGCCATGCAGATTATTACATGGTTATAATTACGCTTATATATGTGTAACTTCAATGAACAGGCAAAGAAGGCAAAAAAAGGAGACATATGGGAACACATACTAAAATTTCAGAAGAATTTAACATATGAGAAGCTTATTTCAGATTATTAAAGAATTACTGTCCAGGAGTAAAAAAGCTACTTGTACTAGTGTGTGTGTGTGTGTGTGTGTGTGTGTGTGTGTGTGTGTGTGTGTGTGTGTAATGGTTTGAATGAATATGATTGGTCCATGGAGTGGCAATATTCTGAGGTATGGCCCTTTTGGTGTAGGTGTTTCACTGTGGGTGTGGGCTTTAAGACCCTCATCCTAGCTACCTGGAAGCCAGTATTCTGCTAGCAGCCTTCAGATGAAGATGGAGAACTTTCAGCTCCTTTATGCCTTCCTGGACGTTGCCATGCTCCTCCTTTGATGATAATTGACTGAAACTCTAAACCTGTAGCCCATATATATATATATATATATACAGAGAGAGAGAGAGAGAGATAGATAGATAGATAGATATAGATATAGATATATAGATATAGATATCTATAGATATATATAGATATATACATAGATAGAGATAGAGATAGATAGATAGAGATAGAGATAGAGATAGAGATAGAGATAGAGAGAGAGATAGAGATATATAGATATAGATATAGATATAGCTATAGATATAGATATAGATAGAGATAGAGATAGATAGAGATAGATAGAGATAGATATATAGATATAGATATAATCTACATTTTGTCAGCTTGATACGAGCTAGAAACTTTTGGGAAAAGAAACCTCAATCCCTCAGATTGCTAAGGAAGTCTTTGGGATGCTTTCTTAATTAATCTTTAGATTAAACTACACATGGATTCATAAATCAGGACTAAAACTGGGCAGGTGGTCTGAGTTGTGGGAGTGAATTGAAAAAACTCTGAGAAGCAATCCAGTAATTTACTAACCCATTTCCTCCACGGCTTCTGTTTAAGTTTCTGAACTGAAGTTCTTGTCCTGCTTGTGTTGCTGGCCTGATTTCTTAGAATTCTTAACTGTTTTGTGCAAAATGAAATAAATACTATCTTCCAAAAGTTACTTTTGTCTTAGTGTTTATCACAGCAACAGAAACCACAACAAAGGAACATTTATAAGATATTGAAAGAGTGAAAGAGGGAGATGGGAAATATATCTAATATAATATACAAATTCATATATTAGAGAGGCACAGATAAAAGCATATATATGTATATATACATATATATGAGTTCATATGTGTGTGTGTTAGTTTATGTATGTACTGAGAAAGAGAGACTGGTAAGGAGAGATTGTGGAAAGGAGGAAGGAAGGAAGGAAGAAGGGAAGGAAGGAAGGAAGGAAGGAAGGAAGGAAGGAAGGAAGGAAGGAAGGAAGGTGGTTGGAAGAAGTTAAAGGAAATGCTAATGCCTTATGAAAAAATGTGCAGTATCACTGATTTAAAAATTTGTTCATTTCACAAGGGGTTAGCCTTTCTTTCAGCAGCAATTTGGCACATAAAGAGCTTCACATAATTAAGCATGTGAAGTTAATGTATCCACTTGTAAATGTGTGCATTTGCACTGTAGGTAGCATACATATTTTTATGGAAGTCTATTTTGTTACACCATCACAGTAACTTTTCTGAGCCACTAGATGTCAGCATCCAATAATTCTTGGGAAGAAATTACACTGCCTTTTTATTTTCCTCTAAGACAGTCTTTCTTTTCAGCCATTTTATCTGCAAATATAAAACACCACTCCTGCAGAGCTCCCAGAAACTAAACCACCAATCAAAGAGTACACACGGAGGGACCCATGGCCTCAGCAACATATGTAGTAGAGGATGGCCTTATCAGGAATAAAGGAGAGGAGAGGTCCTTGGCCCTGTGAAGGCCCAATACCCCAGTGTAGGGGAATGCCAGGGTACGAGATGGAAGAGAGTGGGTGAGTGGAGGAACACTCTCATAGAGGCAGGGGAAGGTGGGATTGGAGAGGGGGATTCCAGAGGGGAAAGCTGAAAAGGAGATAACATTTGAAATGTAAGTTTAAAAAAATATCCAATTTTTTGAAAGAAAAGAAACACTAAATAGAAATTGTATGTTGTTGATACTTCTAGACACACAGGACAATCCCTTTATTATAGATAATTTTCTGATCATGAGTTTAATGTTTTGTTAGACATAGAAATAATTAACAATGTTAACATCCCCTCCCAGGGCAAAATACACACATGCAATAGGTATTTTATGTGTGTGTGTGTATGTATGTATGTATGCATGCATGCAAACAATTACAATTCAAAATTTTTATATCAGAAAAACTGCCACAAACATGTCCCCATTCAGTCCTCCCAACATCTCTTTATCATTTATTTAATGAAAAAAAAGTGAAGACAGAACTTCCTTTCCATTTTCACTTTAATGGAAATTTAATTTTTCCTGCTTTCCTGAAACCAAAGTTAGATAATGTCATATTCTAGCACAAGCATTACTTTCTTGTTGACTAGAGAAATATCTTAATTTTCCAGATAAATTCATAACAGGAAAATAATTTTTACATGAGGTTATTTCACATAAGCTAAGTGATGAGTTTTAGAGAAGCAGTGGATAATACTTAATATGAATAATTAAATATATCTATAATTAAAAGTATAATATAAAATCAAATATCAATACATTTTCTTAGACAATAATTATCTAGGTTTTTTTGTATAACAAGTAAGAAAGTATAGGTTTCCTTTTCTCAATGTTTTTACCCAATATTTAAATTTAGGGAGGGAGCAAAACTGAAAGAGAAGAGATGAATAAAGATAAAGAGAATTTTTGCCTAACTATGACATCAAAGAGTTCTAATCACCGCTTTGCCTACAGTCCGGCAGTGAGAAAGTAAACAGTGTGTGTACTGTGCATGGCTCCATGCAGAACTAACCACTGTGAACACAAATAATTTACTCTTTGGAACTGGCTACAGTTTAGATCTATTTATCCTTCAGGAATTCTGTATATTCTTTCTATCCAAGTCTGGAAAATGGAAGTTACAGACTGATGGTAAAATCTATTTACTTAACAAAAGTCAGTTCATTCCATGTCTTTGCAAGGCATTTGCCAGGTTCTGTGCTGAAGGTCCAAAGATATAGTCAAAGGAATTCCTGTTCCAAGAGCTTAAAATGGGTCATCTTAATGAATAACAGTAGGCTATAGTCTTACTATCTTATTAGTGCTTGAGGCCCATAAAGCACAACTAATTTAAAAGATACTTAATTATTTTAATAATAATAAAAATCTCAGCAGTCAGTTTTACATAAGGAGAGATAAAATCTTACCAGAGTGCATTTTTAGATGAAGCAATTGAAATTCTTAGAAGGAATGGTGTGCTCCAGGGTATATAGGAAACTGGAATGACCTAACCGTTTCCATAGTGTATTGCTGGTATTTTATACTGACTCCTGTGAAATCTTGATTGAAACCAATTTGTCAAATAATAGGTAAAACACCGAATATGAGCTACAGAACATGTTTTCACTCAATATCACCGTTGGCAGATTAATGTTGTGGGATAGCTGCTGTGCATTTATCATTTAGTGGAAGAGAATTTGTTGCAGCTTATCCAGAAAAATGCGCAGTATTTTCCCCTTCTTGGGCTTCACCTTGGATACACTCATGTGCACGTGGATCCCCCCTTTCCATGACAAGAGGAAAGCTGAAAGGCATATCTGTCACTCACGCACAGTGAACAGATGGAATGATTTATTTTTTTTATGTACAGACAGCCCCAAGGAACTATTCAAAGAACAAATTCAACAGACAACTCATTTTCAATCTGTCTTCACATTATATTATATGTTTCATGGAAATCCTGCTTTCTTTAACTGACTCTTGTGTGGAACAACCCCATAAATCATTATCTTAATTAATCACTCTGTTCATCAAGAAACATTATCATAGAGTTTATGGCTTATAAGTAATTTTTATTATAGATTTGCACGACTTGAATTTTATGTTTTAAAAATTTTTGAGATTATAATATAATTAAAACAACTCTCCCTTCACTCTCCTCCCTCTAAACCCTCTATATCCACCTCCCCATCTTCAACTTATATTCTCTTTTTCAATAATAGTCATTGCACATATATAATCATATATATATTCATATATATTACTTATTCAGTACACATAAAGTTACATGTAGGTATTTTTCAAGTCTGCCACTGAACAATTAATTGTTTTACTCTTCCCTGTAGAAAAACACGTCTCCTACACCAGGCTTTCTTCAGTTGTCTATAGATCTGTGTAGGATTGTGGCCTTCTGGACTTTTCCCTATGAACTTTGGCATGCCAATTGCTGTTATCCATGTTCGACTCTCATTTGGGCAGTCATGTAGATAAGGAGTGAGAGGTATAGCTCCTGATATTACCTGGAGAAACAATCTTACCAAAAACTCTCTGATCCTCTGCCATATATCATCTTTCCATGTCCTATGCTGCAATGTTTCTTGAGCGTAAGGTGCAAGTGCTTGTAGTTGTATTCATTGGGACTGGACCCCATAACTTTGTATTTTCATTAATTGTGGTTTTCTGTGGTTGTCTCAATCAGCTGCAAACAGAAAGTTTCTTGATGAGGAGTGAATACTACCTGTATCTATAACTATAAGAAAAAAGACTCGTAGATTGTTGCTAAGGACCATAGTATTAGTAAATTAGTGGTTGCATATCCTCTTTCAATAATCAAAACGTTACTGGCTCTGGCATCTCTCTCTCATTTTCTTCAGAGAGAGTTTTAAGGTTACATAGAGAACCATTGTGTTCTGCAAACGTATGTGTGCCACGGTTCCACCCTCAGGGTTATCTCACCATGGTAGTCATTGATGTGGTTCATTGGCATCATAACTTGATAAGACATTTGGTTTCTTCCCTCATTTGGAAGCTTGCATGCCAAAAGCTAGTTTTCATGGAGGGAGGATTCAGGTCAGTTCTAGATCATAGGTCTCTGGCTCCTGTTTGTGAATGGCATTATGTCTTTAGGATAAATGACTTACCTTCTACCTCTGGGAGAGTAGCCAATGATAACAGTAATATACTGTATGTTTTTGTAAAATTTTCAAACTGCTTGGTCAACAACAAATAAGAGGGTTTCTCATGTCTGGTATTGGGATTTTTGTTAGGTAATAATTTTTCTTTGGAGTGCAAAAAAGCACCATCAGTACAAATAAGAAAAGTTAAATTTTATTCTTAATATTTGCATATTTTGTAGCATAATAATAAACAGATTCTGGATAAGAATTATTACCAGCAAGGTGTGGGTGTGGGTATGTGTGCATGTGCATATGTCACAAAATGTATGTCAAAAATCTCTGAAAATTTGAAGATGCAAAGATAAGTACACCCAATAAAGAATACATTATTTATTTAAATGACTTAATATTTGACAAAAACATAAGCTAGAAAAAATTATCCTCAACCAATAGTGTTATACAAACTGAATATAAGAATAACGTTAGAACATTTATTTATCAGCTTACAAACACACACACACACACACACACACACACACACACACACACACATACACATACACACACACAAGTCAGAGAAATTAATTCAAATGAATCAAAAACCTAAATATAAAACCTGCAACAGTGAAACTGGTAGAAGAAACCATAGGGAGATCCCTATATAATATAGCGGTATAGAAGGAATTTTTGATTAGAATTCTCTTTGCCTAAGAACTAAGGCCAACAATTTGACAAGTGAGATTAAGACAACTAGAAAGCTTTTTCATGGATAAAAAAATAACCAAGCATGTGAAAGGATGCCAACAAATAATATATATTTTGACAACTATACAAACAAGAGAGTATCAACATACTTAAAATATAAAAAACAAGTATCCAATATGTTTTAAATAAGCCTTGGTTCAAGCTACCGAAAGATATTTTATATTATTTGTGACAGTTGTCAAAGGTGTTGTGACTGTAGTCAAAGGGTATTTTCTTTTTTTAAAAAAAAACAACTTTATTTTACAAAACAAAGATAAATGTACAGATTTTAAGCATTTTTGCATAAAATTATACAATACATTTTTGTCAGTACTTTTTTTCAGATTTTAAAATAATTTTACATAAAACTATATGAATATATTTTTTAGTCAGTACTTCATTTTTTTAAAGGTTTGAGAGTATGCATTGAAAACTTAATAGTTACAATGAGCATAAAGTACATGTAAAACAAAATGTAACATGGAAATAGTCAAAGTTTTCTTGTAGTATATAGATTTTTTTGTTTTGTTTTGTTTTCTTTTCTTTATTTCTTGGACGTCATACAGTCTGTGAGTTGTTTCCGGGGCAGTGTGAACCTCTGGGGTTAGCATTTCACTATCAGTGACTGCATATTATGTCTGTTCTTTTGTGACTGGGTTATCTCAGTCAGAATGATATTCTCTAGATGCAGCCATTTCCTTAAGAATTTGTTCAAGTCATTGATTCTGGTGGCTGAGTAGTATTCAATTGTATAAATGTACCACAATTTTTGTATCCATTCATCTTCTGAAGGACATCTGGGTTCTTTCCAGCTTCTGGCTATTATAAATAGAGCTGCTTTGAACATTGTGGTACATATATTTTTGTTGTGTACTAAGGTGTCTCTGGGGTATATGCTCAGAAGTGGAATAGCTGGGTCTTCAGGTAGTATTATGTCCAATTTACTGAGGTATCGCCAGACTGATTTCCAGAGTGGTTGTATTAGTTTGCAACCCCACCAACAGTGGAGAAGTGTTCCTCTTTCTCCACAACCTCGCCAGCATCTTTTGTCATCTGAGTTTTGGATCTTGGCCAATCTGACTGGTGTGAGGGGAATCTCAGGGTTGTTTTTATTTGCATTTCCCTGATGGCTAAGGATGTCAAGCACTTCCTCAGATATTTCTCAGCCATTCGAACCGAATTCAAGAACACATCAAAAGGATCATTCATCATGACCAAGTAGGCTTCATCCCTGGAATGCAGGGATCGTTTAATATGAGGAAATCCATCAATGTAATCCACCATATAAACAAACTCAAAGAACAAAATCACATGGTCATCTCACTAGATGCTGAGAAAGCATTCTACAAAATTCAACACCCCTTCATGTTAAAAGTCCTGGAAAGAACAGGAATCCATGGTCCATACTTAAACATAATAAAAGCAATATGCAGCAAACCAACAGCCAATATCAGACTTAAAGGTGGGAAACTTGAAGCAATCCCACTAAAATCAGGGACTCGACAAGGCTGCCCACTCTCCCCCTACCTATTCAACATAGTACTGGAAGTCCTGGCTGGAGCAATTAGACAGGAAAAGGAGATCAAGGGGATACAAATCGAAAAGGAAGAGATAAAACAGCACTCTTTGCCAATAACATGATAGTGTACTTAAGTGACCCCAAAATTCCACCAGAGAACTCCTACAGCTGATAAACAAGTTCAGCAAAGTGGCTGGATACAAAATTAACTCAAACAAATCAGTAACCTTCCTATACTCAAAGGACAAACATGTGGAGAAAGAAATTAGGGAAAAGGTACCCTTCACAATCGTCACAAAAACTATGAAATACCTTGGTGTGACTCTAACTAAGCAAGTGAAGGACCTCTATGACAAGAACTTCCAACCTCTAAAGAAGGAAATTGAGGAGGATCTCAGAAAATGGAAAGATCTCCCATGCTCATGGATTGGAGAGATCAACATTTTAAAAATGGCCATCCTACCAAAAGCAATCTACAGATTCAACGCAATCCTTATCAAAATTCCAACCCAGTTCTTCATGGAATTGGAAAGATCAATGTGCAATTTTATATGGAATAACAAAATTATTTTTTTATTATAATAGCGAAATCCATCCTCAACAACAAGAAAATATCTGGGGGAATCACTATCCCTGGCCTCAAGCTATATTACAAGGCAATTGTGCTGAAAACTGCATGGTACTGGTACAGAAATAGGAATGTGGATCAATGGAGTAGAATAGAAGATCCAGAAATGAGCCCTCATGTATATGGTCACCTTATTTTTGACAAAGGAGTTGTAAACATTGAATGGAAAAAGGACAGCCTATTCAAGAAATGGTGCTGTCCAACTGGCACTCAGCATGCAAAAGAATGAAAATAGACCATTTCTTATTTCCTTTTACAAAGCTCAAGTGTAAGTGGATCGAAGATCTCCACATTAAACCAGATACACTGAAACTATTAGATGAGAAAGTAGGGAAAACTTAGGACATATAGGCACAGGAGAAAATTTCCTGAACAAAACACCAATGGCTCAAGCTCTAAGGTCAAAGATTAACAAATGGGACTTAATGAGATTGCAAAGTTTCTGTAAGGCTAAGGACATTGTCAAGAAAACCAAATGGCAACCAGAGAATCAAATAACCCTATTAAAACATGGGGTACAGAGCTAAACAAAACATTCTCAGTAAAGGCTATTTTTCTTATCAGCCCTTTTTTCCTTTGTGTAAAGAAATGCTACTGATTTACTTGAGTTAATTTTATTTTCATACTTTGCTGAAGTTGTTTATCAGATGTAAAAGTTCTGTTTTGTGGGAAGTATTATTTACGTATATTATCATATCAAGTGCAAATAGTGATATTTTGACTTCTTCTTTGCCAGTTTCTATCCACTTGATCTCCCATTGTTGTTTTACTACTCCAGCTAGAATTTCAAGTACTACTATATTGAATATATATGGGGAGAGAGGTCAGCCTTGTCTTGTTCATGATTTCAGTGTGATTGCTTCAAATACCTCTCCATTTAATAAGATATTGGATGTTGGTTTGCTGTATATTACTTTTATTATTATATGTGTGAGCCTTGAATTGCTGATCTCTCTAATACTTTTAATATGAAGGAATGATATATTTTATCAAAGTAATTTTCAGCTTCTAATAAGATGATCATCTGAAGATTTTTTTAGTATGCTTATATGTAGATTATATTAACACATTTTTGCATATTGAACCAACCTTGCAAAATATCTTGTGGTAACTCTAACCCAATACATTTAAGATTTGTATAAAAGTAATTTCAAGTCTCTCAAGAAAGAAATTATAGCAGACCTCAGAAAATGGAGAGATCTCCCATGCTGATAGATTAGTAGGATTAACAGTAAAAATGGCTACCCTTCCAAAAGGAATCTATACATTCAGCACAATCCCCATCAAAATTTCAACAAATTCTTCAAAGACAGGGAAAGAGCAATTCACCTTTTTATGTGGAAAAACAAACAACAGCAGCAAAAAAACAAGGATAGCAAAAGCAGTTTTTAACAATAGATAAATTTCTGAAGAAATCACCATCTCTAGTTCTAGTATGCAGCTGTACTACAGAGCAATAGTAATTTAAAAAAATAAATAAAGTGAATGATATTGGTACAGAGACAGGCAGGTTAATCAATGGAAAAGAATTACAGATAGAGAAATAAAACCACACACTTATGGAGCCTTGATCTTCGACAAAGAAGACAAAAATATACAATGGAAAAAGGATGCATCATCAGTAAATGGTGATGGCCCATCTGGCAATAGGTATGTTGAAAAATAAAAATTGATCCATTTTTGTCACCATTCATAAAGCTCAAGTCCAAGTGGATCAAGTATTTCACATAAAACCAGATCTAATAGAAGAGAAAGTGGAAAAGAGCTTTGAACTCATGGGCATGGTGTAAAATTTTCTACAAGGAACCCCAGTAGCTCAGGCTCTCAGATCAAGAATTAATAAGTGGGACCTTTGAAAACTGAAAAGCTTCTGTGGGGCAAATTATATCGTTGATAAGACTAATCAACAACCTGCAGATTGGGAGAAAGATATTTCCTAAACGCACATCTAATTAGAGATAGGGAGTTAATGTTCAGAATTTAGAAAGTTAGACTCCAAAAACCCAAACAATCCCATCAAACAATGGGATAGAAAACTAAACACAGAACTCACAACAGAGAAATCTCAAATGGCCAAGAAGCACTTAAAGAAATGTTTGAAGTCCTTAGTCATCAGGGAAATGCAAAGCAAAATGATATGAGACCACTTTACACCAATCAGAATGGCTAATATCAAAACCTCAGGTGACAGCACATGTTGGTATTTCGAAAAGGAGGAAACATCTATTGCTAGAGGGATTGTAAACTGGTACATCTATTTTGGAAATCAATCTGTAGGCTCCTCAGATAATTAGGAATACCACTCTTTGCAATATACCCAAAAGATGCCCCACCATACCACAAGGATATATGCTCCATTATGTTCATAGCTGCCTTATCTGTGATAGCAAAAGCTGAAAACATCCCAGATGTCCCACAATGAGAGATTAAACACAGAAATGGTGTACTTTATCCATTACACAATGGAGTACTATTCAGCAAGTAACAACATCCTGCATTTTACAGGCAAATCAACGGAACTAGAAAATACCACCTCATGTGAGGTAACTCAAGCACACACAAAAAGATGCATGGTAGTGACAACTTTAATAAGTGGATATTAGCCAAAAATATGGAATGCCTAGGATACAATCCATAGAACTCAAGAAGGTTAACAAGCAGAAAGGCCCAAATCAGGATGCTTCAATCCTACATGGGAGGGAAAAGAAAACAATCAGAAGAGGCAGAGAGACTGAGAGACTTGGTAGGAGAGGGGAGGGCAAGTGGTAAAGAGGAAGATGATCAGGTATCTTGGCAGCAGGAGGGAAGCCCTGAGGTTCAGCAGAATGAATGGAAATATACAACCTCAGGGGTAGGAGGTAAGGCAATGCTCTAGATAGTACCAGAAATCTGGGAGGTGAATGACTCTCAGTACTCAAAATATGCCCAACAGTGAAAAGAAGGAACTTATAAAAAAGTCCACTTCCAGTAGAAAGACATGGCATCAAGTGGATACCCATCCCATAGTCAAAAACTCTGACCCAGAATTGTTCCCATCTATAAACATGACAGGGACAAAAATGGAGAAAAGATTGAAGGAAAGGCTTTCCAGTGACCAACCCAACTTGGGATCTATCTTAAGAGGAGGCTCCAAGGCCTGACACTACTACTGACGCTATGGTGTACTTACAGACAGCAGCCTAGCATAGCTGTCCTCTAAGAGGCTCAAGCACCTGATTGAGACAGATGCAGATATTGACACCCAAAAAATGGACTGAAGTAGGAGACCCCTGTGGTAGAATTAGAGAAAGACTGAAAGAAGCTGAGGAGGAGGGCCACCCCATAAGAAGACCAACCATCTCAACTTACCTGGACCCTTGAGATCTCACAGACACTGATAGACAGCATACTCTAGCTAGTCTGATGCCCCTGACACATATACAGCTGAAGACTGCCTGGCCTGACCTCAGTGAAAGAAAAAACACCTAACCCTTGAGATTCTTGAGGCCCCAAGGAGTATAGAGGTCTGACAGGGGTGTTGGGAGTAGGAGGAGTGAGAATACCTTATTGGAGATCAGGAGGAAAAGGAATGGGATGAGGAACTCTGGAAAGGCAAAGCCATGGGTGTTAAAGACTGGATTTTAATAATAATAATAATAATAATAATAATAATAATAATAATAATAATAATAGATGATAATGATAAAGTCTTGCATTTGAAAAGAAAGTTCTCAAAGGGAGGAAACAGTAGTTAAAAACTATCTCAAAATATGTTCATCATCTGTAGCAACTAGGAAACTAAAAGCCAAAACAATTTTGAGAGTTCATCTTAAGTCAATTAGAATGTCAACAATCAAGAAAGCAATAGGGTATAACAATGAGGGAATGTGGGGAAAAGAGGACCCTCAATTCACTGCTGGTGAACTCATGCAGACACTGTGACAATCAGTGTGGAGAATTCTCGAGATGCTAAAGATAAATTTATCACATGACCCATCTATACTTCATAGCATATGACCGAGAGATTCATCTATCATACCTCCATATATCCTTGTTCAGTGATGTTCTTGACATCTTTAATGACAATACCAAAAAAATAGAAACAACCTAAATGTCCTTCAAGTAATTTTTGGATAACAAAAAATGTGGTACATATACTATACAATGTAATATTATTCAGTTTTAAAGAAAAAATGATATCATGATGTTTTCAAGTAAATGAATATTTCTAGAAAAGGCCATACTGAATTGGTTAACCTAGACCCAAAAAGACAAATACCACAAAATCTATTTCATGGAAGTTCTTATCTTCAAAACTTTAGATGTGAGAATCCCAGTAAGTGTAGTCTTTATTCTGTATCAAACAAACTTCTCTTTGTAGCAAAGAGAGACCATCATAGAAGATGGCAACCAATAAAAATGTGAAATTATAAAATGCAGTTCCAAGCTACACTTCCTCAATATAATTCCTGTCCCTAAAGCTAGGGGATTGTTTAAAACAAGACAATGGAAAGATTTCAAGAGCCAGAGGAACAGGGAATTTACTGTTGAGTTGTTGTATCCAAATAATGGCAAAAGCTACACCTATGACATTTCCCATACATGACTGCCTGAACACAAGTTGAAGAAGGACATTAGACATGCTAACATGGACTAGGGAAAGTCCAGGAGGCCCCACATCAACACGGAGAACTACAGGCTTCAAAGGAATGCCACAAACATGAGAAATAGTCTTCTCTATGAAAGAGAACAGTTGATTACTCAGCATCAAGTCAAAAACCCTAAGACATATAGACTAGTAATGTTATATAGACTAAGCATGTTGTAGTTATGTGTTTGGGAACATATGCTTGTATGTACAAATGTAGTAACAATCAGTGAAAAAAGATGCCTTGAAAATGAGCAAGAAGAGGTGTATGAAAGAGTTAATAAAGAAAAGAAAGAAAGAATATAAATAAACTCTAATCTCAAAGATAATTTAAAAATAATAAAATACTATAATACATTCAGTGCAAGGCCTAAATACAAAATGTTGTCATCAAATGCTTGTAAAGATGTGGAGTGGATGAACTTATGTGGAGTGAATTGCTTATGGATCACACATTATTACAGACATTTTTCTTAACATTTATTTAGTCATTATGTTTAGAATGCTCGGCTATATGTATGTCTGCAGGTCAAAAGAAGACAAAACATCTTAATGAACATGTTTGTGAGCTATGTGGTTGTTAGGGATTAAACTCATGATGTCTGGAAAGACAAGGAGTGTTCTTGACCTCTGAGCTGTCTCTCCAGCCCCTGCCAGACACATTTTTAACAGAATGTTTCACTTTCTTTTGAATCTGTTGTCTCCACCTCCTCTGCAACTACATGCCTTAGAAATTATTAAAACACTTAATTATTTCAAACAAAATAAAAAATTGTTGACATCTGCATAATGTAAATTATTAAAACATAGAAGTAATC
This sequence comes from Micromys minutus, assembly GCF_963924665.1. Taxonomy (NCBI): domain Eukaryota; kingdom Metazoa; phylum Chordata; class Mammalia; order Rodentia; family Muridae; genus Micromys; species Micromys minutus. Next base: position 15,739,662 of record NC_137983.1, read on the forward strand.
TAATTATTGTTAATTAGTTGAACTATACATTTTTTCACAAATAAAACACTGTATTTTTAAATAATATAAAATTTCTATCAATTTATTGGGAATTTTATACAATCTTGAACATATTTCTTTCCAGAATTTCATTTAAATCCTTCAAAATCTAACCCCATATTCCTTATTACCTTTTACTTTTTATCCTTATTACTGTTTTTTGTTTGTCTGTCTGTCTGTTTGATTGTTTTTAATCTATCTTACAATATATCCTGGTTCTCTGGCTCTGACAATTTTTCCACTTCTCTTCAGCCATATTTTCTGAGTCAGAAGTGTAGAAGTTATATTTTAAATGTATTACTTAGGGTAGGCACCTTATTATGATCAGTTGTCTCTGGATTTTGAAACTTTGTGGCTCTCTGTAATGACTCTATCTGTGACAAAAAGAAGCTTCTTTCCTGAGGGAGGACAGCAACATTTCATGTGGGCCTAAGCAGAAAAATTTAGAATGCAGAGAGAAAATATGTTGCTTTAGCAAAGTAGCAGTAGTAGTATCTGGGTTTTATGTCCTTACCAGCTATATGCACTTGGCTGAGTTTCTAGTATCAGGCATATATTACCTTATACTACAGGTGCCTTAGGTATAATTAGGTGACTGTTGGAAGTTTCTAGATTACAGATGCCATTATTGCAACCTTAATAGTATCTTTCTGCATGTGTAAAGGAGCCTGCAAACCAGAGCTCCAGTGCTGGGACCCATGTGATGGAGGAAGAGAACTAACTCTTTCAAGATTTCCTGACTTCCACACATATGTCTGACAGCCCCCTTTTCTTCTTCTCTACCTCACTCTCCCTCTTGTTCTCTCTCTCTCTTTCTCTCTCTCTCTCTCTCTCTCTCTCTCTCTCTCTCTCTCTCTCTCTCTCTCTCTCTCTCTCTCCCTCTCCCTCTCCCTCTCCCTCTCCCTCTCCCTCTCCCCCTCCCTCCCTCCCTCCCTCCCTCCCACCCTTCTCTCTTCAAAGTAGAAATTTCTGGTTTTTTGAAGACTCAGTTGTGTCATGTAATATTTTTCTGGAAGCTGTCTTGTAAAATGGTATGTAATGTTTTTTGGAGTGAATGCTTGAGAGAACAAATGATGTTTAGAAAGCATACAAATATAACCCCACAGACACTGAGGAGTCACTCTTGCATAGTTTCTACTTGCAACACTTCACTGGTTTTTTCTGGCCTTGACCTGTCATGGCTTCATTAAAAAAAGTGAGCCAAAGAACTTCTTGTGGTAATTTTGGCTATATTTTCTTGATTCTGCAAACTCATGTTTTGTGAAGACTCACCATAAGTTGGTGGAGTCTCGAAGTTTCTTCTGGATCAGGCTTGACTGCTGATTTTTGTTTGGTGACACTATAAAAATTGATTTGCTGAATTTCTCACAACAAAGATTGGAATCACCCCCAAAGAACTAATTCTAAACAGGTCCACACCCTCTTTGTCTTATTAACCATCTACCTCCCCTCCCTTTGGTCAATGAGCTATAATGGAGGTTGAAGTGTTTTAAGAACCCTTATTAAATAAGTTTTTAGAAACTCTAAATCTCCCCCTATCCACACACACACAATGTAAACGAGCATGCGCATCCACACACACCCACCCAGACTACATATATGGTCATTGTGGTTCAAAGGAATTATAGATATATATGACTACTGATTTACTGAATAATTTTCATTGATATTTATAAGTAAAATTGGTCTGAAGTTCTCTTTTTTGTTGCATCCTTGTGTGGTTTGGGTATCCATGGCTCCATCAAGCTATATAAGACCTAATTCTCAGGAAAAAGACTTAAGGGGCATGGTTCAGCAGTTAAGAGCACTGACTGTTCTTCCAGAGGTCCTGAGTTCAACTCCCAGCAACCATATGGTGGCTCACAACCATCTACAATGGAATCTGATGCTCTCTTCTGGTGTTTCTGAAAACAGCAAGACTGCATTCATACATTAAATAAATAAATAAATAAATAAATAAATACTTACATAAATAAATAAATGAGCATCCAAAGTTAAAATGCCACAAATTATTTCTACTACACTATAATTTTTAAATTAGTGAAATTATAGAGACATAAAGCAAATTATTGAAAAAAAGGGAAGGAGAACGATGAAAGGATATGAGTATATTTTGAATGACACCAAAATTATACTTTAATTCTGGATACATCTCATTGAACATTTGCCCAAACCAACCAAATGTACGTCAATGAACCTGAATATGCATTATGCACAGAGATTGTTTTGTGATAATGCATACCAATATCAGGTCATTAGTTATAACAAATGTACCCCCTCTGAAGGGGCATGTGCTCATAAGAAATAGAACTTGTGCATGTGAAGGAACAGGAAACATTTAGCCAAGTTGCATATATTTTGCTGCAAACATAAAATGACTAAAAAAAACAAACCTAAATTGTATTAAATGTCATGTGAATTGAATAGTTGGAATGAGAACCTAGAATGACAGATATGGGTTATATTTACATTTTCCCCTTATTACAGGTGCTATTTTCCCAATGTGATATACAATCTCTACCTCCTTATTGCTCCTTTTTGGTGTGATTGTCAATACTCTTGTTTTCACTATGGTACCAGAATATGAACTACAAAATAGTACATTTAAAATTGAAATCTTACCTTTCCATAGGCTCTTTAGATATTATAAAGAAGGAGATCCTATGCAATAAACATTTTGAAAAGACTCTTGGAAAAGAGACCCTACTAGTTACAACATTCTCAACAGCATGGGAAAGAGTGAAAAAATGGGTAAAAGAACCCAAGACTCCAATGTCAGGAAGTAATGAACAATTGAGCTTTTCTGGACATCAGAGGGAGAAAATTGGCCTGACAAAATGAGATTAAGTTTCTGGGCTTACACATTTCTGAGATGACAACAGATGTAAATGTGTTTAAATCTGGGTCTACAGTTCTATTCCATTGATCTATTTGTATGTCTTTGTACCAATACCATGCGTTTTTTGTTTGTTTCTATTTGTTTTATCACAATTGCTTTGTAGTACAGTTTAAGGTCCAAAATGGTGATTCCCTGAGAAGTTCTCTTATTGTTAACAGTAGTTTCAATATCCTGGGGTTGTTTGTTTGTTTGGTATTATGGATGATTTGGGAATTGTTCATTCTATCTCTGTGAAGACTTGAGTTGGAATTTTGATGAAGATTGTATTGAATCTGTAGACTGTGTTAGGTACTGAAAGACTGCCAGAGCAAGGAGACCCTCACTCAAGTCTCAGAATGGCATGAATCCCCAAGAACTCACAAAAGACTGTCCTTGCTGTAATCACACGAGCTTTATTAATAAAACCAGTTCACTGGGGTCAAGATTTGTATCCCATGCAGGGATAGAGGAGTTCGACCCTGAGTATCTGGGAGAAGGTATATTTATTTAAAGAAAAAAAAACATAACCCAAAGAGGGAAGGGAGGGTGTCATTGTAAAATGCCAAAGATACCAGCAAAGACTTACCAGAAAAACACCTGGTTTCTCAAGATTGTTCACAAGATTTTAATCTAACTGGTTATGGTCAGCCAGCTCTTGCTGAACAGGCTATAACTTTTATGGTCAGTTAGTTCCTGGAACATAGCCACTGAACTGGCCATCCTACATTTTTGGCTCTACTCTACCTGCTAGGGGTCTTCTACTTTGCCTGTTAGGGGGTCAGGATTTATGCTATTCTTTCAGCATGATGGCCATTTTCACTATGTTAACATGAACATGGGAAACATTTCATCTTCTGAGGTTTTCACCAATTTCTTTCTTTGGAGACTTGAAGTTCTTCTCATAGATATCTTGCACTTGCGTGGTTAGAGTCATACCAAGATATTTTATATTGTTTGTGAATTTTATGAAGGGTGTCATTTTGCCATTTTTTTTCTCAGCCAATTTATCCTAAGAGTAGAGGAAGGCTAGAAAATTATATGAAGAATCAACAAAACTACAAGCTGCTTCTTTGATAAATAAACCCTAAGTCAAACTATAGAACACAGAGACAGTGTCCAAGTTACAAAATCAGAAATGAAAAGGGAGACATACAGAACAGGGCGCGGCCCATCCACCACACGGATCAGCAGCGTTTAAAGCTTTAAAGACCGGTGAGTGGGAGACCTGGGCAGCCAGGGAGGAGAGGGATCTCTGCGGAGTGCCCACTGTAAGCGCACCCCCAGCCCTGCCTGTTCCAGGGACCAGGAACAGAACTCTGGAACTTCTGTTTCCACCCGGCGGTGACTTCAGTGCGAAGAACGGGGCACGGCCCATTCACCACACGGATCAGTGGCATTTAAAGCTTTAAAGACTGGTGAGTGGGAGACCTGGGCAGCCAGGGAGCAGAGAGATCTCTGCGGAGTGCACACTGTAAGCGCACCCCCAGCCCTGCCTGATCCCGGGACCAGGAACAGAACATTTGAACTTCTGTTTCCACCCAGCGACTCTGAGGCATAGAACAGGGCTCGGCCCATCTGCCACCTAGACGAGTGAAGACCCAGGGACACAGATCAGATACAAGGGAAAGGCGAGAACTTATCACTGACAACAAAATGGCAAGAGGAAAGCGAAAGAGTATATCCCAAGGAAACCAAGACAACCTGGCAACTCCAGAACCCAGCTCTCCCACAACAGCAAACATAGGAATGCCAAACACTCCAGAAAAAGAAGATGCAGATCTGAAATCATACATCAAGATGCTGATAGAGATACTTAAACAAGAATGGGAGGAAAAGCAAAAAGATTGAGAAGCTTTTAAAGCGGAAGCAAGAAAAATACTCAAAGAACTCAAAGAACTAGTGGAAAACACAACCAAAGAGACGAAGGAATGGAAGAGGGAATTTAAAACAGAAATTGACACAATAAAAAAATCACTAAAAGAGATAACCCTAGAGGTAGAAAACCTAAAAAAAAATAAAGAGTCACAGAAGCAAGCATTTCAAATAGATTAAAAGAGATGGAAGAGAGAATCTCAGGGGCAGAAGGATAACATTGTAAACATAGACAAAACAGCCAGAGAAGATACAAAAAACAAAAAGCTCCTAACATAAAATGTCCAGGAAATCTAAGACACAATGAGAAGACCGAACCTAAGGATAATAGGAATAGAAGAGGGAGAAGAGTATCAACTAAGAGGAACAGTAAATATCTTCAACAAAATCGTAGAAAAAAACTTCCCTACCCTCAAGAATGAGATGACCACGAGCATAAAAGAAGCCTTCAGAACTCCAAATAGGTTGGACCAGAAAAGAAATACCTCCCAACACATAATAGTCAAAACACCAAGTGCCCAAAGCAAAGAAAGAATACTGAAAGGACTAAGGGAAAAAGGTCAGGTAACATATAAAGGCAGACCAATCAGAATCACACCCGATTTCTCAACAGAGACTATGAAAGCTAGAAGAGCCTTGACAAACATCAGGCACACCTTAAGACAGCACAAGTGCCAGCCCAAGCTGCTATACCCAGCAAAACTATCAATCACCATCGATAGAGAGATGAAGATAATTCAAGACAAATCAAAATTTACACAATATCTGACCAAAAACCCAGCACTACAGTGAATTATAGGTGCAAAACCCAATACAATGAGGGAAAATACAGCCTAGTAAAAACAAGAAAACTCCTAAACAAGAAAACTAAAATCAGAAAAAGACACAGACACAACTCAACCCACAAAAGTAATAATGGCAAAAAACAGAAACAACTATTCCTTGATATCTATTAACATAAATGGACTCAACTCCCCAATAAAGAGACATAGGCTATCAGACTGGATACATAACCAAAATTCAGCCTTTTGTTGCATACAGGAAACTCATCTCAGAGACAAAGACAGACACTATCTCAGAGTAAAATGGTGGGAAAAAAAACTTCCAAGCAAACAGCCCCAAGAAGCAAGCTGGAGTGGCTATTCTAATATCGAATAAAGTAAATTTCCAACCAAAAGTTATCAAAAAAGATAAGGAAGGACACTTTTTACTCATTACCTGGGAAATCTGTCAGGAGGAACTCTCAATCCTTAACATATATGCTCCAAATACAAAAGCACTCACATTCATAAAAGAAACCCTACTAAAGCACAAAAATACATTTTACCCCACACATTAATAGTGAGAGACTTTAATACCCCACTCTCACCAATGGACAGATCATGGAAACAGAAACTGAACAAGGACACTGCAAAGCTAGCAGAGTCTTTGAACCAACTAGAATTAATAGATATATACAGAACGTATCATCCTAAAGTAAAAGAATACACCTTCTTCTCATCACCCCATGGCACCTTCTTAAAAATTGACCACATAATTGGACACAGAGCGAGCCTCAATCGATATAAGAAGAATGAAATACTCCCATGCATCCTCTGAGATCACCATGGTCTATGGCTGGACTTTAACAATAACAAAGACAACAATAAGGCCACATACACATGGAAACTAAACAATGCTCTGCTAAACAATAGCGGGGTCAAAGAAGAAATAAAGAAAGAAATTAAGGATTTTCTAGAATTCAACGAAAACGAAAACACAACATACCCAAACCTATGGGATGCAATGAAAGCAGTACTGAGAGGAAAACTCATAGCCCTAAGTGCTTCCAAAAAGAAACTGGAGAGAGCATACATCAGCAACTTGACAGCACAGCTAAAAGTCCTAGAACAAAAGGAAGCAGATATACCCAAGAAGAGTAGACAGCAAGAAATAATCAAACTTAGGGCAGAAATAGACCAAATAGAAACAAAAAGAACCATTGAAAAAATCAACAAAACCAAGAGTTGGTTCTTTGAGAAAATCAACAAGATTGATAAACCCCTAGCCAGACTAACTAGAGGGCAAAGATAGAGTATAAAAATTAACAAAATCAGAAAGGAAAGTGGTGACATAACAACTGAAACTGAGGAAATTCAAGAAATCATCAGATCCTACAACAAAAACTTATACTTCACAAAATTGGAAAATCTGGAGGAAATGGACGAATTTCAAGACACATACAAGATCCCAAAGTTAAACCAGGACCAAGGAAACCATCTAAATAACCCTAAAACACCTAAAGATATAGAAGAATTCATCAAAAGTCTCCCAACCAAAAAAAGCCCAGGTCCAGACAGGTTCAGTGCAGAATTTTAAAAGACATTTATTGCGGACATAACACCAATACTCTCCAAACTATTCCAGAAGATAGAATCAGATGGAATACTACCTAACTCATTTTTGAGGGTACAATAACCCTAGTACCTAAATCACACCAAGATTCTACAAGGAAAGAGAACTTCAGACCAATCTCACTTATGAACATTGATGCAAATATACACAACAAAATACTTGCAAACTGAATTCAAGAACACATCAAAGCAATCATTCATCATGACCAAGTAGGCTTCATCCCTGGGATGCAGGGATGGTTTAATATAAGGAAACCCATCAACATAATCCACCATATAAACAAACTCAAAGAACAAAACTACATGGTCATCTCACTAGATGCTGAGAAAGCATTTGACAAAATTCAACACCCCTTCATGTTAAAAGTCCTGGAAAGAACAGGAATCCAAGGTCCATACTTAAACATAATGAAAGCAATATACAGCAAACCAACAGCCAACATCAAACTTAATGGTGGGAAACTTGAAGCAATCCCAATAAAATCAGGGACTCGACAAGGCTGCCCACTCTCCCCCTACCTATTCAACATAGTACTGGAAGTCCTGGCTGGAGCAATTAGACAGCAAAAGGAGATCAAGGGGATATAAATCAGAAAGGAAGAGATAAAAACATCACTCTTTGCCGATGACATGATAGTGTACTTAAGTGCCCCCAAAAATTCCACCAGAGAACTCCTATAGCTGATAAACAAGTTCAGCAAAGTGGCTGGATACAAAATTAACTCAAACAAATCAGTAGCCTTCCTATACTCAAAGGACAAACATGTGGAGAAAGAAATTAGGGCAAAGGTACCCTTCACATTAGTCACAAAAACTATGAAATACCTTGGTGTGACTAAGCAAGTGAAGGACCTCTATGACAAGAACTTCAAACCTCTAAAGAAGGAAATTGTGGAGGATCTCAGAAAATGGAAAGATCTCCCTTGCTCATGGATTGGAAAGATCAACATTTTAAAAATGGCCATCCTACCAAAAGCAATCTACACATTCAATGCAATCCCCATCAAAATTCCATCACAGTTCTTCATGGAATTGGAAAGATCAATCTGCAATTTCATATGGAACAACAAAAGACCTAGAATAGCGAAATCCATCCTCAACAACAAAAAAACATTTGCGGGAATCACTATCCCTGACCTCAAGCTATATTACGAGGCAATTGTGCTAAAAACTGCATGGTACTGGAACAGAAATAGGCATGTGGATCAACGGAATAGAATAAAATATCCAGAAATGAGCCCTCATATATATGGTCACCTGTTTTTCGACAAAGGATCCGTAAACATTCAATGGAAAAAAGACAGCCCATTCAACAAATGGTGCTGGATTAACTGGCACTCAGCATGCAAAAGAATGAAAATAGACCCTTTCTTATCTCCTTGTACAAAGCTCAAGTGTAAGTGGATCAAAGATCTCCACATTAAACCAGATACACTGAAACTATTAGATAAGAAAATAGGGAAAACTTTAGAACATATAGGCACAGGAGAAAATTTTCTGAACAAAACACCAATGTCTCAAGATCTAAGGTCAAAGATTAACAAATGGGATTTAATGAGATTGCAATTTTTCTGTAAGGCTAAGGACATTGTCAAGAAAACAAAACCGCAGCCAACAGAATGGGAAAAACATATTTACCAACTCCACATCACATAAAGGACTAATATCTAAGGTATACAAAGAACTCAAAAAGCTAGACACCAGAGAATCAAATAACCTTATTAAAAAATGGGGTACAGAACTAAACAAAACATTCTCAGCTGAGGAATATCGAATGGCTGAGAAACATCTGAGGACGTGCTCAACATCCTTAGCCATCAGGGAAATGCAAATCAAAACAACCCTGAGATTCCACCTCACACCAGTCAGATTGGCCAAGATCCAAAACTCAGATGACAACAGATGCTGGCAAGGTTGTGGAGAAAGAGGAACACTTCTCCAATGTTGGTGGGGTTTCAAACTAATACAACCACTCTTTAAATCAGTCTGGCGATACCTCAGAAATTTGGACATAATACTACCTGAAGACCCACCTATTCCACTTCTGGGCATATATCCCAGAGACACCTTAGTACACAACAAAGATATATGCACCACAATGTTCAAAGCAGCTCTATTTATAATACCCAGAAGCTGGAAAGAACCCAGATGCCCTTCAAAAGATGAATGGATACAAAAATTGTGGTACATTTACACAATGGAATACTACTCAGCCACCAGAAACAATGACTTGAACAAATTCTTAAGAAAATGGCTGCATCTAGAGAATATCTTTCTGAGTGAGATAACCCAGTCACAAAAGAACAGACATAATATGCAGTCACTGATAATGGGATGCTAACCCCAGAGGCTCGCACTGCCCCATAAACAGCTCACAGACTGTATGAAGTCCAAGAAATAAAGAAAACAAAACAAAACAAAACAAAAAAATCTCTATACAACAAGAAAACTTTGACCATTTCCATGTTACATTTTGTTTTACATGTACTTTATGCTCATTGTAACTATTAAGTTTTCAATGCATACTATCAATCTTTTTAAAAAATCAAGTACTGACTAAAAAATATATTCATACAGTTTTATGTAAAAATTATTTTAAAATCTGAAAAAATAGTACTGACAAAAATTTATTGTATAATTTTTGCAAACAATGCTTAAAATCTGTACATTTATCTTTGTTTTGCAAAATAAATTTGTTAAAAAAGTTAAAAAAAAAGTAAAACCATAAAAAGAAAAGAAAAGGGAGACATAACATCACCAAAAAAGGAAATTCAAAAAAATTATCAGATCCTAATACAAAAGCCTATATTCAACAAAACAGGAATATCTAGATGAAATGGATGAGTTTCAAGGCAACTACCAGATACCAAAGTTAAATCAGTATTAGATAAACTATCTAAACAGTCACATAACCCCTAAAGAAATTGAAGTAGTCATTAAAAGTCTCCTGACTGAAATAATCGTAGGAACAGATGGTTTTAGTGCAGACTTCTATTAAACTTCCAAGAAGGCCTAATAACAATAGTTTTCAAACTGTTCGATAAAATAGAAACAGAAGGAATACTACATAATTTTCTTTGAAGCCATGGTTCTACTGATACCTAAACCACACAAAGACCCAACAAAGAAAGAGAACTTCAGACTAATTTCTTTTATGAATATCAACACAAAATACTATATAAAATGTTCACAGACCAAATCAAAGAATACATCAAAATGATCATTCACCATGATCAAGTAGGCTTCATCCCATGGATGCCAGTTTGGTTCATTATATAATGTTGGGAGCAATGCCCATTCCCCTTCAAGGGTTGGCTAAACTGCTGTCTTAATGCCTACACATTTGGAATAGAACACATCCTCCATTCAAGTATAGATGGGCCCAGTCACAAGCTGATTCACACTTGTATTCCAGTTGTTTATACTGCCATAGGTTACAGACTCACCCCAGGAGGTGTTGCTTCCACCCAACAGCTAGGGAATTTACATACTGCCTTTGTAGCTGTATATCTTGAGAGCTCAACAGAGAGAGTAAAGCAGTATATTCTGGTAACAGGAGTAATCCAGTCATGTCTTTCTTTTAAATCCTCAGGCCTTTGCCCTATTCAGAGTAGCTGTTGGTGGTGCCTGCACAACCAAAATATAAAATTTGTTAACATAATCCACTTTATAAACAAACTCAAAGGAAAAAAACACATAACCATCTCATTAGATACTGAAAAAGTCTTTGACAAAATACAACACCTCTTCATGTTAAAAGTCTTGGAAAGATCAGGAGTTCAAGGTCCATACCTAAACATAATAAACACAATTTATAGATTTACAGCAAACCAACAGCCAACATCAAATTAAATGGAGAGAAACTTGATGCAATCCTACTAAAATTAGGGACAAGATCCATGCAGCAAAGATGCAGGCAAAGATCAGAGTTCAACATCTTCATTTGAAGACTACTAATAGAAGACTGCTGGTAGTATGAAGGTCTTAAAGCCCATACCCACAGAGACACACCTACTCCAACAAGGCCACTCCTTCTAATAGTGCCACTCCCTTGACCTATCATATACCAACAATTACAGAATCTTAAGAAGAAGAAAGACCAAAGTTTGGATGCTTCAATCCAACTTAGAAGTGGGAACAATATAATTACAGAAGATACAGAAATCTCACCTACAGACACTATTGTTGATTCCAAGAATTGCTTGTTGACAGGAACCTAGTATCCCCTGAACAATACAGGTACAGGCACCCCCAGCCAACCATTGGACTGAGCAAGGGAACCCAAATAGGAGAGTTAGGGGAAGGAGCTAAAGGAGATTGCAAACCCATAGGCAGAACAACAATAACATCTAACCTGACCTTCCAGAACTTCCAAAGACTAAACTACCAACCAAAGAGAATACACCTAGGGACCCATGCTTTCAGTTTTATATTTAACAGAGGACTGCTTTATCTGGCATCAATGAGAGGGGAAGTTCTCGTTCCTATAGAAACTTGATACTCCAGCATAAGGGGATGCTAGAGTGATGAGGCAGAAATAGGGGGGAGCACCCTCATAGAGGATGATGAAATGGGAGGTTGTGGAGGGAAAACCAGGAAGGGGACAACACTTGAAATGTAAATAAATAAAATAACAACAATAAAAATATATCCATGATTCAACTTGAGTGTTATATTGTCTTAAAAGGTTTTCAGTCAAATACATTAGTCAACTACTCTTTTGTTTGTTTTTGTTTGTTGAGATATGGTGTCTCTGTATAGTAGCCCTGACACTCACTTGGTAGACCAGGGTGGGTTAAATTCACAGAGATCCGCTTCTGCTTCCCAAATGCTAGGGTTAAAAGTGTCCTACCACATTCAGCATTAGTCTACTGTTACATAAGTACAATTGTCTACTGTTTCAGGAAATGGGCAGTATCTTACCAAATTCTTTACCATAGTGGAACAATTCTATCCAAATTCCTAATAAAGGGATTATTTTGATTTGTAAAACAAAAAACAAAACAAACAAACAAACAAACAAAAAACAAAACATGATCACTATTAGTATTATTTTAAAAACTGGATTTAAATTATGGCATCTTGTTAAAAAAGCAAAAGCTGTGCCATTGAACTAAAGCTTTTTAAAATTTTTTTTTAATTCGTAGACAGAATTTACTAAGTCATCTATGTGGGTCTTGAATTCATTGTGTGCAGCCTATTGGATCCTGAGTTTATGAACCTCCTGATGGAACACAGTGAGTTGCTGGGATTAAATATCTGCCTTCAAATTTTAAGCCTCCTATAACTGCCTAATATTTGGTAATCAATACCCTTTTTAATATTTTAATTTAATTTTATATTTATATATGAATACATACAATATATTTTATTTTATATTATCTAATATTTTTATACATGATTCTTTTGTATAATCCTAAATATCCTGGTTCTTGTTGTAAAGGTCTGCCTGTCTCCAGAGTACTGGGATTGAGGGTATGTGAAAGGACAACTGCCCCAGGATTATTTTTAATGCTTATTTTCAAATAAACAGCAACAACTTTCAGTATCCATTGTGACTACATTATACATTTTGATGTATAGTCTATGGCTAATTCAAATTATCTTAGTGGATTTTGTGTGAGAATGTTATACTCCTTTTAAAGTGGCCGGTGACAAGGTTGGGGTTTACATTTTTTCTTTTATTTTACTGCTCTGATATTTTATGACAATAAACAGGGTAGGTTTTACTTTTAATCATAGAAGATGCCGTCTGCCTTTTGTGTTACATGGAAATATGACATGACTATTTTATTCACTAAATCAAATACTCATTCCACTTAATTTGTCATTCTGTTTAGTATTTAATAATTATAGATGAATAATTAGCAACAGCCTACAATAAATTTGTATGCATACAATGATGTTAATGCAAAACATGACCTGGTAAAAGATTTAGTATCTCATATAACCATGTATCCAAATAATGCTTTGGAATAATGGGTGAGAAGCAAGCCAACACAGAACAAATTATGAATTCCATTTTCTTTAAAGAATATAAAATAAAGCATAGAAAGAAATCTTATTTCCTAAATGTACAATAATTAGGGTTAAATTAGTTCCATTCTAGTTGCTTAAAAGAACATGTTTATTCTTTGAGTAAAACAATCAGGTGATTGTGCACAGCTTAGCTAAATCACATAGTCAGAGTACAACCACACTGTAATCACAGACTGATTTTGTCCTAATTCACACTATATTCACTTCTAAGTTCTTTAAGATTCTCAGTTCAACTCCACTTTCTTGCAGCTGTCTCTCTGATGATTCCAGCTTATTGCTGTCTGTTTTCGGTAAAGTGCCTAACATTCTCTGAAAAATGCAAAGAGTGAACATCTTTTGGACTCCTGTGGAAATGCATAGATCATTTTTATTTTTACCAATGATGCTTGTCTGGAAGATCTTATTGCATCAATTCCACTTGGTTATTTTGTTTCTGGTCTAATCAATATTTTAAACTAAAAAAACAGATTTTGTTTCTATGTTACATACAGATGCATTACAAAGACTTACCTAATAGCAGATAAACATTTTTTCAATATGCAAATTTAGCATCTTAAAAATACTTATGAAACAAGTTAATATATTTAGCTATACGCTATCTCAATATTTTAGGAAATAATTGGTTTGGGCAGTTTATCCAAGCTATTATGTATTATCTATGCAAATTTGCATAGTCAGCACTGATTGATATAAACTTGAAAACGAATACTGCTTTTAGTTTATTCTGTAAGTTCTGTAATGTCCTGGGGCTCTTGTTGTTTTGCTTGTGGTTGTTTTAATTTATATCCATCTTTGGTGATTTCCTTTCTGCCTTTACATTGACTCATGTTGTTAAAGACACTGCATATGCATGGTGAATACAGCTGAATAGGAGAGGGTCTGTTCATAGATAAAAGGGAGATACTGGACAAGAGACCTATCATTCTAAGAAATAAAGCAAAAGGCATATTACTTAATTTCATCATATATGTGAGTTTTTATAACTGTCTTACAATTATTGATTTTACACATTATTTTAGGAACAGGCCAAAAACTTATTTAATATGATTTCAATCTTTTTAACTTCTTTAATGCTTGCTTTTTAAATAAAACATTTGATTTATCTTTGATAGCCTGCATCAATCTAACAGGTGTTTTCTTACTACTGTCTTTATGTGTGGACAGGCCTGTTTGTTATGTAGTTTTGTTAAATTGTATAAATACCTGTTCAGACAGTCATTGAGTTATCTTTGGAAGTTTCATACTGTTATTGGATTGATGGTTATTTCTCAGTTTATAGCTACAGATGCTTATTTCACATACTGATATCATCTGAAGTTGAGTACACATATATTTAAATGTGCTGTTTATGTGCTGGATAGACACATTATCATTATGTGATCACTTTGCTTGAGTCTTGCAACAGTCTTGAATTATACCCTTTATTATTTGAAATAAATAAATGTGCCTTTAGAAGAAAAACATCTGTGGCAAAAGAACTTCAGGTGGAGATTTGTCCTGTTTGGCCACAAGCAAAGAACTATAGAAATAATGGGGACAAGTATGTAATAAACCACCACAGCATATTCAGAAAAGATATGACTCTACACAAACCATGATACTAGGGGTGGGGTTTCAAAGCATTCAGACATTTAAGGCATCTATTGTTTAATTTGGAAGTTAATTATTATATGTTACTTTTATTCATTCCTAGGAAACAAATAAAGGAAGGAAGCTTATGAAGTCAAATTTTATCTTTTTAAAAACATTTGTGTAAATGTTTTACCCCATGTGCTTGTGTACCACATATATGCCTACTTCTCATCAAGACAAGAAAAGTGTGCTGAATCCCTGACACCTGTAGGTACAGTTGGGAATGAGATACTACCTGAAGTGTATAAATATGAAGGGTCAGTTTCAAATTAAATATTATTAAACATGTAAATATACCAATATCTCAAGTATATATAACCTGAAAAGATAAATCAAAAGGAGTGAAAGGTAGCAAAAAGTACTTTGAAAGGCTTAAAGACATGGTTGTACAATTAAGATATGGTATAGATACTGTGTCAAAAAAATTTTAAAGGAACTAAAATCATCCAGTGGAAAAAAGATAGCATTTCCAGGAAATGGTGCTGGTTCAATTGGCAGTGAGCATGTAGAAGAATACAAATTGATCCTTTCTTATCGCTCCATAAAAAGGTCAAGTCAAAGTGGATCAAGAACCTCTACATAAACCATACACACCAAAATTAATAGACGAGAAACTGCAGAAGAGCCTCAAACACATGGAAACTGCAGAAGTTTTCCTTAAGAGAACACCAATGGGATGTGCTCTAAGATGAAGAATGGACAAATGAGACTTCATAAAACTGCAAAACTTCTGTAAGGCAAAGGTCACTGTATTTGGGGGAAAAAAGCAACCAACAGAATGGGAAAAGATCTTTGCCAACCCTACTCCCATAGAGGGCTAATATCTAATATACACAAAGAACTGAAGAAGCTAGACTTCAGAGCATCAAATAACCCTATTTTAAAAATGGAGTACAGAGCTAAACAAAGAATTTTCAACTGAGGAATACCAAATGGCTGAGAAGAACCTAAAGAAATGTTCAACGTCCATAGTCATCAGAGAAATGCAAATCAAAACAACCCTGAGATTTCACCTCACACCAGTCACAATGGCTAAGATCAAAAACTCAGATGACATCAGTTGCTGGCAAAGATGTGGAGAAATAGGAACACTCCTTCATTGTTGGTGTGATTGGAAGTTGACACAACCATTCTAAAAATCATTCTGGAGGACTCATCTATACCACTTGTGGGCATATACCCAAAAGACACTCCAACATAAAACAAGGACACATTCACCACAATGTTCATACCAGCCTTATTTATAATAGCCAGAAGCTGGAAAGAACTCAGATGTTCTTCAACAGAGGAATGATACAGAAATTGTGGTGCATTTACACAATGCAGTACAACTCAGCTATTAAAAACAATGACTTCATTAAATTCTTAAGCAAATGGCTGAAACTAGAAAATATCATCCTAAATGAGGTAACGCAATCACAAAAAATCCCAAAAAACAAAAAACAAAACCACACTTGATCTGTCCCCACTGATAAGTGGATATTAGTCTCAAAACCCTGAAAATCCACAATGTAATTCACAACCATGTGAAGCTCAAGAAAAATGAAGACCAAAGTGTAAAATGCTTCAGCCCTTCTTAGAAGGAGCATCTAAAATATTTACAGAAGGAAATACAGAGACAAAGTTTGAAGCAGAGACTGCCCCACCTGGGTATACAGCCCATATACAGCCACCAAACCCAGACAAAATTGCTGATGCAAAGAAATACATGCTGACAGGAGCCTGATATAGTTGTCTGCTGAGAGACTCTGCCAGATCATGACAATTATAGAGGCAGATTCTCTCAGGGAACCAGTGAACTGAGAATGGGGTTCCCAATGGAGGAGTTAAAGATTGAAGGGGCTGAAGGGGTTTGCAACCCATTAAGAACAAGAATGCCTACCAATCAGCGGGACTACTCCACTATCTAAAGTGTACAAATGTACAGACCCATGGCTCCAGCTGCTTATGTTGCAGAGGATGGCTTTTTTGCACATCAATGGGAAGAGAAGCCCTTGGTTCTTCCAAGGCTGTGTAGGGGAATGTCACGGCTGGGAGGCAAGGAAGGGTGGGTGGGAGAGGGTGAGGTGACTGGGAGGGTGGGAGTGGGCAGAGGGGTGGAGGGATAGGGATGGATGGGTCTAGAGACACCATTATAAAATTAGTGGGAGTGGACACAGGATAGGCGTTTGATGGAGGGATGGCCGGGAAAGGGGATAACATTTGAAATGTAAATAAAATATATCCAATTTAAAACAAAACTCAAATTTAAGATGCTCAAAAAAATTGGACAAGGAACATTTTTTTTCAATGTCGTGTTGTTATGGAAATGCTCTAGACATGACCAAGATTCTAAAGAGTGGATAGTTGAGCTAAGAATATTAGCGTTTGTAATTGTATTATATCCCTTTGATCTTTGTTCATCCCAGAAGAATGTCAGCTATGTTTGCCAAGAGTGTTAAGCTATACCTTTCTACTTTCTCTATTTGATACACAAACTGTAAATCTGACTCAATTCAACTAAATGCATTTTTTGTAAATCAAATTTCTGAATTTTAATATTCAATTTTCCACACTTAAAATTGTATCCATATGTAAAACTTTTTATTTTAATACGATTTATGAATTCTTGCTCATACCTCTAACCCTGACCTCTCACTGAAAAGTGAGCTGTAAAGAATAATAAATTGACTTTTCCTGTGTCATCTAGCAACCACTGGATTAAGGTAGTTATTCCAGGGCAAGGTTTCTAAAAGGTCAGACAATATTATTATTCTCTAATTTCTGTTTTTGCCCTTTATGGTGGCCATAGTTCTATATAAAATATAGAGAATATTCATATAATGGCATTCCCCTCTGTGTAACTAAGTGTCCTTATAAAGAAAGATACAGGTGATTGCTGATGCTCAGTCAAGGTATAGTATATCAAATTTAGTTGGGTTTTCTTCTAGAATGCAATATATTTGTAATATGTCATAATATAGTTGTATTTTTAAAAAATAACTTGTGAGCATGGTAACGATATGAGTGAATAAGGAGAAATTAAATATTTTAATTATGCTATATGAAGAAGGATTATATATTCAAGAAAGGAAATTAAATTCATCCATATGGAAGAGTAGCTGCAACCAGTGAATAGAACTAACGAAATCAAATTTCTTCATACTGAGGTACTTTCTAACAAGGGTTAATGTCAATCATATGGAACTAGGGGGAGGAAGGAATTGTATTCACTTTCCTCTTTCTTTAGAACTCAGAGAATCTGGTTTCTAAGCAGATATTCTAGAACTTAAATAAGAAACAATAGAAACACAGACTTTACACTTACCTTTGTATTTGAAGTCTCAACGAAAACATTTGTCCATGTAGGTGGCTATTATAAACAATCTTGAATAAGGCTATAACTACTAAGACAATGGGATCCAATAATTCATCTTTTGGTAAGCCATTCAACTGCTATGTTCTGTGAAAAGAAGAAACTATATGCATAGTTGGATATACAGGCACACATTTATATGATAAGGAATTATGGTCTAAAAGCACGTATATAAAACATTAAGAAGACAAATGTAATATTGGATAAGAGTTTTAATTTTATTTGAACAATGCTGCTAAACTATTTTTATTTTGATGTTATTAGACTTAAAGTGAGTCACAATAAGGATATATGCCAGAAAGAGAAGGCCAGTAGAAATTAGATTAAAGAGACTAATAAATATCACGAGATTACAGAGAAGGAGAATTCATCAAATATGATATTTGGCCACTTACTTAGAAGTATCTTTACTGTGATGGTACTTTATGGAAAATTATTTATTATATTCTCTAAGGTGCTTTGGTCTCTGGGGCTACTGGAAAAGCCAATGTAACAGGTGAAAATAAATTCTGACTGTACCAATTTATTGTTAAATGTCCTATTACTTGGTTGTGGAAGATGAATACTATTTAAGTTCATTCACAGATTTACTAAATTACTAAATGGTTTTTAAGTTGAATATAATGTACTCTTCATAATAATCACTAAACATGATTACTATATAAAAGTATGAAAAGCAACTTCATACTTCAGTATTTTCCTACCAAGCTACAAGTGTTGCTTTGACTGGTTTCTCTTTGGGGATTGTTTTTTTTTTTTTTTTCCATGAGCTCTGTGCATCAAATAAAATGAGTCTTCTGACTTCCATTAAGTGTTGATTCCTTCCTGAAT
This sequence comes from Micromys minutus, assembly GCF_963924665.1. Classification (NCBI taxonomy): domain Eukaryota; kingdom Metazoa; phylum Chordata; class Mammalia; order Rodentia; family Muridae; genus Micromys; species Micromys minutus. Next base: position 15,758,701 of record NC_137983.1, read on the forward strand.
AATTAAGGCACTTTCTTACTCTAAGCATGAGGTCAATTTCCAACATGGAATACCTTCTTTTTGCTTTCTATCTTAATTAAAAGCAAAGACTCATAATAATAATTGATTTTCTATTAATCAAGTATTAAATGAAGGCTTATTGGCTGTACCATTCAAATTATCATTGTTGAAATGTACTTTTCCAAAACATACAAAGATGATGTTGACTTTCAGCTGTCTTAGACACTGTTCTATTGCTGACCTCAGTACCAACTTAATCATTGTCTCATTGTCCTACTCTTATGAAGAGATGCCTTGACCAAAATGGAGTGCTTCTTACAATTTCACATGTTCAGTCTATTATTATAGCTGGGAGTTACATACTGATCTTCAGAGAGAGAGAGAGAGAGAGAGAGAGAGAGAGAGAGAGAGAGAGAGAGAGAGAGAGAGAGAGAGAGACTAGGTCTCCTAATATTTCTAACCTATCAAAGAACCCATGCTTCCATGGTGACTAAGTATTCAAATATATGAACCTATGTGAGCCATTAATATTAAAAGCACTACAAGTACCTTTGAAAACAAAAGTCAGAAAACCAGAAAGTTAAAAATCAATTTAGACAATAAAGCTCAGATCATTAATGCTATAGAAGTGTTTGAACTGAATACCCATTCAGGATTTCATGTAGTGAAATATAAGGTTTCATTGTCCTAATATTGTCTTTCTTCTAGTTAAATATCCCTCTAACTAAGTAGATCGTGATTTGCCTCCCATATCAACAGTATTGCCAGATTATAACAGGAGAAAGGCATTATTCTAGACTGAGTTGAGGATTTTGTCATAGTTGATTGAACTTGTCTCAATGCGAGCTGTGCTATAAAGATAACGAGAACAATGACAAGAATTTGAAGCATAATGAAAAAAAAAAAAAAAACATTGAGATCTTTGTAAATTTGAAGTGTAATTTTCAGTCAGGAATGAACACTGATTTTTTTTCTCTTTAAAATATTTAAAATTTATTTGTTGTGTTAGAATCGTGCCTCACGTCAGGACAGACCACACAGGCCAATACCTGAGGTTTATTGTTGGGTTGGGCGTAAAAGGGCAAAAGGATCAATGGAGATGAAGGGAAAAAGAGAGAGGGAGAGGGAGGAGAGGGAGGGAAAGGAGAAAAAGAGGGAGAGGGAGGAGAGGGAGGGGGAGGGGAAGAGGGAAAGGAAGGAGAGGAAGAGGGAGGGAGGGAGGGGAGAGGGAGGAGGGACAGGGAAGAAGAGAGAGGGAAGGAATGAGAGGGAGAGCAAGAGGGAGGGAGAGAGAGAGAGGGAGGGGAGAGAGAAAGGAATAGGGAGGAGTAGAAGGAGGGAAGGAGGAAGGGAGGAAGGGAGGAAAAGAGGAGCTGGAGAAGGAAAAGGAGAGAAAGAAAAAGAGGAAGGGAAAGGGAGAGGGAAAGGGAAGGAAGGAGGGACAGGTACAGGGAGGGACAGGGATAGGGAGCAAGAGAAGGATAGAGGAGAGGGAGAGGAAAAGGGAAGAGAGGGACAGCAAAAGGAAGGGAGAGGGAGGGAAGGAGGAAGGGAGAGAAAAGTGAGGGAGGGAGAGGGAGGAAAGGAGAGGGAGGGAGAGAAATAGGAGGGAGGAAGGGAGAGGGAGGAAAGGAGGAAAAGGGAGGGAGGGAGAGGAAAGAAGGGAGGAAGAAAGGGAAAGAGGGAGAGAAGGGAGAGGGAAAGAGGGAGAGAGCAAACATTGATAGTTTTAATATATAAATTAGATACTCAAATGTCAAATACTGTGTAGGTTGTGATCTTAAACACGTGGTAAATGTGGTTTAAGATTAATTATAAAAGTGCAAAATTTTATATTTTGTTGGTTGTTCATGAGCTTACTATGAGCAATGAGGATATTACTAAGACTCTTAGACATCCAATTCCTGGTGAAAACTGTTTAGGGTTTTGGTGTAAGACTAAGGAAGGAAAGTCAGTCATCATGTTTCAGAGTTGCATCTAGCATTGGCTTTGGCAATCAAAGTAAATCACAGACAAACATTGGGTTATATGTATCGCATATTGAAATTCTGAGAAAAAAATCCTTCTCTTTTCTTCTGCTTGTGGTAATTTCTCTCTCTCTCTCTCTCTCTCTCTCTCTCTCTCTCTCTCTCTCTCTCTCTCTCTCTCTCTCTCTTCTCTCTCTCTCTCTCTCACACACACACACACACACACACAAATCCCATAGATGATAGCAGTAGTATTTTGAAGACAAGAAAAGGCACAAAGCACAAAAGAAAAATTGTAATAAATAAATAAATAAATAAATAAGTGAATCTATAACTGGATACAGAAAGATGTTGGATATTGGGAGTATTTATTGTGTAATTACTATGTTTCCATGGTTGTGTGTGTGTGTGTGTGTGTGTGTGTGTGTGTGTGTGTGTGTGTGTGGATACACTAAAAAGATTACAGAAAGAAAAGTCAATCCACAGGAATCATACATAAAATAATACAATTTTACAAAGTCTTTAAAAAGTTTTTTTTTGTTTTAAATACTAGACTTAACTCTGTGCTTCATATGACTAAGGTGTTTAGGTCTGTAGCATGAACTTATTGCCTAACTAACCAACACAGTGCATGCATGTAATATAATTTCATTCCTGTTTTCTTCAACATCAAAGGAACAAAGTTTTCTGTAATTTTGTTAGTAGCATAATTATTAATTTCACATTTGTACTACTTAAGTTTTGTTATTTTAGTATTTGACTATATGTTTGGGGGTGGTACTTTGTGTAAGTGTGTGCTCTTCTCTCTGTGTGGTTACCTTTATTTATGAGATAAATTTTTCTGAATGCTGGTTGCAGGTTACAGCCTATAATTCTAAATGTTCAGGGACTTTCAAATATAGGTTGGTGTCTTAAATTACAACACCCTATTTGCCAAAACTCCTACACTTTTCTGGAGGTTCATTGACTTCCTTTTATTTTATTCTCCACATATTTGTTTTTTCAATATTTTCATGTCTCTAGCTGCTCTATTAGTAGCTAGTTTGAGGGTTTTTTTATTTAATATGTTAGAGGCTTAAAGAAAAACAGTAAAGTTAAATATGGACATTTGAGTAACATATGTCTATTAATCTAAATTATTCCAGTCCATAATTCTACATTTTTATGTGCCTATGTGTTGATGAACTTACCCATTGCTATGGATAATAAGGAATTATTAGTAATATTTTAATGATGTAATGTTTTATAGGATTACACAAAAGTAACTAAGGTAGAAATGCTTCATAGAATTTCATATAAAATAAATGTGATTAAGTAACATATGTTATAAAATAATATGTATAAAATATATATATTTCTCCTAATTAATATAGTCATTTGAAATTCAAAGGAAGAATTATTGAGATTTTTTCCTAAGTCCTTATATATGCAAATCATGCCTTAAGCTATCCACTAATTCATTTAACCCCTTTATTTTGTGTTCTTTCTGCTCTACCTGGTCTGCCCACTCCAAAATCCTTTTCTACCACCCTTTTTGCTTTTCCCTTTAGTTCCCCCCTTAGGAATTGACTCCTCCAGAAGACAGTCCATTAAATATGACCACTATCTACAAAGCAGTTAAAGAGGTGAGACATACTGGCAGCAACTCCTTACCTATTTAATTCTCTAGCAATTCTTAATTCATAATGGCAGTGTTGGAGACCTTGGAACATGTGAAGATTACATTCTTGCCACTGTGTCTGGAATTATATCTGTTCTTCTCTGGATGGTCACTGATTGGGAGATCCCAATACCATAGCCCCCCCGAAGTAGTTATACCCTTGAGAGTCACAGGCACTTACAGAAGCTCTGATGATCCAGGCTGGATCTCTTATAGCCTGCACTTTGGGGGCCAAAGACATATTGTCCACATGAAGGCCAAGAAAAAATTTGTATCCAGATCTCTCACTGTGTTCACCTACACTGACCAAGGAGCTCTTCTTGAAGAGCAGCCTTTTGTCCAGAATGACTGTTACTACCATGGTTATGTGGAAGGAGATCCAAAATCCATAGTTACTCTTGCTACATGTCTAGGAAACATTCAAGGGATGCTGCAAACAAATGGGATCACTTATGAAATCAAGCCCAAAGCGGTTTCTGCCACATTTGAACATCTAGTGTATAAGATGGATTGGGAGGACACAGAGTTTACACCCAAAGGGTGTAGACTAACAAAGGAAGAAATAGCCGAACAACTGAAGTTTCAAGAGAATGACAATTCTACTCTCATGCAAAGGCCCTATACAGGATGGCAGCTCCACCATTGGTTTCTTGAGCTAGCGATCGTGGTAGATCATGGAAGATTCATCTTCAGGAACAGAAATTTGTCAATTTTGGAGATGGATATAATCATGGGAGTCAGTTTAGTAGATGATATTTATCGCTCAGTTAATCTTGATGTGATTCTAATTGCAATTGAAATTTGGAATGCAGGAAACCCCTATACAGTAACTACCACACGCCACATGATGGAAAATTTCTGCAAATGGAAGAAATCCAGCTTCAACAAACGTGTGGTACATGATACTGCACATATTATTGTAAAACAGGATTTTTGTGTTAAACATCCCTCTGTGTCATATTTTTCCGGAGTGTGTAATACTAATTTGAATTGTGGTTTAGAGTGCATTATGGATGACAGACTGGTTTCATTTAGGACATATGTGACACATGAGATTGGCCATGTGTTGGGGATGATGAATGACGAAGGGAACTATTGTACATGTGGGAGAAACATATGCATAATGAACAAAAAGCTAGCACCCTCAAATGCATTCAGCAACTGTAGTTATGAACAATTTTTAGAGACTACTTCTAGAAAGACTTGTTTACGAAATTTCCCAAATCGAGAGACTATTATCAGAAAGAAACGTTGTGGAAATGGAGTGATCGAGGACGAAGAGAAATGTGATTGTGGTTCCGTAAAATTGTGTGCCCTGGATAAGTGTTGTTTAGAAAACTGCACTCTGGCATCTGGGGCAGCGTGTGCTGCAGGGCTCTGTTGCCATGACTGCAAGTTCTTGCCACCAGGTACATTGTGTAGGGATAGTGCCAATCAATGTGATTTCCCAGAATGGTGCAATGGAACCTCTGGTGCCTGCCCGGAAGACGTGTATGTGGAGGATGGGATCAACTGTTTGGACATGACGAGTGTTTGCTTTCAAAAGCGATGTAATAGCCGTGATGACCAGTGCAGAAAAATTTTTGGTGAAGGAGCCAAGAATGCAAATAAGAATTGTTACCTAGCAATGAACATCAGAGGAGATCGCTTTGGTCACTGTGGGATGAAAAATACGGAGTACGTAAGATGTAATCAGCAAGACGCTATGTGTGGGAGAGTTCAATGTGAGAACGTGACAGAAGTTCCTCGTTTGCACAACCACTCTACTGTGCATTCGACTCACATCAATGGATACAGCTGCTGGGGCACTGACTACCATTTTGGGATGGGGATACCTGATATTGGTAAGGTGAAGGACGGTACAGAGTGTGGTTCAGACTTTTTGTGCTTAGAAGGGAAATGTGTCATTACGCCACCATGGGAAGAATCTTGCATGCCTACCTTCTGCAATAAGAGAGGGGTATGCAACAATAAACACCATTGCCACTGTAATGAACACTGGGCTCCACCCAACTGCCTGTATGCGGGCTTTGGAGGAAGTATTGACAGTGGGCCCCCTCCCAGACAGATACCAGCCCATGTGATTTTCTTCATAATAATCCTTTGGATTGCTTTTTTTAGCTCCTGTGTCTTCTTTTTACTTTGTGTTTTGGGTTTCAAGAATAAAAAATATGAGCAAAGAAGGAGGAATGTTGCAGCTTTAGCTGGGAAAGAAACACATAATCTGGAGATGTCACCCAAGAATAAAGAGAAAATTACTGGAACAGAAGAACTTAAGGAGCAAAAGCAAAATGTTGTGTTGCTTGAGGAGGAAGAAGAGAAATATGCTAAAATCGAGGAAAGAGCCGACCATCCAAATACTCTACAGTAGAAAGTGAGATCCTGTAAATACTGGCCATCTTTAAACAATAAAAAATATGCATATATCCTGTCAGAAATAATGTATAATTTACACAAAATACACCCAATCCTAGTGAAGTGTCCCATATATTCTTTTCTGGGGTTCTGGTAGCAGAACATGGCATATATCAGCAGCTGTTGAAAGACAATCCCAGAGATCTCTTGATTTCAAGATCATAAATGTATAACCATCAATAAAGATACTTTTTAGCATATTCCCATTTTTCATTAATTTTAAATATGAACTAGTTTGTTCTTGAGTTTGTTGAATTTGTCTGTATATGTTTTTCTCATCAAAGCACAGATAAATGATAGTATAACATTGTAAGTTTGTTGTCTATCAATTAGAAATCTCCTTCCTTTCTCACATGAAATTAAAAAAAAAAAAATCACACTTGCTTCTCGGTGGGTCTTCCACTTTGTGTCAATAGGAGTACTATGCCGAGACTTGTAATCTAAAGAAAAAGTGGTGAGGTATTTATGTCTATATTGCCCTGGCAACAGCTATAGTTTTCAGTCTGTATATTATTATTAAAGTTGTTAACTTTAGACAAATAAAATTCAGCACAATTTCTTTGAGTAAAAGAGGTTTCATGTATCACTCATCAATGGACCCTCAGTTGAATGAATTTGCCTCTTGTCCTTTTCTACAAGTATCTTTGCATTCTTTGTGGAGACCCCAAATCTATGTAAATAGCCAATTTCTCTACATTATGTGCTATGTCTATTGATATTGAAGTGGTCTCAAAAGAGCTTCACCTCCTGCCTAATATAATGCATAATCTGTTTTAAGTACTACTGTTCATGTAGAAAATGGTTAGAAACTTAGCCATTTATACATGTGAATATATAATAGTTACTATGTAGCAAATATTTAAATGGTACTAGATGCATATAAAATATTTAAAATGTAAATAAATAATATTTCTTTTCATTCTATTTATATTTTAAGTTCATGGGTGTTATCTCTATATGTCTGTATACCATGTACATGCTGTGTCATTGAAACCATACGAAGGTACTAAATCCCTGAGACCAGAGTTAGAGATCCTTGTGAACTTCCATAAGAGTACTGAAAACCAAACATGGATCCCACCCCCTTACGAAGAACACTCAGTGCACTTAATGACGGAAGCAGCTCTTTGATTTCCAATATATCTTTTGATTAGATACTCTCTGTATTTACATTTCAAATGTTATCCCCTTTCCCTCCCCGCTCTCTTCCCCCTCTCCCTCTACATTTCTCCATGAGTGTACACCACCCAATCACTCTCTCCACCTCAGTGCCTTGGCATTCCCCTACATTGGGAAAACATGTTCTCACTAGTCTAAGTGCCTCTTCTCAAATTGATGAAAGACACTCCTATCCTCTGCTTCATATGCAGCTGGAGCAATAGATTTCTCCACATGTGCTCAATGGCTCACAATTTAGTCCATGGAAGTTGTGGAGGGTTTGGTTGGTTGATAATGTTGTTCTTCCCATAGGGTTGCAAACCCTTTCAGCTCCTTAGGTCCTTTCTCTAGCACCTTCATTAGGATCCCCATGTTCAATCCAATAGTGTGTTGCAAACATGCTCATCTGTATCTGTGTGAACCTGGCAGAGTTCCTGAGGAGGCATCTCTATCTGGTTCCTGCCATTAAGTACTTCTTGGCATCAGCAATAGTTCTTGGGTTTGATGGCTGCATATGGGGTGAATCCCAAGGTAAGCAACCTCTGCATGATATTTTCTTCAATCCTTGCTCCTCTATTTGACCTTGTATTTCATCCTGTGAGTGTTTATTCTCCCTTATAAGAAAGATTGAGGCATTCATATTTTGGCCTTCCTTTTTTTGAGATTCATAAGGTCTGTGAATTTTTTCAGGGGGTATTCAAAACTTTCTGGGTCTATTATCTACTTATCAGTGACTGCATATCATGTGTGTTCTTTTGTGACTGGGTTACCTCATTCTGGATGAACGGTTCTAGTTCCATTCATTTGCCTAGGAATTTCATACAGTCATTGTTTCTAAGACCTGAGCAGTACTCCATTGTGTAAATGTACCACAATTTTTTTTATCTATTTTTCTGTTGAAGTACATCTGAATTCTTTCCAGATTCTGTCTATTATAAAGAAAGATGCTGTGAACTTGGTAGAGCATGTGTTCTTGTTATATGTTGGAGATTCTTTTTGCTATAAGCACAGGAATGGAATAGCTGGGTCTTCAGGTACTATGTCTAATTTTCTGAGGAACTGCCAGACAGATTTGCAGAGTGGAAGCATCAGTTTACATTTCAACCAACAATGGATGAGTGTTTTTCTTTCTCTACATGCTTGCCAGCATCTGCTGTCATATGAGTTTTTGATTTTAGGCATTCTGACTAGTGTGAGGTGGAATTCTAGGGTTGTTTTGATTTGCATTTCCATGATAACTAGGGGTGTTAAGCATTTCTTTAGGTGCTTCTCAGCCATTTTATATTGATCAATTGAGAATTTTTGTTTAGCACTATACCCCATTTTTAATAGAATTGTTTGATTTTCTGGAATCTAATTTCTTGAATTCTTTATATGAATTGGATATTAGCCTTCTATCAGGCGTAAGATTGGTAAACATCCCTTCCCAATCTGTTGGTTGCCATTTTGTCCTCTTGAAAGTATTCTTAGACTTACAGAAACTTTGCAGTTTCGTGAGGCTCTACTTGTTGATTCTTGATCTTTGAGCATAAGCCATTGTTGTTCTGTTCAGGGAATGTCCCTATGTGCCTATGTGTTCTAAGCTCTTTCCTACTTTCTCTTCTAATAGTTTCAGTGTACCTGGTTTTATGTGAAGGTCTTTATTCCACTTGAACTTGAGCTTTGTACAAGGGGATAGGAAAAGATTGATTCGCTTTCTTCTGAATGTTGACTGTCCATTGAATCAGCACCATATGTTCAAGAGGCTGTCTTTTTCCATTGAAAGACCAAGTGACCTTAGGTGTGTGGGTTCATTTCTGGGTCCTCAATGCTGCTCCATTGATCTACCTGGCTATTTCTGTACCAATACCATGCTGTTTTTATCACAATTTCTTGGTAATATAGCTTGAGATCAGGGATGGTGATTCCCCCAAAAGTGGTTTTGCTTTTGAGAATAGATTTTGCTATTCTAGGTTTCTTGCTTTTCCAGATGAATTTGCAAATTGTTTTTTCCAATTCTTATTACAGGGAAACAGAACCAAACAGATAAAGAAACTTAAAACAGAAATAGAAACAATAAAGAAAACACAAAAAATAGACAACCCTGGAGATGGAAAATCAAAAAATGGAATAACCATTCTAATATCAAATAAAGTAGGTTTTCAACCAAAAGTTATCAAAAAAGATAAGGAAGGACACTTTTTACTCATTATGGGAAAAATCAGTCAAGATGAATCCTCAAACTGGAACATCTATGTTTCAAATACAAGAGCACCCACATTCATAAAAGAAACCTTATTAAGCTCAAAACATACATTGCAGCACACACAATAATAGTGGGAGACTTCAACACCCCACTCTCATCAATGGACATATCATGGAAGCAGATACGAACAGAGACACAGCAAAACTAAAGGAGGTTATAAACCAATTGGAAATAACAAACATCTACAGAACATTTTATACTAAAACAAAAAAATATGCCATCTTCTGAGTACCTCACAGCACTTTTTCAAAAAATGGACCATATACTCTGTCACAAAACAGGCATCAACAGATATGAGAATATTGAAATACTCCAATGCATTTTATAAGATCACTATGGACTAAGGCTTGTTTTAAATAACAACAAAGACAACAAAAAGCCCACATAAACATGGAAATGAACAATGATCTACTTAATAATACTTTGGTTTGACCCTAAGTAAGTAAATAAAAGATCTGTATGACAAGAACTTCAAATCTCCAAAGAAGGAAATTGAAGAAAATCTCAGAAGATGGAAAGATCTCTGATGCTTACGGATTTAAAGGATCAACATTGTAAAAATGGCCATTTACCAAAAGCGATCTACATATTCAATGCAATCCCCATGGAAATTCCAACTCAGTTCTTCATAAAATTGGGAAGAGCAAATTGCAAATTCATCTGGAATAACAAAAAAACCCAGAATAATGACATCTTTTCTCAACAACAAGAAAATTTATGCAAGAATCACTATCCCTGACCTCAAACTATATTACAAAGCAATTGTGATAAAATCTGCATGGTATTGGTACAAAGATAGAAGGTATATCAATGGAACAGAATATAAAATCTAGAATTGAACTCTCACACATATGTTCACTTCATCTTTGACAAAAGAGCTGAAAACATTCAATGGGAAAAGGACAACCTCATCAACAAATGGTGTTGGTTCAACTAGCAGTTATTATCCAGAAAGATGGAAACAGACATTTTTTATCTCTTTGTACAAAGCCCAAATGCAAGTGGATCAAATATCTCCATGTAAAACAAAATATACTGAAACTATTAGAAGAAAAGTGGGGAAAAGCCTAGAACACATAGGCACAGGGGATAATTTCCTGAACAGAACACCAATGGCTTATGCTCTAAGAACAAGAATAGATAAATGGGTCTTCATGAGCTTGAAAGTTTCTCTATGACTAAGGACACTGTTGAGAAAACAAAATGTCAGCCAACACACAGGGAAAGGATCTTTACCAACCCCACAACTGATAGAGGTCTAATATCCAATATATACAAAAAACACAAGAAGTTTGACTTTAAAGAATCATACAATCCTATTTAAAAACAGAGCACAGAGATAAAGAATTCTCAAATGAGGAATATAGAATGGCTGAGAATCACCAAATGAAATGTTCAACATCCTTTGCCATCAGGAAAAAACAAATCAAATCAACCCTGAGATTCCACCTCATACCAGTAGGAATGGCTAAAATCAAAAACTCAGATGACAGCAGATGCTGGTGAGGATGTGGAGAAAGTGGAACATTTCTCCACTGTTGGTGGGATTGTAAGCTGGGACAACCACTCTGGAAATCAGTCTGGCGGTTCCTCAAAACATTGGACATTGTACTACCTGAAGACCCAGTTATTTCACTTCTGGGCATATACCCTCAAAGATGCTCCAATATATAATAAGAACACTTGCTCCACCATGTTCATAGGAGCCTTATTTATAATAGCCAGAATCTCGAAAGAACACAGATGTACTTCTGTAGATGAATGAATACAGAAATTGTGGTAAATTTACACAGTGGAGTACTACTCAGCTATTAGAAACAAGGACTTACAAAATGTTTGGGCAAATGGATGGAACTAGAGAATTTCATCCTGAGAGAGGTAACCCAGTTACAAAAGCACAGACATAGTATTCAGTCAGTGAAAATTGGATACTAGCCCTAGAAATCTCTGAATACTGAAGAAACCACTCACAGACCATTGAATCTCAGAAAGAAAGATCAAAATGTTTCAGTCATTCTTAGAAAAAAAATATGTGTATAGCACCATCTCAGAATATGATACACCTAAACCTTAAATCATTAATAATTCAGGAGCTAAGAATACAGTTTTGTGGCAATCCTTAGTATTTTAAATTCATTGTTTAATCATTACAAACCAATAAAACTTTGGCTATTTCCATGTTACCTTTTGTTTTATATGTACATTATGCTCATTGTAAATAGTAAGTTTTCAATGTATACTATCAAACCTTTAAAAAAATCAAATACTGACAAAAATACATTCATATGTTTTTTTATGCAAAAATGCTTTTAAAATTTGTACATTTATCTCTGTTTTCTAAAATAAAGGTGTTCAGTTTTAAAAATAAAAAATAAACATTGTACCTATCTGTGTTGAAAAATTAAGAGTAGAATATATCTAATATATATATATATTAGATATATTATATATATATACATATGTATAGCTAGTACATGTTTAATGCCCTTCAATAAGATAGGTAATAGAAATGAGATATAAATCTGTTTAATTGACCAAATTACTATGGCTCACAAGAGGATGTGTTCATTAGGAAGCTTAAGCTCTGTCTCGGCTACTTAACTGAAGAAGCAATTCACTTTGATGGCTGTGGTTGGGGTGGGGGTTTCTCATAGTTTAACTGCATTTTTCAGGGTTTTAGACAAGTAGATGCTGCTGTATCAGTGTTGGTAAATGTCATAATATTTTCTCCTAAGTATTTAGCGGAAGAGCTAAGGGGATATTAACTGAAAGCCTCATAATCAAGTATGTTCAGAGATTTGCTGGGTGTTTGTTGCAGTGCATTGATATTACACAGGGAGGTTTCCAAGGAAGTAAATTTTTTGTGTACATAAAGATGCTTTAGTCCTTCTTAGAAGTGGGAAAAAATATTCTCAGCAGGAAATACTAACACAATTTAGAGCAGAGACTGAATGGTGTCCTTAATGGAGGAGTTCGAGAAAGAATTGAAGGAGGTGAAGGGGTTTGCAACACCAACAAAGAGAACAATACCTACCAACCAGAGCCTCCAGGAACTAAACCACAAATCAAACAATACATATGGATGGACCCATGGCTCCAGCTGCTCATGTAGCAGAGGGTGGCCTTGTTGGGCATCAATGGAAGGAGAAGCCCTTGGTTCTGCCAAAGCTAGATGTCCCAGTGGATGGAAATGTCAGGGTAGGCAGCAGGATGTGTGGGTGAACACCCTCATAGAAGCAGATGAGGGTATGGAAAGGAATCCTGGAAAGAGAATAACATTTCAAATGTAAATAAAAATATATCCAATTAAAAAAGAATATTAAGGAGGGGTGTGATATCTGGTATAAATTTAGAAGGAGAAGCTGAGAGAAGAAATATGAGACCTTTTTCTTTTACTTCTATTTGTGGCAGTACATAGTGGCATAAGGACAGCTGGCCATTTGACACTGAGACACGATGTCATCAACAAATGTACTGAATCATGTTGCTAGCTCTCTTGTGACAAATGCTGCTTGAAGACTTCAGGTTGGACACTCCTGCCTCAGAAGGTAGAAGAGAAGTCATATTATTCCACTTACTTTATAGAAATAATTTTGCCTGTGAACTAGAGAAGAGATCGATGGTGAGGACAGACCCACCGTGGTGTGGGTTACTCTACACTGCATTGAATAGCCTGTCTTCTCTGAAACATCTCATTGGAATTTCCTATTCCATCCCCACTCTAACATATCCCTTAACTACTTTATATGTTCAAGCATTATCTATAGTATTTCTCACCTTAAAGTTATATTTTATCTTTTAAATCACTTAGAAAAAGCACTTGTGTCTGTAAACACCATTTGGTTGTCAGCCATCCTTAAACTATTAAAACAAAATTTACACTGTATCATTATACACAATGTTGGTATGATTTCAATTCTATAAAAGGATATATAAAGATCATATCATTGCACAATTTTATTTTAAAAACTTTCATATGCATTTTGATATTTCATGGGTCATGTAATATGTTCCTTTTGTACTTGTAGAGAATAATACTAGTTTTTTTCTTGCTTTATTGCAAAAAACAAAAGAGAAAGTTTAGTGGCAATAACAACGATCTATAACATATAAAATCTAAAACATCTGTTTTATGGTTATATATATAAACTGTTTGCCATTCCTTGCTTTAGAGACATGGAATGTGACTATTAGCAGGTAGATAATGAATTTGATTGAGATATTTTTCCTCCAACTGCATTTTCTTAGATAGGTTCACATGTGGAGTTTAGGGAAGACCAGTTAAACAAGGGTTATTTTATTACCATGTCAATGAATAAAGGGAAACAGTTCAAGGTAACTGAAGATTGATATTAGTGTGACTGTATTATTATAGTGAAACATAGCAAGCAGGATGAGGTTAGCACATAGTTAACAGGATGTGGGTTATATGGCTGTAACTTGAATGGTATGAGAGCAATCAGCATTTCTTTGGCTTCAGTATAGTAAATAACCTCAAAATGTGAATGCAACGTGAAACAAAGTGCCTAAAATTATCTTATGTATGGTTGGCAATGTTTAGAAATGATAAGTTTTAGAGATTTGTGTAGCTAGGTTGGAGTAAGGCTAAACTATTGTAAAAGAAATGTTACTCCTTTTTCTGTACTATGTGTCAAGGTCTTATTAACACTAGAACCCTTGGCTTGGCTCAGCAAGAACATCTTTTCTTTTACTTGAAGCATGAGACTTACATTTTCATAAATAGAGATGGAGCCTACTTAGAAGTGTCTGAAAGCTACCTGGTGATTCAAGGATATGAGAAAAAGAACAGTACAAATCTAAGTGAAAAAAATTTCTTAAAATCAACTGCCAATTTTTACAAGTAACACAATATTGAATTTAAAAAAAGATGTTTTTAAAATTAGTTGTATCTACTTTACATTCTAGGTGGTTTAGAAAACAAAATTATTTTACAGCCTTAATAGCGTTTTAAGGAAAATTACTGCCTTAATAAGCTTCATTCACATGGTGAGAACACTCAGTTCTCCATTCAAAATGTTATTGTATTTGATTTCAAAGGCTCGGTATCATCATATTAAAAATAAAGCTTTAAAGGTTGATGATGAATATAGTAATCATTTTCCACAGTGGAGCTATAAAAATGTAGATGTAGATTATAATTGTAATGGTGAATAAGCCTGAATTGTGTTTGCTGGGTATTCAGAAGAAGAACTCTAAACTCAAACAAACCAGTAGCCTTCCTCTACTCAAAGGACAAACATGCGGAGAAAGAAATTAGTGAAAAGATATCCTTCACATTAGTCATAAACAATATGAAATACCTTGGTGTGGCTCTAAGCAAGTGAAGGACCTGTATGACATGAACATCAAAGTTCTGAAGAGGAAATTGAGGAAGATCTCAGAAGATGAAAAGATCTCCCATGCTTATGGATTGGAAGGATCAACATTGTAAAAATGGCCATCTTACCAAAAGCAATCTACAGATTCAGTGTGGTCCCCATCAAAATTCCAATTCAATTCTTCATAGAGTTTAAAAGAGCAATTTGCAAATTCATCTGGAAAAAAAAAACCTAGAATATCGAAATCTTTCCTCAACAACAAGCAAACATCTGCAGGAATCACCATCCCTGACTTCAAGCAATATTACAAGGCAATTGTGTTAAAAACCACATGGTACTGGTACAGAGATAGGCAGGTTGATCAATTGAACAGAATAGAAGATCCAGAAATGAACCCTCACACCTATGGTCACTTGATTTTTGACAAAGGAGCTGAAAATATTCAATGGGAAAAAAAAGCCCCTTCAACACATGCTGTTGGCTCAACTGGCACTTAGCACGTAGAAGAATAAAAATAGACCCTTTCTTATTTCCTTGTACAAAGCTGAAGTGTAAGTGGATCAAAGACCTCCACATTAAACCAGGTAAACTGAAACTATTAGAAGAGAAAGTAGGGAAAACCTTAGAACACATAGGCACAGGGGAAATTTTTCAGAACAGAATACCAATGGCTTGTGCTCTAAGGGACTTAATGAAATTGCAAAGTTTCTGTAAGGCTGAAGACACTGTCAAGAAAACAAAACTGCAGCCAACAGATTGAGAAAAGATCTTTACCAACCCTACATCTGATAGAGATCTAATATCCAATGTATACAAAGAACTCAAGAAGTTAGACACCAGAGAATCAAACAATCCTATTAAAAAACGAGGAACAGAGCTAAATAAAAAATTCTCGATTGAGAAATATCAAATGGCTGAGAAGCATCTAAGGAAGTACTCAACATCATTAGCCATCGGGGAGATGCAAATCCAAACAACCCTGATAATCCACCTCACACCAGTCAGAATTGCTAAGAACAAAATTTCAGATGACAGCAGATGCTGGTGAGACTGCAGAGAAAGAGGAACACTTCTCCACTGTTGGTGGGGTTGTAAACTAGTACAACCACTCTGGAAATCAGTCTGGCCGTTCCTCAGAAAATTGGACATAGTTCTACCTGAAGACCCATTTATTCCACGTCTGGGCATATACCCCAGAGAAGCTCCAACAGAAAATAAGGGCACATCCACCATATATCAAAAAAGAACCTCACAGGTTTTTTTTTGTACATGTCAAGGCCTTTTCAGCCAGAATATTTAACTCATTTATTAATAATTTATTATTTTCCTCTTAAATTTTCTTTTAGTTTTAAAGAATAGCAAAATTCTTGAACAAAGATATAAAATTAAAGTTTATGTTTATGCTAAGAAATTAATAATATATGCTGATAATGGCCAATTATATTTGAATGAGTTGAATTTTATGCATTTTTATAGTAATTTAAAATATCTGAATTGTTTTTAAAATACGTTAAAGTGTTTCTCTATGATACTATAGTATAAATAAAATTTCATTAATGTGATTTAAAGCTATACATTTGCGTAAAATAAATATACTTAAAACTTTAGCTTATTAAGACAAAAATACTTTGTCAGAAATTATTTTCTAACTTTTATATAAATACATATTATAAATTTAACGAAAAGATAGCCTATACATATTATATTACTAAAACTAGTAATTTTCTTAGGACTAAAATCAACTATATGTTGATATTTTTAAAGATATGCTTTTCAGGTTTTCTTATAAAAAGTACAAGGATGCTCATTTATAAAATAAACTACAATAACAACTAGTTAAAAAGTGGGGCCTTGAGATCACATAGAAATTACTGCATAGGCAGTCCTTCCTTTTATGAAGTTTGTCTTTAGTTATTCATATTCAACTGTGGTCCAAATAATACTGAAGATTTTTCAGAGACACATAAATTTTTTTATAAGTAGTGTGATGATCTGCATTCTAATTTGAAACACATGTTTGTTGAATGTATCCATCATGTACATTCTACCCATTGGTCCAGTGTATCCACAGTATTGCCTATTTTTCCAATGTATCTAAGGTGTATATCCTACCCATCCATCCAGTATATCCACCGTGTACATATAACCTTTTGGTCCAGTGTGAGCACAATATAGGTACTGCCCATTTGTCTGGTAAAATGACAATCTACATATGACCCATTTGTCCAATATATCCACAGTGCACATAGTACACACTTGTCTAGTAAATCTACAATGTACATACTACCAATGTGTCCACTAAATTAACAGGGTATATAATACCAATTATACAGCAGTTGATAAAGAAGGAGGGGGAACAGAGCCAGAGATATGAGGCAAAAGATATAAATTACATTTTAAGTAATATATATTGCTATAGCCTTCTATTTTACTTTTGTTGTTCCTAATATTTTACTGTACATAGCAGTATGATAGATATGTGTATATGAATTAAAATGTATATAAGGCTCCATAATCTACAGTTTCAAAATATCCATTGGAAATCTTAGAACAGATTTCCCCAAGGGATAAAGTAGGAACAGTATATTATGAAAGTTCTGTCCATGTTGATATTTGTAAAAACAATTAATATTACTGCTATACTGAAATTAATATAGTCTGGAAGATATAGAATTCTAAGTACATTTAGTAGAATTCATGGAGGAATGACTTCCATTATTTTCACTGTAATTAATATACTCATAGAGATGTACTCTCAATGTTGCATGCATTGTTAATGAACGTTCAAGAACGTTTCCTGTTGCAATGGGAAGCAATGCATGAGTAAAGATGATAATTCCCCACACCTTATAGAAGTTAACTGATGACTGTAATCAGACCATTTCTATGTCGCTTTTTCTACAGAAAAAGAACAGCTTAGATCTAAAACAAACATTCTAGAAACTCCTTTCTATTTTATTGCTCTCACCTTGATATTTTAGAAGCAAATCAAGAAATCAGTTCTTGTTTTTGAATTACATTAGTCTTTCTTTTTGTTTTCTCTCTGAGTCTGATAAACCCTAGAGAAAGCATAAAGAATAGAAATTGGGCAAGAAAATAAAGAGAAGAAATTGAACAAACATTTTTCATCCCCAAAGGCTTCATGAATCGACTGTTCCTAAGTTTTTTTTTACTCTTCATTGGATGCTCACACACACAATTTTGAGAATCACACTGCACGGAAAAGACTGCACACACAAGAGGAGCAATGACCAAGACAAACAAAAGCCACTGCGGAAACCAATAATAAGTACACAAAGTACACAAGTGTATTTATTACATTTTGCAAGCACTTTGTTCTACATTTCAAAAACGCCACCATCAAGCTGTTGGCACATTTATGTACAAAACAGATTACTTGTAATGCCTGCTACAAAGCACTCCATGAAAATACAAACTCTAATACCAGAAATAAAAGCCAAAATGTCAACATCATTACATAAATTTAAAAGACGGTTTTAAAAGGCATCACACACTGTAGACACAGAACTGAAACGCTATAATATAGAATTTAAAGAAGCCCATTAATACTTTTGCTGAATATCTTTAATACTGCATATATCAGAAAAACATTGAACCATTAAGATAATCTAAGTGTTAAAAAAAAGCAAACAGACCCCCAAATTAATATTACAGAATGCATAATCATGCCACAGTTAACGCTAGTAATACCCCCTACATACTACAAGAACTTGTAAAATTACTGATGATGCATGACTAGTAGTTGTACAAAGATTGTTTCACTCAATAAATTTTATTGGGAATGCACTTACACTGAAGGAGGATTTCACAATGGTCAAATCAGTGCACAATACTACCTAGGTTTATACACTGACAAAATTTCTTGTCAGGCTATATCGTTATTTAAATGACACTTCACAGCATTCTTGTAGCATTAGAAATAATCAAAAGAGAGTCGAGGTTAAAACAAACACGAAATTTGGTCCATTAATACTGATTGTTTTCCTTTTAAAATTTGTCTGATATAGGTACTTTTTATAAATGAATATGAATGAACATTTGGTTAAAATGACTTACTTGAAATGAAAACACAAAATATATCACTACACTCCCAAACAATACATTCTCAAGTGGCCCCCGACCACCCTTTAGAAAACACTACAGGTAAACCAACATAGATTGGAAGGCTGCAAGCAAAGCTATTATATTAATGGAAGTCTTTTCAAATATATCATACACATTTTAAGAAATAGCTTACAGAGGTGCAATCCATTAAAAGTTTTTAAGTGGGTAAAACAAGTCTTGAGGGTTTAGTGTGCTTATGTTTAAGATACCACCTTCATAAAGGTAATTAATTTTCCACATTAGCATATTAAAAGACCCAATCCAGCCACTGCATAAGTCACAAGAATATCACTCTCCAACAGTCCACAGTAATTATTTCCATGATAAGTGTTTCTATACTAAACTTTAAAAGGTAAGCCTGGTGTCACAATCTTAGAAAGGCAACTGGCCATGCATTAGCATTACTGTTTCTACATGCTCACAACATAAACATGAGTAATCAGAGAAATACCTTTTAAGTACATCAAGAAAAAAAAAATACAATGTTAACAAAGATAAGAAGCACTTTTTTTAACCTACCCTTATAAATTTAGAAATTGCACCTTAGATTGATGAAAACATTAACCATTGTCAGTAGCCATGTGGCCACTGATCTTCAGACTAGATTCCCATGTCAAGAAGAGTTATCATGATACCATCTCTGTCTCTTGTTCATAATGTACAATGGTCCCTTTGACGGTTACCTGTAGTTAAACTAGTTACTGAAATCAAAACTAAAAAGTATAAAAAGCTATTTTCTCTTTTAAAACATAAGAAACAATGCAAAAAGGGTTATGTGTGATATGTGGGAGGTGATTAAAAATCAAACAGGTATTTGCATTTGACAATGTTAATATCTTTGATCTTACAGAATAACTAAATCAGTTTGAGAGTTAAAAAAAAAGAGTGAATAGGAGCTTGTAGAAGAGATTTGGTCATTCCAATTTAACAAATTAGGAGATCAAATGCTAAACAGCAAAGAGTTATTCTCAGGTGATTCATTAGTCACCCTACATATCTTTGATGAGAAGCACTCTCATTTTGCTTTTCACAGGTTGGATGGTTGGATGGCCCTTAATTAAACACCAATGCATTCAAATGGTAAGGAACAATGAAACTGATTTATGTGTACGCATTGAGCCGCTCTTTGGAGCGGGTGGAATGAATGTCATGAAGCTCTTGCTCCTCCTTTGACTTGATGTCTTCGTACTTCTGCATCCGGCAGGCATCTTTCACATAGGCCCAGTTGGCAGACAGAACCATAAGGTAGTGGACCTGATAGAGACAAAAAATCTTAATCTGGAAGTCTGTTCACTCTCAGTATATTGTTGTTGTGACAAAAGAAGTACCCCAGACTAAGTGTGCATATAGCAAAGGTTCACATGTTAAAACAGAAACAGTATTTGTGTAAGAAAAACACTGTGGCTATCATGTATTTCCCCAATAATTCAAGACTGAGGACCAATGCTTCTTAATGTTTCCTGGCTGTGGTATCATAATTTACCAAAAGACTAAGAACGCATGCTTCCTCTTCACATTCATGTATCTAAATGCATAAGCAGAAATATTCTCTTACACCTTTTGTGTTTTGAATTTATATTGTGATGAAAAGAATGTCCTCATAAACTCTAAAAAAAAACTTGTGTATTTAATTATCAAGATAATTGTTTGCAGAATTCATGTTCAATAGGTTCTGTTTAATACTGGGAATTATAATATAGAATTTATTTTGTCAGATGGATCTTCTGTATTAATATGTATTCACAATTTACAAGATAGTATATTAAAAATAAATCACATGAACCATGCCTTATAGTATAGACTTGTATTTGCAACTATTTAATGAGCTATAAAGGAAGCTATGACAGATTTCATGCCAGCACGGATAAGAGTTCAAGGTTAGATTTAGCACCTAACTTAGACCTTTCCTGCTTACTTAGTACTACAAGTTAATATGTCCTGTATTGAGCACTGCAGAATGAGAGGTTTCTGCATGATACAACTTAATGGGTATGTTCGATAAAAATTAATGGATAAGTTCATTAACATTAAGTTGTACTTTCTTTGACATTAAAATGTAGGAAGTTATTTTTAATAATCAAGAATATAACTGAAGAAAATTATTCTAACAACTTAGGAATAGAGGGAGAGTTATGGTTCGAATGAGAAAGCCCCCCCTTAGGTTATTATGTTTGAATAGTTGGTCTGATGAAACTCTGGGAAGGATTAGGAGGTGTGGCCTTGTTGAAGGAAGTATGTCACTAGGAGTGAGTTTAGAGATTTCCAAAGCCCCTGCTATTTGCAGTCTCTCTCTCTCTCCCTCTCTCCCCTGCTCCTTCCTTCTCCTCTTTTTCTGTGGCTATGAATCAGATGCAAGTTTTTAGCTACTGCTCTAATGCCATGCTTGTATGCCTGCTGCTACACTCCTATGGTAGTCATAGACTTTAACCTTATAGGAAGATGAGACCCCAAACTAAATGCTTTGTTTAATAAATTGCCTTGGTCATAGTGTTTTGTCATTTCCACAGAAATGTAACCAAGACCAGGGCATGGAAGGGATTTGAAGGAGGGTAACTGGAAGGGGCTGGAGGGAGGAACAGGATCAGAGAAGTAATATAATTCTCTAAAGCATCACAAGACATAAATCCAACTGACACTAGAAAAGATATACATAATAAAAACATTCTAAATAGTGAATAATATAATGTATTTATTTTGTTTTATAGCAAAATATTAATTAATTAGTTGTAATGTTGGTGGTCCATTCAAGGTCTTATGCATGCTAGGCAAGCGTTCTACAACTGAGTTATTCCTAACCACCTGCTTCTAATTTATTTTGACACTAAACTGTAGGAAGAAATAGAACCTGCTTTGTTATTTTTAGAACATACTTTTTCCTTTGAAAGTTTACATATTGTTTACTCTAAGCTGAAAGTCACTTAAGAGGAAGTACCGTGGAGGATATTCCTGCATGCTATGCTCTTTCGGCAGGAAAGCTGAAGCACTGTCAGTGGGTGTGGATCAAAAAAGCTTTCAAATGCTTCATTCTATGTAGAATTTTCATTATATAATTCTACAGTAGCTCTGAATTTTAGAATAACACTGACCAGAAAGAATTGACCTCAAAAGAATGTTTCACATTTTAACACAATCTTGTATACTCTTTCTATTCAAAATAAAATTTTATGTAGCCAGTGAGATGGCTCAGTGAGAAAACAAAATAAAACAATACTACAGCCTGGGACTCAAGTTCAAATCCTGTGAACCACATGGGTCAAAAAGAGAAAACATTCCCCTAAAGTATCTTCTCACCTTAATATGCACACTTTGGCATACCTGCTGCCTGCCCCCCCATAAAAAAAACCTAATGAATATATTTGTAAAAACATTTCTGTTTAAAAATCAGATTTATTTTTATTTTATATGTATGAGTAAACACATGTTAGCATGCATGTGCTCCATGAGAGGTCAGGAGATGGTGTCAAATGGCCCACTTTAAGCTGCCTTGTAGATGCTGGGAATTGAACCCAGTTCCTCTACAAGAGCAACCAGTGATCTTAACAACAGATTCGCATCCCCAGCTCCCTCTCTTGCTTTACTGATAGTACCATATTATATAGAACATGTGTGAGAAACAAGTTATGCATTTAAGCAAGTTGCATTACAGTTCAAACTGCTAAGTCAATCACTGAGCTGTGAGGTACTTACCATAGCAATAACTGCTGCCCCGGCTCCAGCAAGTGCCACAATGAACAAGTGGAAGGTCATGTTCAGCTGTATAAGACAAAACAGAACAAAACAAAACAACACACACAAATCAAAGTGAGCTGCTAATATAGAGAGGAGAGATTGTGGCCACCACTATTATTATATTATATGAAAGATTCAGTGTGTTCTTAATAAGAGTGAGCTCTTGACAACTGTATACTTCATTAACAATAGCATAAAATGACCCTTTACTTTTCAAATCATTTAAACCCAGACCACTGAACCATTTTACTATAATTTCATTTCAGTAATGAGATGCCTTTTAAAATTATGGATTTTAGTGATTTTATAAGAATATAGTTATATATCATTATAATTTTCATCCTTCATTAAGATAAGTTTCTAGAACACCTCAAGCATTTTTAATAACTTTATTTAAATATACAAAATAGCTTTTATACTTGGTCTTCAGTAGCCTGCATGAAACAACAACAAAATAATCTCTGATAGAAAAAGATCAAAATATATTTAATTATAATACATTTCTATTTTAAAAGTATATGTAAAGAATATACTCAAAATTTGACACAAGTATAGTGTAAAAATGCTCACCTCAGTAGATTCGCACATCCTCAGGAAATTCTCAGAGACAGTACAAATTTTCTTTTCCTCTCCAATTGTCACAATCCCTATATTATGTAGAAAACGATAGATTAGCATTTAAATGTCTGAAAGAGACTCAAGAGAAAACCATCTATCTGTTCACACCTCAGGAACTTTCATGTCAAATTGTGGTAAGCTGTGATGGAAAAGTTATTACTGTCCATGGAAACCATGCCTAGAATTATGAATGAGATACAAAACTAATCCAGGAATTTAAACTTTTTTTTTCTTCTTAACTAAATTGATCCACTGGGCTGTTTAAATTACATTAGAGCTAGTTTATTGTTTGGGTTCACTGATGTAATGAGCCAACTTTGGAAGTATCACAACTATTTTTGTGATTATGCCCCAGGCAGGAGTTAAAAGAAGTTGCTACTTAATTCATGCCAGTGCTTGCCTTTTGACCTATGAATGGACTGCGTTCGGATCACCTAATGTAACCATCACAAACACTAACATCTCTAGACTGCAAACCATCTTTAGTTTGGAATCTGTGAAATTTAGCCCTGCTGTGCTGCAGCAAGCTCCTAGGGAAATAGCTCTGTCATAGATTGTTCACTTTGCAAGCTCAATGACCTGAGTTTGATCTACCTGATCCATATTAGAAAAAGTCTTGGTATGCTGACACTGAGAAGGTAGAGACCTGGGGCACACAGGCAGGTTAGTGTGACCTGCTTTTGAGGTGTCAGAACTGTGAGTAAGCCAGTCTTTATGAAAATAAAAATAAAAAAGAGATGGGAGTATAGGAAAAAAACTAAAAATATGTCCCCCAAGGATGTTTACTAGCCTCCAGTACTATTCATATAGAAACAAACCTTCCCTACCTCCGCATTAGTAGTTAATAAGTATGGGCTTTTAATTTTTAAAAAGGTTGTTTATTGTGTATGATCTCTCTGTGTGACTGTGTGTACACTCACGTGCGTACATGGCACGTTGGGATCAGAGGAAATCATTGTGGCACTGGTTATATTTTCCTACCTTTCCATGGGTTCTGAGATAAAAATTATGGTGGTTAGCTTTTGTGGACAACCATCTACTTATGGAGTCATCCCACCTGCCCTTATTCCCTAACTTCAGATCTCCTTTTAGGGCATAGAAGTAGTTTTCATTCATGCTGCCTTTGGTCTGTTGTTTTTTGTTCATTCATTTGCTTGTTTTTACGTATATCCATGAAATAAGACATGATAAGTCACAGACATATTAGTCTCTAGTCTTTTAGCATGTGATGCCCCTTGCTTAGGCATAGTATGTGTATGTATATAGTCTTGTCTTTATTTTACTATTTTAATCAACTCAATAACTTCATATAATGCATTTGGATCATGTTCACCCCTCTGCTGTCACACCAAGAAGCACTACCCCCTGAACGTCATGTCCTCATTTCTTTTTTGAACTCAAATACAATTTGTGCTGCCCACCTACTTTTGGGAATGAAGGCATAACTGTCATGCAGACATCTACCAAGTTCCACACCCTTAAAGAAAACTTATTCCCACGCCATATGAAGCTCAAGAAAAACAAAGGACAAAATCTGAAAGCCTCAGGCCTTCTTAGAAAAAAAAATGTATAGCAACCTCTCAGAGTGTGGTACACCTAGACCTTAAATCATTAATAATCCAAGAGCTAAGAATATAGCCTTGTGGCAGTTTTGGGTATTCAAAGACCATTATACTTAATCTATACTCACCAAGAAAACTGACTTTTTCCATGTTACGTTCTGTCCTACATGTACTTCATGCTTATGGTAACTAGAGGGATTTCAATGCATGCTATCAAGCCTCTAAAAAATTAAGTACTAAAAATATTCATAAGAAGATGAATGGATACAAAAATTGTGGTACATATACACAATGGAATACTACTCAGCCACCAGAAACAATGACTTAACCAAATTCTTAAGAAAATGGCTGCATCTAGAGAACATCATCCTGAGTGAGATAACCCAGTCACAAAAGAACAGACATAATATGCAGTCACTGATATTGGGATGCTAACCCCAGAGGCTTGCACTCCCCCAGAAACAACTCACAGACTGTATGAAGTCCAAGAAATAAAAAAAAACAAAACAAAACAAAAAAATATTTACAAAACAAGAAAACTTTAACAATTTCCAAGTTACATTTTGTTTTACATGTACTTTAGCTCATTGTAACTATTAAGTTTTCAAGGCATACAATGAAACCTTGAAAAAAATCAAGTACTGACTAAAAAATATATTCATATAGTTTTATGTAAAAATTATGTTAAAATCTGAAAAAAAAGTACTGACAAAAATTGTATAATTTTAAGCAAAAAATGTTTAAAATCTGTACATTTATCTTTGCTTTGTAAAATAAAGTTGTAAAAAAAATAAAATATTCATATAGTGTTATGCCAAAATGCCTTTAAAATCTGTTTATGTATCCCTCTTTTTTTAAAAATAAAGTTGTACAAGAGAAAAAAAACATATATTAATAAAACTCGATATAAATTTTTAAAAAAGAAAAGAAAACTTACTTCTACTTTTACAGTGGCTTTAAATTTTAGCTAAGGGTTTAATTTCATTCTCAAACTTTTCCTTCACAATGTTATTCTGTCAGCCTTAAGCTTCCACAAGTATTGCACATGTTATTACAATTGCTGTGAGCTCATATATGTAGGTCTCCAGCTGTGTCTGGGAAACACAGCATTTCTGTAATAATGAACTGCCTCTGGCTCCTACAATCATTCTACTCCCAGAGGCTATATGATAAATACATGGCATTCAGGGATAAATGCTCTGTGGTTTCTTATTTTCTGTACATTGACCAGTTGTGGGTCTTTGAATTTATCTCTATTTAGGAAAATGAAGAGAACAACAGAGGTGCTAAACTACAAGTATTGCAATACTGTTTAAGATTTTGTATATATGAACTCACAGGAGCTGTAATGGCATATACAAAGCCTTCAGACTACCAAGCCAGACAACAAACCCACCATGATTAAAGGAAGGGCTCACAAAATACCGCTTTTAGCATCTATTAGTAAGTTTGAGCACTGCTGGAAGGAGAGTAAGGTGTTTGTTTAAATGTAGTTTCTGACAGGCCCCTCATTCCATAATAGCAGTACTTACTGGATTCACTGGGTCTTAAAATTTTTCATGTTGTCATAGCCATGAAGAATTTATGAACACATGCTCTATCGTGTTAGAGAAAACATGACAGCCTTGTAATCATGTACTACTTCTGTACCTTACAAACTTTCTGGAACTCACAGAAGTTGTGACAGTAACATCCTACACAAAACCTGCATAATCTCAATAAGAGAAAATCCAGACTTTGAAAGAGAAGCTAGGTGACAAGCCACATGCCTGTCTGAGAAGCTATTTCAACTAATATCTGTTGGCACAGGAAAGCCAGTTTAGGATATGGACCATGGTAGGTTGACCATACCCTACTAGACGGCCACACACACAGCAGTACATAATCAGCACAAAATGGAGCAGATGTGTTTAAACAAAACAAAGGCACTGATTTGGTTAGATAGGAAAGGGGGACGAATATGAGGGGAGTTGAGGAAAAAGGAGAATATGAGCAAAATTCATTGCATGAATTCCTCAAAGTGTTGTGTTTTAAAAGAGAACATGCAACATATGTAAGACCCTTGGGTTCAGTCTTTAAAATGTCAAGAAAAACAAGACAAGGATTACTTCCCTCCTGTTCCTCCTCCTCCCTTTGTCCTTTAACATCATTACTTTTAATGCAGCTTTCCTGTCTCATTTTAGAGCATAAAGAAGTATGTCTTCCTTGGATATCTCCACACTAGATTTCTCAATTGAGACAGTTAACCATGGATCAATGAAATAAGGACATGGATACCTGAGTACACTTAAAAGTGGGTTTTGAAATTAGGAAAAGGAGACCTGTTTTGACCTGGTATTCCCAGAAATTCCTATTTTAATTTATAGAAAGTTCTGAACTACATAGTCAGATATATTCATCTCTGAGGTAATGTACATATTGTTCTAAAGCCATTTACTGTATTTTAAAGGCAGCTATTTAAGGTGAATTTTCCTTTGAGGCCCACTATCTACTTACCAAACTGACGAAGGTCCAAGCAGAGATTTGCTCCCTCCACCAGCGTGGTATTCCGGCAGATGGTCCACACGTTGAAATACATGTACACTGGCAGGGAGGTGAAAGCTGTGACTCCCAGCCAGGCCAACATAAAGAGGTATGTCAGCATGATAAACTGCAGCAGGGGAAAGATAGAGAGAGGAAACGTGTAAACTACTGCAAAACAGACTGAGAGCAGTCTCAGTCTTCAAAACACACGCTGCTATAACCATGCTGCATAGATGTTCAAAAGAACACTATTAGAAATTATAATATGAGAATTTGAGATTTCCCTCACAAATACTTCATGCAAATTGAGATGTAAAAAGACATATGGCCCTTCTTATCAACAAATTGTTTCTTCCTGGTTTATTGTTCAGTACAGTAATAGATGAATCTTATAGTGTTTGGTGACATGACAATTCCTGAAGCTTTGTTTGCCTGTCACCTCATCTCTTTCATAAAAGTATTGAAAATATCTGCTAAGCTTTCAGAGCATGTGCTGAAGGGCAAAGTGTCTTCAACCCTAACGCCACTGTACTTCCTGCAACACTGCACATTTCCTCCTGACATAGTTCAAATATGAAATAGAAAGATCTATTTTCTTAATTTTAATAAAACATTAGACATCATGATTATGTACTCGGGTGTGAGTTTGGGGCAGTGCATGCTGCAATACAATACAAAGGTCATATGACAAATATCTAGAGTCTCATGGATATATTATTAGACGTGGAGATGGCAATAAAATTGACAATACAGGAACAATATACAATGTGCAAATACCCCCCCCCCTTTTTTTAAAAAGATGTTAAGAAAGAGATCCCTGACAATGAAATAGAAATGGCTAGCATTAGGGATGACTTAGCCTTAAGATGAAGCTTTATGAACTAGAGTCTATCATATTTGGCACTATTAAAATTTGGATTAGATAATTATTTGTTATGAGGATTCCCCTATAAATTACAGGATATTTAGCAGCTACTGTAGCCTTGTGTACTGTGTCTCAGTTGTTCAACACAAAATTTCTAACATCTCTAAGTAAAAAAGAAATATCCCACAGTAGAAAGGGATGAAAATACACAGCCAAAGGGGAAGAATATACCAAATAAGCTTATTTCCATTCTAAATATGACATGAGAAAGCATTAAAATGTTGAAGATAATATGTTTTAAAATTATACTGTGTGGAGTTTAATGCAGAAAGACATGATCACTGTGTAAATTTCTTGAATAGAATCCTGAAAGGGGCATTGTACAAATGAAGAGCACTTAGGGAAATTTAAAAAGAAATATGACCAAAGTATGGACAGATATTAATAACATTACATTATCAGCTCACTATGACAAACATTAATAAGCTAGAATTGGTAAATATGGGAGCTGCATGACTCATTAACTTTTCCTAAAGTTAAGACTATTTGAATATAAGTGTTCCCAGAATATCCTATGAAATTTTATGATAAAATTTAAAATTAGGTTTATAAAGTTATAAAGCATCATTCATGAAACAAATTATATCCTGAGGAATAATGTATGTTGTCTAAATTACTGTTTACCTTTCTGCTCAGCCATGATCAAGCCTGCATGTCAGAGCAGGTGTCATGGGATGTGACACATCTTCTGCAGTTGACTACATTCTGCATAGCCACTGAAGGGGCCCACGCAGCTGCTGCCAACCTTCTGGTGTGTTAGGTGTGACAGATGAGACAATTGCTACTATTGTAGAGAACTATTGTGGCTCATGGTTCACATTAAAAATAGGTATTCACAACTCCTCTTAAGACACTTGCATGACAGGCAGATAATTATCTTTATATAGATGTGCAAACTCTTCCGTGATTATTTTTACTATTTGATGAATTTTTCCCTATTCTGAATGAAATGTCACAATTGACTGCAAATGTCTTGCTGGTGGGACATTTTGTGCCATTTGAGATCAGCTCATAGATGCTTTCCATTGCCTTCTGCTGCTATTGTAGTGTGGACTCAGAACGTTAAAGATGGTCTTCCTTTTGTCTAACAGGTCAACTATATTCAAAGAATGAAAATTATTCTCTGAGGCTCACTGAGAACTGAATAAACGTGTCTTTTTGTTTGTTTGTTTTGTTTGTTTGTTTTTTTAAACATCAATCCAAGATCTCCATATATCTTTTTTTCCTCTGAATCTGAAATTAAGTATTCCCAATCCAAAGAATTTTGGTGGCAATCTCTTTTGTAAGCCTCTATGTCATATAATTGAACTTCTAGTTCATGAATATGCAATAAGAGTTTCCCCCAGACAGAAATACATACCTGTGACTCAACCAGGCCACCTCACAGAATTGGTTACAAAAAGTTCAACATAAAGACTTACTGCTAACTTGATTGTTTACTTTTGCTTTGTGACTAAAGTATTTTATTAGTCCTTATTACACTTCACTTGCATTTTGTGGTTTATTTGCTGTAATTGAACATGTTTTCTTCAGTGACTTGGAATAATAGAAAGAAAGGCCAAGTAAGGAAGGAGTCTTCAGTGGTCTATTGTGGGAACTCTGTGAAACACCATCTTTAACTATATTACACGTTTTTTACAACTCTCGTGTATTAGTAGACACATGTTTGTTCTATATAATTGATATAGATATGATTTATCACTAAACTTCTCATTAAAAAGACCAAGACTAATAAATTTATATAAACAGAAATATTGTGATGTAGTGACTCTCAAATATATAGCTTAACACAGATATGTTTAAGGGAAGAGAAAGGAGTTAATATGCATATGCATTGCCTTTAGATTAGGGAAAGCATTTTCTATTATTTTGTGTGACACCCTAAGGATATTTAAAATAAAAAATTAATAAGCCAAGCCTCCTGTACAAAATAAATTAGTTGTGGTGCTTATGATTTAACAGTTTAAAATCAACATTTTACAATAAAGACTTTAGATTTAGAACTCTTATTATGAAGTTGTAGGATTGCCATCCTTGAAGAACATGTCGCCACATTAAAGGAAGTTTTAGTTCTCTTCAGGTGAGTATAAACACCAGTGTGATGCTGAAATTACTGCGCATTACATGCTAAGTGCAGAGAAATGACATACCCAAGCGCTCACACATCTGCCACAGGTGGTGATTTTGAAGTCCCCATAGAGATCTTTGATGGCCCCAGTTGTGAAAAAACCTTCCACCATCAGTAAAATGCCGTAGACAAAGAAAGCAGCTGCAATGCCATAGATCACATACTTAAAGATGTCAATCCTGGGGACAGAAAAGAAAATCAAAACCAAGGTGATGTATTTCAATGACTTTTTGTTATTTGTTTATAAAAAGTGGTCCTTGTATGTTCATGGATCCTTTACAATGAGAGAAAGATATCCACAGAACCAAGCATCTAAAACCTCCGTACGGATAATGGAAGAGCTATTAGGAGGGGATATGTCACTTTTCTTCTGGGATATGGACTCTAAGAGGCTGGCCAGACTTCTGTATATGGTCCCACATTCACACACATACAGGCAATATTAAGTGGACTCAGTGAGTACTAAATTAAATAATAAAGGAGAGAGCATGAGTTTCAGAAGAAAGAGTGGAGTAAGATAGGGGAGAAATTGCGGAGGAGGAAAGAAGGTCGTGGACTAACTTGGATCTTAATACAGTATATTAAGTAAAATATTTGATTTAAAAACTGATATAAAATAACACTGGTAATCATAGTGGTAGGTGGATTATAAAAAATATACATCATATATGCCTAATGTCAGCCTATGAATTGTGGTCTGCCAATAAGGGTTTTGTGCATGTGGGCTTCTTCCTCATCCTTTACAGTCTCCTTGTTCTCTGGTCACAGTAATGTTGCCCATGAAACAAACTATGTTAGGCATCTAATTTAATCACCATCCGTGTAGTGAGCAGCTTTTTTCTCCTAACAAGAACCTTTTACAACTCATCCACATCTTATTACATATCAGGATTTAGTTTTTAATGAACAATAGTACTTCATTGCCTATATACTATATTTTCTTTACTTAGATGTTCATCTGTACACATTTATGTAGTTTTATACCCTGGCCTATGAAAGTTGATTCAATGAACATGATAGAACAGCTATATGACGTCACTACATTAGTTTTTTGGTGCATCTGATTTAACTTCTATCACAAAATATCACTAGTATTTTCTGGCAACAGTAGTACCAATATTACAGAGAGAACAGAATTCTCCATGTATATGAAAGTAAACTTTTCTGGCAGAATCACAAATTAATATTAAATAGAAATGATCCAGAAATCACCACAGTATAATTTCTGAGAGATTTAAAAGAGTAATTCTCTCTTTATCAAACTGGTAAGAATATTGTCAAAAATAACCCATTCATATTAAAATTAGATTTAAGAAACATAGCATATTCACACAGAGAACTGATACCTGCAGGATAGCTAGTGTTAAATGGGGATATGTCGATAGTAATGGGTAGATCATAGATGGTATACTTTCATCCTACAGCTCTGTATTTAGGAGATCAATGCTCATTATATTTAGAAAGAAGAACTAGCATGTTTGTAAATAAGTTTCTATTTACAGCTCATTATTTTGAAACTATTTACTCTGTGTTTATGCTCCATATAATATCTTCTTAAACCACAGAAATATTTATAACCATAGTTATACCCTGAAGTTGAAGAATATTCTATGGTGGCTAATTTTCATACATTAACTCTACTAGTGAGTGTAGTGAGAATTACAGAATATGTCCATGAAATTCAAATGTGGAGATATCACCAATTCAGTGCTCTCTGTTACCCTAACGAATAGATCATATACAATAATTGAAATATATCAATTATATGCTTTATTTGTCATTTGAATATAATATTTTACCCTTAATATAATCTCAGTATTGGAGTACCTGAGGGGTGGATTTCATGATTATATCTTAGATTTATAACACTTTCAATAAAACTATTCATTTTCACTAGACTTACCAATCTCCTTCATATTTAATATTTCTATGATTTTACCTGCTCTAAAGATGAAGGCAGATTGGAATGATGTGGCTTCAAGCCAGTACCTGGAAGAGATAAATTGGTGAACCTTCTGTAGAGTCTTGGACATGAGTCCTCCCCTGATGACAACTTTACTCCAGACTCATGAACTTTCCAACTATAAGAGAATATATGTTTTTATCCCTCCTCCTTTTTTTCTTTCTCCTTATTTTTTTTTTCTTTGATGCTAGAGATTGAACTCTGGGTCTCCTTGTGTATGCTACATAAGTTCTCCACATCTACACAGAGTCACCTTCCTATATTTAAAAACCACAAAGTCAATATTTTTATGGCAGTATCAGGAAACATACATTTGTTTATCTAAATGTGAAAAGTCTGTTCATGACAAATTCTGACACTGGCTAATGTGTCAACGGTTTGCAAGTAGTTTACTCTAACGCACTGCTTGGATAGTAATGGACAGTAGAAATATCTGTTCTGAGTTGGGAAATGACAACTTTCAAAAGCTAGAAATGGCTACTGTATCCTAATGAAATAATGCAACCATCTGTGATTTTGAAAAATACAGTAAAGCTGCCTTGGAACATTGACATATGTGATCTATAAATTCATATTTAATAACTTTTCTTGAGGTAAAAGTAAAATAATACATACTCTTATTAGACTTACATGCCCATTGTGGTATAGTTAATTACAAATGCCCCAATGTTGCTCAGACGACTTCTAGAACTCTTTGAATTTACATGACCAAAACTTCATATTATTGAAAAATAACTCAAGTTTTGTCTGACCATTCAACCCAGCTACTTTCAGTCAGAGTCCTACCTGTTTTTATTAAGCAGATTATGCTATTCATCTAATAACTATATGTGGTGAGTAGCTTGTTCCACTTAACATAAAATCTTTGCCATTCATCCACATTCTAGAACAAGTCATGAGATATTTTCTAATAATCAATAGTATTTCACTGCCTATACACTATATTTTCTTCACCTATATATTCATCTGTGTATATTTAAGTGTTTATACCCTGGCTTATAAAACTTGATGCAATAAACATGGTGAAATGGTTCTTTCCTGATTTCATTTTTTGAATAAATGCAAAAATTAATGTTGACCCAGAAGTAAGGGATATATGCTTAGGGGAAAATTTCTATGTTAATGAATCTGTCAAATGTCCCATCCTTTGTATGAAGCCAGTCTTGTCAGGAAAAACATTTCCTGAGATATTCCTTTATTTCACGTTCAATACAATAAAAGTTATTCCTAGAAATTTGCCTGTACATCACCTCTTATGCTTGAACTATGACCTTAAGGATGCATGCAAAATAGTATACTTTTAAAATTGTACATGCTTAAAAATGTACTTACTTAAAATATGCATATATATAATATACATATATATATATATATATATATAATGTGCATGTATATGTAGAGATTATCTAAAAAATCATAAGGAAGAACATTGATATGGAGATAAATCTCATGCTATCTTTACTGGCTGGATGGAATAAATATTACTTTGCTTTCTTATTATTTAGCTAGACTTGTTGTAGCTTTTTATTCATGAAGATTTGAACCCACTAACTTCAATGACAAAAATGGCAATCTGTAATATACCACCTCTCATACATTTTATTTCCTTGTAAATCCTTTCAAAATTCTCAATGTTTGTTTATAAAACCATCTAGAAATTAAAAAATAATATGTGCTTTATCTGTAGAAATGAGGGAAAACAGGAAAATCAAAATTATCAGTGTTCATTCTTCCCATTTCTTACATAAATATTAATTCTACTACTTTGAAAACTTACACTTCAGCACTGCATTATGAGTACATTAAAGAGAACATATTTTTAGTGGTTTTAAAAGTTATATCATGTTCTACAATATGGATATTCATTTTCCTTATTTCCTACTTTTAACAGTGGTGTAGAGAATAATGTCCTTCAGAGGTGTCTATCTGCTACCTCCCAGCAAGTACTCAAGAGTTCCTTTGTTTGTTCAAGAGGATCTTACAGATGTATTTAATGATCACCAATTAGGAAACATATCCTGGAGTAAATGACTGGGTTCAATGTAATTGTGTGGCTCTTTAAAACAAAGATGTAAGAGTGTCACTATAAATTTCAGAGGGAGGTTTCCAGGATGCCAAATGCCTGGCCTTGAAGATGGAAAGGGACAAGGAGCCAAGAATGCAGGTGGCTTGTCAAAGATGGAACAAGTCCAGAGATCCCAGATGGAACACAGTTTTGCCAACATCTTGATTTCAGCCCATTGCAATAAACCTAGTAAGACCTGCTTCAAATTTTGACCTCTGAAATCCTAAAATCATCAATTTCTTGTTTTTAAGAAACATAGTTTCTGTTTTTAAGCATCTTTCAGGATTAGTAGCATAAAAATTGCTTAGTAAAAATGCACATTATTTGACTTATTTTAGAACTCAACGATAAGATTTTTGTATCACCAGTTTTACCTATGAAATAAAGAATGCTCTGAACTCCAAGGTTAACCAGCCATGTAGATGAACTCTAATTTGCCTGCTATGCAACATTATTGTAAGAAGTAGGCGAAAGTATTTGGTTTACCTATCAGCATTGTGGATGAGTAGAGAAAGTTTACAGACTACCATAGCTTCCCAGCCTTACTTTATCTTGCCCTAGAGTTATCTTGTCTCCTTGCTTCAATCATTAAAATGGCAGTAACTCTTTTATTTTTTTATTAATTCCCCCAAAATAAACATGAATAACAAAAATGTAGCTACTCTATTTGTCTCTGTATTTCCTCCGTGAGTGTTTTGTTAAAGGCCTTTGATGCAGTGAAGGGGTATTTTCCCCGTGTAGGGGAATGCCAAGGCATTGAGTTGGGAGAGGGTCATTGGGAGAAGGAGCACCTTTATAGAAGCAAGTGGTGTGGAGGGAGGATGGGAGTGATGGGGGGAATGGATAACATTTGAAATGTAAATGCAGAAAATGTATAATAAAAATTAATTAGAAAAAATATAGCTACTACAAACTTATAAAATCAGTTGGGAATAAAACACAATGTATTTCAGGTTACTGCTTACTTCATTTTAAATTCTTAAATAATGTATGACCTGAAAACTTGAGATTGATACACTAATATAATGTCAGAGTTGAAATATTTTTATTGGATGTTCTCTGTATTTACATTTCAGATGTTATCCCTTTCCAACAATCTCATTACCTCTTGACCTAAGGCCTCTCCTCCCATTGATGTCAGAGAACGCTATCCTCTGCTACATATGCACCCGGAGCCATGGGTTTCTCCATGCAGACTCATTAGTTGGTGTTTTAGTCCCTGGGAGCTGTGGTGGGTTTGGTTAGTTAATAATTTTGTTCTTTCCTTGGGGTTGCAGAAATATTTTTAAAATATAATGTATTCTATTTGTAAATAAATGCTATCAAATTCTGAACCCTTATTCTTTTTGCAAATAAAATAAAATCCTTCCAAAATAAATTATAGAGAGTTTTATTTAAAAGTAAAGCTAACGTGACTAAACCTTAGGACCTTTATTTAGAGGCCAAGTCATTTATCAATTAAGTATTTGGATCATCTTTTGATGCCTAATTTTTGACATATTCACATTTCATTGTCTATAAAATTGTTGTGCAGTCATAAAATGCGCAGCCTCCTTTTGCTTGTTTTGTCAAAAGATAAGTAAAGAACATGGTAACACATGGTCAAAAGCCTCTCTCAGGTAAGAGATTAGGGGTCAGAAATTGGAAGAGTTCCTCTGCACCACACACCACAGATATTAAGTCATTTCCGGAGTATGTGTACTCAAGAGGTTGTGCTGATATAAAGATGTTGCTGAAGTCAGAGAATAATGGGAGAAAAATGTTAAATGTATCTCAAGTTTGAAGCCAACACATGATATGGACTTGAAGAACCAAATTGACTTATCAATGGCTAAAATCCTTCTGGGGGAAAACTAATAATGATAGACAGAGATGTTTAAAGATCTAAAAACAGATGTTAAAATAGAAATTCACTCTGTTCTTTCTTAGAAGGATTCTACACATTGTCTGAATAATGACAAACTACTTAGGAGGTATCATTATCTGGAAAGTTAGGATGTAGTGGTCCATGTCTGAAATGTCAGGCTGAAGAACAGAAACCAACTGCAGACAGAACTGTGAAGAGTAAAAATCCCATAGTAGAAGAAGTGGCTGCATTTCATGGTTATATGCTTTCCAAAGATTGTCCTTCAGTGTTAGAGGTATGGATTATTCTTAGATAGTTGTATTTATTTAGGAGATGGGGAGATAAATGAAGGAGAAAAAAAGAGGACAAATAGAGGGGAGGGGGGATTGGAAAAATAATGGGGGGGAGAGCGAAAGTGAGAGGGAGAGAGAGAGAGAGAGAGAGAGAGAGAGAGAGAGAGAGAGAGAGAGATACAGATACAGAGACAGACAGACAGACAGACAGACAGACAGACAGACAGACAGAATATGACAAGGAGAGAATAACTCCTCAGATCCTTGGGAAAATAAGTGGAAATTGTGGGCCTTTAGAAATTGTTTTCATCTTTGTCTTTTAGCTCTCTCATCTAATTAAAGCCACAGTTCCCCCCGCTCCTTTTTTAAGCAATTGAAGTAGGCATCTTCATACATGGGTAAAAGAATAATTTGCAAAAAAGAGTCAAAATTGGTCACATGTTTTCGCTATGATCATTCTACTTATTCTTTCCAAATGACGTATTTATCAGCAAGTCAGATTACCCATAAGTCTAATATTGTCTCAGTTGCCTTAGGGTTCGTGTTTTCCACCCTCCATTTTTCTTTTTCTTTTTTCTATTCTCTCTGACATTCCTATCCTTGTTGGCAGCCCTGCTGAAGGCAATTTCCACATTTCTCAGTTCTCAGTCATCACACTGTGAGTTGATTGGTACAGACCTTTGCTGTATTCATCTGCTTTGGTGGGGCGTGTTGCTTTTCTTTAGGTTTTATGTTTTTTGTTTTGTTTTTGGGCAAAAAGAGAAGGAATTTAATATATTTGGAAGTTCCATGAGACCTATATAATGAATTTAAGAAATTGAAATATAAAGAGAAATAATATGGCCTCACCCAATCAATATACTATTCTTCTCATTCAAATATACATTTTGGTTTTACATTTAACTTCTCATATAATCGATCAAGTGTAAAAATATAAAAATATGTAATCTAAAGTTTCTTCTAAATTAACTTTCCTAAACACCTACAGATAGTATCCTCATAGCTTGAGCAGAGATTTGTGCTATTTTAATGTTTGTATTTTAAATACTTTTATAATTAATTGTTAATATATAGTCACTTATTAGTCTTATGACTCCTTATAAACTTTATGTGCTATAACTAAATAAAGCAATTTGAATTCAATCTAAATATAGAGCTGTGGATTCAAAGACATCTGTGGTAGCTTAAAATAATGAATAGTGAGAACATATTTTGTCCAGGCTAGGCTGAGATAAAACTAAAAAGAAAATGTCAGTTTTATCACATTAAAATATGTTTGTAAAATCATCTTAAGAAACTCTCCTGAACTAACTAGTAATGACCCAGTTGGATTTTCTTTTCATTCTTCTTCATCTCCTCCCCTCTCTCCCCACAAGACAGGGTTTCACTATACAGCTCTGGCTGTCTTGGAACTTACTATGTAAACTAGGCTGGGCTGGAATTCAGAGATCAGCCTGCCTCTGCCTCCTGATTGTTGCTGTTAAAGGTGTGCATCCCATGCTCTGATTACCAAGTTAGATTTTGAAATAGCTGAATACATTCCATATGAATTATATGAGTACGAACTATAAACAAAGGTGATTCTGGCAATCAAAATTTAAGATGCTGATTTGGTTCTATGGTGTTTGGTAATGTTTACCTCAATTAATAAATCATAGAAATACATATTTAATTACCTAATTAGATGGATAAAGCTAGTTTAAAATAATTTGTGAAATAATGTTATAATATGTAATAGACAGCTTTTAATTTACCAGTAAGTACCCATATGCAAGTTTTGAGGACATGATAGTTCAAATATATGGCTTCTAGGTTTTATTGAGGTTAAGCAAACAGAACATATATTGAATAACTGCTTTTTTAAAAAATATAAACAAGAAACCATCTTAACTCAGCCTCATAGGTTGCTGAGCTCATAGAGACTGACACACATGTTGGCTGTTCCCATTGAATCAGCAATTCCCCCTTTTCCCCATTCGCTGTTTGTAGAAGGGCTACAGGCTTCCTTCATTGTGTTTCAATTTTAGTGACTAGAATTTATCAATGTTAAAAATCTGCAAATCTTTAGGGTAGATATAAAAACTAAATAAATTTTCCTTAAAATTTTTGCTACTCCCTCTTTTGAAAGAACATGTCCTTCATCCCCCAGAGTAGAGAATTGTGATTCTATTGCAGGACAAGTGTGTGCAACTCTGTTCTCTTTATTCACAGGGAATCATAACATCAGTTACCTCAACAATACAACTTCTTAAAATTGTTGTTAAAAACAATCCTCTTATAGTTAATGAAAAATAAACACAATTAGCAATATTGTCTACTGTTTTTGAAGACAGGGTCTTCTGTGCAGCTCTGAAGCTATGTAAATCAAGCTGGTTTGAAGCAGAGGTTTGCCTGCCTCCTTCTCCAAAGTGTTGGGTTTAAAGGTGCCAGCTACTATACCTGGCCCTTAATATTGCATAGTTTTGATATTGTAGTTACAGGATAGCTTTCTTCTACTAAGGAGTAACAAGATATTAGTATGACACGAAGAACTTGGATAAGTCAGAATTGTGGTTGATTACGTTTACCCAGAGGATGTGGTTCAAGAGTAATGGTGTCACAAACAACCTGATGGCCATTACAGTGTGAAAGCATAAATAATCTGATTCCAGAAAATATGAGCATGTAGTAAAAACAATTTAGTATTTTAGGGAAAAACAACTATTTCTAGCATACTGAACACAGCAGCGTGAAATAAATACAAAGCATATCCAGGCTAGCAAACATGGATGGTTTTGGAGGCAGATAGTTTGTATTTAAAGATGTGTAATAGTAAGTAATTTCTGTGTATGATTAGGAATTCACCCAATAGATGATGAGAATTAACTTATTTGGAAAAGAATCCTCCTGTAAATTAATCCCAAATATTTGTTCTCTATAACATTAAACAGGCTGAAGCCAGAACAATACACTTTCAGTTCCAGACTGCTTGAGTTATGCTTACAAAAAATATTATTTTTGCATCATCATAAATTTTACCCTAATAATTTACATTTTAGGTGATCCAAAAACACAATTGTTATTTTCAGAAATTCTGCTAGACATTTAATTTTTATTTTATTTTACAGAAGACCACAAGACCCTTTAGCAATACTTACAGCATTTTCTGTGATGTATGGAAATTAGATTATATAATCATGGGCTGGGTTAAATTTTGAACTGTCTAACTTCACTTAGAATTTCATAACTTTCCTAGGATTAACAGCCTCTACCCTTTCTCTTTTCACTTTTTTATTAAAGAAGAACTTATGTTCAAATTTGAAGAATAAGCCAAAACGTTCCTGCCTTGTGTTAATTTGATTCATATAAAAGTCTTGGTAAAATCTATATTAATTTGACCTCATATTCGATGCCAAGTATTTTGTGTTGGTTGAGAGATCTACTCATTCCTTAATCATGTTTACCTCATTGTTCTTGTTTGTTATTTTTGTGTTTTGTTGTTTTTGTTGTTGTTCTGGTTTGTTATTTTTATGTTTTGTTGTTGTTTCTTTTTTTTTTTTCTAATCATCACCTAGACCTCTATTTAATTAGAAAAAAATGTCAGGAACATAAAGAATGGAATAAATGTTTCAAAGGGTGGACATAAAAAATGACTTACATGGTGAAAACATCCAGGGTGTCTCCAGCAGTCCTTGCCATCTCAAAGTAGGTCTGCAGAATGTTGACTGTTCCAGAAAGGGCTTCATGGCCACAGCCACAGAACAGAGCCACGCCTGCATACAGCAGGATGGTGGCAATCAGAGAAGCATAGGGAATCCCTCCCAGGCATTTAATGCAGCACTCAAAACACCCTGTAGAAGAGCAACCAAAAGGAAAAAAAAAAAAAAGGAAAATTCATGTTATTTATTCATCTGGGTAACATGTTTCTATGACTCTAAAACTATAGGAAATGGTGTTAGTATTGATGGATGGTCCAAAGCCTCCACACTGAATCAATTTCTAGAGGGCCCTGTAAAGAATGAGGATGGTGTCCATTGATACATTCCATGCTC
Organism: Micromys minutus; assembly: GCF_963924665.1. NCBI lineage: Eukaryota > Metazoa > Chordata > Mammalia > Rodentia > Muridae > Micromys > Micromys minutus. The sequence goes on from NC_137983.1 coordinate 15,799,293, forward strand.
CACCACCAGGTGGATGCTTCCAAGGCTCATGCTTACATCTTCTATCCTAGTCCCGCCAAAGCCCCTCTTTTCTAACCATATTCATTACAAACCACCACACAAGCATGCATATAACTCTGCTTTGAATCCACTGCTCTTGTATTTCATGTTTTTTTATTTAACCAGTATGTTCTTATTTGAATTATTTATGCAATTTTCAGATCATTATTTAAAACCTACAGTACCCTGTAAATTCAGCTGAGTTTTGACCTACAGAATCCAAAAGTAGAGAAGAAAAAAATCAGGCAGTATTAGAATACATATTATGATACTAATATTAAAGGAATTAAAGATGAGTTCTGAGTTCATATGTGTGTGTTCCTTACACATTGACTCAATGAAAAATTTATTTATAGATTTTAGTTAAAAATAAATGAAAAATACCCGGACACATTTGAAAACAGAGAACAAGGAGAGCATAATATTGATCCTATCACTGAAATTTTTTTAATAGCTTCAATTTTTACTTTTATAATTAATGGAGAAAATAAGAGAAAGACTTTATGCTGTTTTGTGATTATTTATTGAGACAATATATATAATAATACTTGTATAACAAAGTAAGCTGCTATTATTAGTCATTATATTTTTAGTAGGTCTACATTCAAATTATGTCCTGTCATATGATGTTAGTTCTTAGACCTTCCACTAGCATCACTGTATGAGGGATTAAAATAATTACACATTTATGAGAAGTTTTTCACATTGTAGTACTTTTTGGTTATAGATTCTTTATCTTCATGAATCTTAATCTTTATGTTTATTATGCAATAACATATAAAACAGGAGCTTTAAAAGTTCCTGTATGAAGTGACTCTATGTTTGGAGAATGAGCTAGTGTGTTATTTTGATATAGCTCATTAAACAGGCTTAGAGAATCATAACCCTTAAGATTTCCTTTAAAAGAAGTTTAAACAGGAGAACAGCTACCTCTCCAGTTTCGTTGGTCTTCCCTATAAAGATAAAAATTATTTCCTCAACATGTATCCTACACATACGTACACACACAGAAGGGGAGGGAGGGAAGGAGGGAGAGAGAGGGGAGGGTGTATAGGGAAGTAGAAAAGGTTAGAACAGCTTGAAACTTCATAGAGTAGGAAAAAATCAGGAACAGATGGCAGAGACCAGTGTGTGTAGTATCTGAATGTCATTGAGCCCAGTTTTGGGTTGAGATTAACAGGGTGGCAGGAAAAAAACTAGACTATTTTTTTTCAATATCCCATAATTTCCATCTGAGTACTTACTAAAAGTTAAAAGGGAAAACAAGTAAAATTAGTACTAACAAGAGGAAAGACCTCCTAGTTTATCAAGTTTACCAAATGGCAGCAGTGAATTTCAGTCCTAGTTTTGTGGTTCCTTTTTGTTCCTATTCTCAAAGCATTTGACAGTTAGGGAAGGATTCTACAACAGAGCCTTTATAATGTCAAAACCAAATGCTGATGCTTAACAGGATCATAAATATTGAGTGTGAGCCCCTTTGCTTAATCCTAGAGCACAGATTTTCACAGGAGAATAGAATGGGAAGTCAGAGTATGTCAGGAACAGATAAATAAAAACATAAAAAATCACCACCAAAATGGTCACTGAGGACTTCTGGTTCATTTTATTTCCAATGTCAAGATAGTTTGTATTCAGTTCCTGTTTATCACACTGTGCTGTATGTGGGCAATATTAGCTTCTAAGCCATGTTTCATCTCCCCAGGAAGAAACGTGCTCATAAACCAGAACGTCATTGCAAATTTAACTTGCTAGTTGCTTCCAAATTTAGAGACATGTAAGACAAATTCTAACACTAGAGGAAACCAAAGTTGATGACTCTGAGTTAATACACATTTCAAACACAGTTTAGTGTCCAAAAGACTCTTATATCCTTATTCCAATTTGAAACATAGATAAATTACTCAGAATTATGTTACCTTTGCTGACAAACACAAGTTCCTATAAGTTTTAACTTCTATATGGTAGAGAAATTTAGGGTAGAAAAATTTAAGTGTTAACCCTCTGCAGAACTTTTGTTCCAATTTAAATCCGTAAGTGTCTCATCGGGGACATATTGAGCTTGTTAAGGACTGCAATCTCATCAAAGCCATTCTTCCTAAGAGCTGGAGCAGAGTTGCCTACTGCATTTAAAGAACTCTTTTTGAGCTCCCATATGGAGGAGCTTCACATCATTGCAGCATTCTCTCCAGCTGCCAGAATCCCACATAGTTGCTGGCAGGGGAGCTTCTTTCCACCCACAGTGAGAAACAGCCTTGGCAGATCAGTAGCATCACCATGGCAACTGTGCCTCTGGGCCAGGATGCATTCCCAATAATCACTGTTGAAGGCTGAGGATTCTGCTGTTCCCCATCATCATGCTTTTACTGAACTTAAAGTGCAAAAACACTCTATTAAATGAATATTAATCAAGTAGAGTAAGTGGGGTTCTGGCACTGGAGGGAATAGATTTCTTGAGAGAAATCTCTTTAAAACAGTAATGATCACTTTGTATATTTTCAACACTACATATTATGAGAATAGGACCTTTAAATTCTCAAATAAAGCTAAGGTTCAAATATGGGTAGAGAACTGGCATGCTATATCCATGTGTGCATACAAAAGCATTTATTATATCTGGTTTCTGGGTATAAAATCTCAAATAAAATAATGCAATATTGTCTGTTGTAAGATGAAGATAAACATGAAAAGATTCAGGAAGATTTGTTTTCAACACACCCTCAAAAACATTAGCATTTTACCCACTATTTAGTGAGGATATAAAGTAGCTTCTTCCAATGTAAAATTTGCAAAGGGATCAGAAGTTAAAAGATGTATATTTATCTTTTGATGCAGTATACAATTTAGTTTACAATGCAGTTTACTTCTACTTAAATATTGACAAGCTCTGTATTTGACTACAATTATTTCTCACTCTGTACCATGGTACAAAACAAGAAATAAAGGAACAAGAAAGAAAAATAAATAGGAGGAAGCTAGACAACAGAAAAGAGAAACTAACAAAGTAAAAATAATCACACTAAAGTTTTTTTAATTGAACAACTTTATTTTAAAAAACAAAGATAAATGTACAGATTTTAAGCATTTTGCATAAAAGTATACAAATACATTTTTGTCAGTGCTTGGTTTTTTTAAAGGTTTGATAGTGTGCATTAAGATCTTACTAGTTATAATGAGTATAATGTACATGTAAAACAAGATGTAACCTGGAATTAGTCAAAGTTTTCTTGGTGTGTAAGGATTAAGCATAATGTTTTTTTTTCTTTTCTACATTGGAAAATTTTAGTATCCTTCACTAAGGAGATGTATTAAAATATCCCTACATTACCCATTATCAGGTAGATGGAGAGAGTTTGGTTTACATGCTATCTATTTGCCTCCATTACATATTCTTTCCCTTGCCTCTTCTCTCCTCCCTTCTCTCTCTCCCTTCTCCTTCCCTCTCTCCTCTCCCTGTTCTCTCCCTCTTCTCCTCTCCTTTCTTTTCCCTCTCTTCTCCCTCTCCTTTCTTCTTCTCTCCCTCTCCTCTCTCCTCCTCTCTCCTCCCCGCCCTCTCCAGCTCTCTCTCTGTGTCAATTACACCTCCCACCCCATCTCAGTCTTATCATACACACTCACATCCACCAATTATCTATAACACTCACATTCCACCAATTATCTTTTGCACACCCATCTGGATTTACAGTAGAGAATTGCACCCACACGGTCATTTTTCTCACGTGTGCTATTACCATTTACTGTCCACTGACTTTGTCCCCTGCATTTTAGAGATTCCATATATTAACCCAGTACATTTTGGTTAAAAATTTCAAATTTATTATAGAACTATGAATTATAAATTATTTTCTAGGTCCTGAGAACACTTTTGGCATGTTTTGTTGTGGTGTTGATAATCATGACATGTATGAATATTCTACGGGCTACCCTGTCTCTTCAACCCTATACATTCTAATTTATAGTTTTTATACTACTCTGTTAAGTAAAGTCAATGAAATGTATAGAAAAATAGTAACATTTTGTATTTCTAAAGGAGAGACAATGATTTATTATTAAGTTAATGTTGGCTTCTGTTTCTAAATGGGCCTTTTTTGTTTGGAATTCTAGAACATGTTTTTATATCACATGTACGTTCAATTTATGCTACCTTTTTATCAGCCATGTCAATATTTTCTTATATTTTACTTAATTTTTAATATTTTAATTATTTTTAACTTATTTATTATTTTTTTAAAAGTAGTCATGTAAATTTTTAATGTGTAGCTAAAATTTTTACCTTACCATAAATTTTTGGACATTTCTGTTTTTATTAGTTCACTAAGAATACTTTGACTATTTACATGCTACTTTTGATTTATGCTCATTGTAACTAGTAAAAAAAGATCAAGTACTGACAAAAATATACTCATATAGTTTTATGTAAAAATGCTTTTAAAATCTGTACATTTATCTCTTGTTTTTAAAAATAAAGTTGTTGTTTAATTAAATAAATAAATAAACTTTTGAAAAAAAAAGGTTATTTGATCCTCATAGAGATGCCAGGGATGATACCAGTTGCTAGAGATGTAGAAATTAACAAAATCAATATTAAAGAAATAGAAGATAGATAATGAACACATTGTTAAAGTAGTATTTCTGAGTGTTTATTTGTGAAGTGTGAAGAAATTTTGAGAAAAGAAGACGGATCAGGAATATCAGATTATTGATGTCAGATATTGATAAGGTCAAGGAATGAGTAAATGAGGTGACATCTACAAAATATCTAAAAGATGTGAAGGTATATTAAATAAAACATCATAACACAATTCTCTTTAGTAGAAGACTAAATGGCAAAGAAGATACCTATACACAGGTAGAACCCTAAGACAAAGATGGAAATTGGAGAAAAACCAATAGAGGAGACTCAAGAAAGAAACAACTTTCATTACCTAGTGTGAGATGTGTCAATAATTAGTGTAAATCGGAGGTTGTACTTTTGTAGAGTAGTTAATGTTAAATGGTTTTCTAGAAGTTGAAAGGATAAGCCTTTAGCCAGCCAGGGTTCACCAAGTTGTCTTTTGATGCCCAGTGGTCTAATGTCCACTCACGAATGCTGCAGGGCATCATGCTAAGACCTAGAAGCCCCCAAGGCCTGATGCTGAATGATGTTGCTCCAAGGATTCTTCAGATTTCAAAGAGAAAACCCCAGAAATCAATATGGGTATTAGATAAATCTCAGTAATTGATAATAGACTTAGTATCACACTCAGAAGTGGGAGGGTGAGAGATTATCAGCTAAAGTTAAAATATTCATAAGCCTTTACTTCCTTCATTTCATTTTAAACTGTCACCTCGGTTTCTAATTTAGCATTTTAACAGAGTTGAGCCCAGCTGATTTCCTCCTCTCATAGTATAGAAGGAAGCAGATCCCCTGGTGGGACTGAGAGAGCCATGACAGGAATTCACAAGGCTAAGCTTGTTCCATATGCTCTCCCCTGTTGTATACCTGGCTTAATATCAGAGGCACTAAATCACTATTTATATCATAAGTGAAAGTTTCCTTGTGTGATTATTAGTTCTATACACTTTTTATGTAGAATTGATCAAAATTATTATTTGGATGCTACTTGTTCCTACACATTAATGAACTAAATGTATACATTTAATTCTGTTTCAGAAACTTTCAAAAACTCATATTAAAATATGTCTTCTTTAGCATGTCTTGTGATCACAGTATTACTTAGTAAATTAGAATCACTGACATTAGTCTTAAAATATAAAAGTATCCAAATATTTAGATATACAGCTCTTGTAGAGTGCATGATGATTGAAATATGAACAATGATAGTTCAAAATTCAATGTATGAAAAATATTTATACTAACCAATGCTTATCAAAAATATTATTGATGGATTGTATGAATGTTTTAATGACTGTAATTAAGAACAGTATAATCCAGAATACATTATAAACAGTATACTAGATTATAACTCAAATAATTTAAAAATTCAAAAATATTGTCTTTATTACCATTATTTTAAATATTTCTTGTTTTAACTCACGAACAGAAGTCAGCTTGTTATAAAATCTGTGGTCAGCCATGTATCACAATCATAACCTTAGCACAACTGACATCACAACGAAAATACAATTTAGACCTCGGAACCCTAAATTAGAAACCGAGGTGACAGTTTAAAATGAAATGAAGGAAGTAAAGGCTTATGAATATTTTAACTTTAGCTGATAAGCAGTAATACCTACCAAAAACAAAAACAAAATTTTAATTCACCTAGTTCATAGTTCTGGGAAAGTCTCAGAATATTCTGACTTTGCATTTTGGTTTCTTTAGTTCTGGCTTTAGCTAGCTGTTCTTGCTAAACAAAGTGTGTCAACTCAGAATGTGTGTTTCCGGTGGGCTTAAACACCCACCCTGAAAAAAAACCTCAGGGCTACACTGGAGTCCCATACCACAGAAGTAGTTACTGGCTGCCTAATAAAGACTATCTCTTTGTTTGTACCTGAGTTCTAGTCTTCTCTGAAGGATATCTCATAATATCATGTGTTTACATGACATTGCCAAAATAGTGTATTCCAATAATAGACAGGCCATGACCATAAGTACTATTGTCATTGCTACAAAACTGTACTTAAACCACTTTGTTTTAAAAGAAAACAAGAAAAAGGATCTTCCAACTTTGGAGGCATTCTTTTGTCCTCTTACTTTTACAGTTAATTAACAAACTCAACAGAAATTATGTTCTAATTAAAGACCCCAAATTCCCATTATTGGGAACTGAATGCTTTCAGTGTCCTTTAGCAGATTTTGATGTACATAATCATGATGTTTTAAGACCTATGTGTAAACTATGGTAAACAGAGGGATTAAGCAAGTATCATTATGATAAATTATGAACATTATTATCCTCCTACTAATCATACCACTGAATTTTCTGTGAATACCCTCTCTGTCTCAGAAACATGGTCAAGACTACCACTACATTGATTGACAGCATCTCCCAGCTCCATATGAAGCATGTGACAGCCGAATGATTATTGAGAGTAGGTACTGAAAATGTATGTGATAGGCTATTTACTGTGGGTCCTTGCATCAAGTACTTCCTTTTATTTTGTGAAACTTATTACTATTTAAGATGCGATAGTTTGTTAGAATTACATTGCAAATTACAGAACATTCTGTACTGGTCAACATGACTTAGCAAAAAGAATGTTTTGATTAATTAGCTTGACTGCTCAAGGCAAAGAGTTAATTGCTTCATTAATGATTAGAAGCATATACTTCAAGCTGTGATAAATAATCCCACAGTGTAAAGAAACAGTCAGGAGGAGACATTTCAAATATGGAAAAATAACAAAACAAGTTTTGGGAGGAAAATATTTGGCGCATATTAAGTCTGGTCTGATTTCAAAACACATGTAAGGTTTTTTGTAGACTCAAGATTGCTTTCTTACATGGTGTCTGGAGATTCAGTCAAAATTCTCACCTATTCCAGCAATAGATTCATTCTTGATATACACTGACTAAATTTAATGGCTTGACTAAATTTTATGAAACCGCATAGTATTCATAGATTTGCTGAAAACACTGACCATTCATTCATTTGTTCATTCATGTTTGTATATCTGCTTATTGATTGCAACATCCACTGCCTAACAAATTCTCTTAGACTTATCTAGAAATACCAATCAATTGCTGTCTCATCATTTGATGAATTTCATGAACTTAACAGGGCATCTATCTCTGCATGCAGTTGTGGCTAAGGGAGGCTCAACAAGGCCATCATCTGCTACATGTTCAGGTAGAGCCATGGGTCTGTTCATGTGTACAATTTGGACAGTGGTTTAGCTCCTGGGAGCTCTGGTTGGTTGGTGTTGTTGTTCTTATGGGGTTGCAAGCCCCTTCAGCTCCTTCAGTTCTTTCTCTAACTTTTCAATTAGGGACCCAGTTCTCAGGTCAAATTTGGCTGTGGGGATCTGCCTCTGTATTTGCCTTGATCTGGCAAGACGTCTCAGGAGACCGCTATATGAGGCTCCTGTAAGCATATACTTCTTGGCATCAGCAATGTTTTCTGAATTTGGTGGCTGAATATGGGCTGGATCCCCAGGTGTGGTAGTTTCTGGATGGCCTTTCCTTTAGTTTCTGCTCCAAACTTTGTCTTCACATTTCCTCATGGCAATATTTTTGTTCCCTCTTCTAAGAAGGACTGAAGCCTCCACATTTTGGTCATCCTTCTTCTTGAGCTTCATGTTATCTGTAAATTGTATCTTGGGTGTTCCCAGCTTTGGGGCTAATATCCACTTATCAGTGAGTGCATACTGTGTGTGTGTGTGTGTGTGTGTGTGTGTTTTGTGATTGGGTTATCTCAATCAGGATGATATTTTCTAGATTCATTTTTCTAATCATTTCATGAAGTCATTGTTTTAAATAGCTGAGTAGCTCAAGTCTAAGTGGATCAAGGACCTCTACATATCCAGGTACACTCAAACTAATAGAAGAAAAAATAAGAAAGAACCTTGGACACATGGGCACTGGGGAAAGTTTCCCGAACAGAAGAATGGCTTATGCTCTAAGATTAAAATCAACAAATGGGATAACAATGTATTTAGTGCCAAATAAAAGATATACTTTAATTTTGTTCTATAGTATGAGTGAAAGTGTGAGCCTCCATAGATTTATAAAATGTTTCTTTCAATATCAGTTTATGATATAGTAGAGAAGTAGTGGATTTAAATTTCATTTTCCATATATTTCCATATACATTAATATTAAATTAGTTAATGTAATTTAACATCATACAAGAGTCTTTTAAAATGTATGTTTCCCAAAAAACAGAGTTACCAGAACTTGTCAATAACGATTCCTATGTAACATCAAGATAAAATTTGTTATTGTCTTTGTTGTATCATGAACAATACATATCATAAAATAAACTTGTGTTTTATACATCACAGGGATGCTATAACTGAACTCTTTCTAGTGTGATAAGTAATGAATCTCTGCAACATGATAAATGCATTATTTGTAGCTCATAATGTTAGTGTAACTTTGAAATATACTTATTTGTGTATATATCATATTTATTTGCATGCTTGTGTGTTTTGCATATATATGTATGTATAAGTGTTTGTGTATATGTGTTTAAAGAACAATTTCTAGAGTGACTTTTATATTCCTACCATGTGGGACTGTTGATGAGGCTCACATTCTCAGGTTTAACTGAGTATCTTCCTGTTCCCTAAGGTTTTCCTTGGGTCCCATATGGTTACTTTCAAACCATAAAAGAATACCTAAAACAATGAAAACTAATCCCAAGAGAATGTTCACATTTTTAATCCTAAAATGTTGTGAAAAGTATATTGGTCATTGCTGAAACCATATAATCAACACAAATAATATATGTAGATCTACACATTTTTTTCTCAAATATTTCTCTATGGTAATCTAGGACTTTTGAACTTTCACATTTATTCCAAATTTAAAAGATGGTATCTCTCAAAAGTAGATAGGTTAAATTTTTTCATAATTATAACAATATATCTAAACTGCCTACCAGGCAAAAAAAATTAAGCTATGTTTTCAAGTATTCTTATATTGAAACACTGATTCAAATAACTGGCGAACAAAATAAATTTCAGAGATAATCTTTAATTATTTTATTTCGTAATAATATTATGAAAATATTCTAAATATGGTTATAAAAATTGTTTCAGGACTATTAGAATCAAATCGCTGTTATAAGTTGGTAAAGAAAAGATCTTTTTCTTTCTACTGATGTTTTTGGCCTTTGTCAGAACCTGAAAATTATCTATGCTGCTTTGGAATCTGAGAAAGGCTCCTGGCATCCCTTTAAGGAAGAGATGCTGTGGCAAAGGCTGTCTTTTCTCAGGCATCAGAGTCTCTAAAGCTAAATTGCATTTTAATGCAACAGAGTAATATTTTTCTTCGCTGAGGGTAAAAAATATTATTCTTTTGACTTAAAGTTCAATTTAGCTTTCAGAGGCTCTGATGCCTGAGAAAAGACTAGAAGCAAGAGGAGAGGGCATAGAATGGGGGTTTCCAGAGGGGAAACTGGGAAGAGGGATATAATATGTAAAATATGAATAAATAAAATATCCAGTAAAAAAGAATATATTTTTCTCTCCAAAACAACTTCTTTTTTGTTGCTTATTCGAGGCACTATATTTCCATATTACATGTTCCTTAAAATTTATTGAATATATTATCTTTTTAGAGGTTTAGAGCAAATGTTGATTATATCTTAGCCAAGCTTCAGACTGTCATTTTCTTGCTTCTATTACAATTTGAATGAGTACTGTGATCATGAAAAACAAATGGATGCTTTTTTTATTTTACTGCAATTTTACCCCTAATTTCTCCCATACCCCAAATGCTTGATGTTCTTTGCTTCTTTTAATCATATCCCACAATACCCTTAGACAGTGTGGGCTGAAAGGGAAAGGTTTAGAGAAATGAGATCCCTACAAAACACCCTGTGAACCTGCCACACCCAAGCTTGTCTTTTAGCTGTTTTTGTATTCTGCTCAGCACGGGGCACATCTTCAAGAGAGCTCAGCCTACGGATGAAAACCTGCTCTCCAGTCTTTTTATTTCCAGTTACTAATCCCCAGAATCTCATGAATACACAGAAAGCTTATTTTCAGCTCCTTCCAGTCACCTCTGGCAATGGTGAGGTTAAAAACACGAATTGCTGTAAGGCTGGTCAGAGAATGTTCATAGATTATGTGACAAAGCAAAGATATTCGATAAAATATTCATTCCTTACAACCCCTAACAGATAGATCTTGGTTTGACTGCTAGTTCTCTAGACCAGGGGCCATGTTTTACATCTTTGTGTAGGCAGTTTTGCTTAGGAAGACAGGAAGCACCGACTAAGTCGAACAGAGTACATTGTCCAGCATTTGTTTTTATTTTCCTTTGGTTATTCTATTGTGTAGAAAGGAAAGATCAACTTCACACATCAAAGTGTTTGCTCATCAAGGTCAAAATGTCAACCTTAAGGGATTAATATTTACTAAAGTCACAAAAAATGGAATTTAAACCTTAAAAGTATATTACACACCAAATAGGCAATTGTTGCATTTGGTCATGATTTTTTGCCTAGGTAGGGTGAGAGGAAGTCGCAGAAAATAATAGGACTATTCTACATTTCCTCTTTCCAACAACTAGCAGCCACTTACATTTCTTTGGCATTTTTCCCTATTTTAAAATTTAAGAAGCAAAGATGAATTTACAAATGCCATTGAAATGCTTGGAAAGACATGGGGTTATTCTCATTCTCTTTATAGCTCTTGTTGGAAAAAAAAAATTGGAAAGTTTTGCAACAGGCAATTCCTTTCTTTTTCAATTTTTCTCATTAAATTAATTATTTTATGTTTTGAGATTCAATTACCTCATTTCCCCCTTTCATTTATTCCCTCCCCAAACTCCTTTATGCCCCTACTTGGGATTTTTTAAATTCATGGCATCCTTTATTTCATTAATTGTTAATTATAATTTCATTAATAGTTTTAATAATTAATTTCATTCATTTTGTAAATAACAATTAATGTTGTATATATTTACATATAAATATATGCAAATATATTACATACAACTATAAATGCATATGTATATGTAAATACACATATGCATATAAATATAACTTATAAATGCAAAAATACAGCCTACTTAGTGTGGAGGATGTAATTTATATGTATTTTTTCAGGGCTGACCATTTGGTAGTGGATGACCACTTGCTGTGCTCTTTCTTGGGAAGACTATTTATTCTGCTTGCAGCATTCCTTAGCTGTTATTAGTGTAAGATTGAGGCCTCATTGCCTTTTCCACATATATACTTACATACATACATACGTGCATATATTCAAATATACATACATAATACACACATGTGTGATTCTTTTAGTTTCACATGACAGCTTATAGGATCTGAAGTCTTTCACAACCAGAATAGAATTAGAAAAACCAGGGGAGATATGTGGCAAAGCTGACCTTGTCCTCTTATGGCTAGGGAGCATGCATCCCAAGAATGTGGGAACTACGCATGGCTCAACACAGAAAAGCAATGAGAACAAAAACCAGCATCAGAATCTCTTCCTCTTTTATATCATGCTTTTAGTCGCAAACATTACTTAATAAACTACATATTGTAGCTGATTAAACAGAGATGCATTTACTTGAATCTATCATAGATGCTGCTGTACTAAAAAGCAACAACAAAAAGAGACATGTTGGGGAGTGTATACTAGATTATTGTACTTAACCAAAGTCCTAGAATTTGAATTTGAAACTTGTTTTATTTTAATCATTTTGAAATTAAATTAAGATTAATATGAAATATTCATGAAATGCTCTTCTATAATTAATCTTCTATAGTGAAGATGTACTACCCTTTTTATATTTACAGATATGTTAAGCAAAAATGTCGAGTCTGCTGATGAATAAAAAGAATATCACATGGAGCTGGATTTGGTTCTGCTTGTCTGTGATTAAAATATTGAAAATTCATATTATCAAGCAACAGTTGATTACATGTGCTATGTAGTCCTGTTTAATTCATGTTCATGGAAGTAAAATTTAACTAAATTGAGAGTCAGATGTTGGAAACAAGCCTGGGCAGTGGGTGGGGTATTCACAAATCTCAGATCTTTATGTGCCATGTTGGGAGCCTTCAGTTCTTCTCCCTCATTGCCTCTCTGATCTCACCTCCTTCTCCCTTTATCGACTTCAATGACTTCATTCCTGCCCAGACAACCCCCAAGATACAAAGGAAATTTTATATGCTGTATGATCTGTTGCATGCTTTCTTCCTGCACATAGCTAATTAAGTAACTCTGACTTCTTACAAGATTTTGCATCCATTTTCTTAAGAATTTCATTAAGTCATTGTTTCTGATAGCTGAGAGATAACCCAGTCACAAAAGAACAGACATAAGATGCAGTCACTGATAATGAGATACTAACCCCAGAAAGCTCTGAACACCCCAGAAACAACTCACAGACTGTGTGAAGTTCAAGAAAAAAAAAGAAAAGAAAAATACATTATGCTCAATCCTTACACAACAAGAAAACTTTGACTATTTCCAGGTTACATCCTGTTTTACATGTACTTTATGCTCATTGTAACTAGTAAGACCTTAATGCACACTATCAAACCTTTGACAAAAAAAGCCAATCACTGACAAAATGTATTCGTATTCTTTTATGCAAAAATGCTTAAAATTTGTACATTTATCTTTTTTTAAGATAAAGTTGTTCAAAAAAAAGATTTTGCTAATATTTTTAAGTATTCCATCTGCAAATTGAATCCTATTGTATTCATATTCCCTTGCTCTGCTTTTTCCAATTCTACATTACAGTATTTTACTTAAATTCTTTAAATATTACACACTGTATTCTTTTAAAAACTTGTTTGAATGTGGGTAGGTCTGAGAATATATATGTATGTATACATATGTGTATGTTTGTATTCCTATGATATACAAGTATACACCTATACAAATTGTATATATATATATATATATATATATATATATATGTGGTATGTATGTATGTATGTAGGTATTTGTTTATCTCACATGCAGAACCCTGAAACTGTAATTACAAATGGTTGTGAGGCATTACGTTATGACTGGGAACAGAATTCACGTCATCAGAAAAAATAGCAAGTGTTCTTAACAGCTAAGATTATTCCAGTCACAACACGCCATATTAATGACACTCTGCCTTATTAGTTGTTTACACTCTTAGCTACTAACTTCATTGTGTAATAAGCTCCTTTATTTCACATTATACAAACAACCTTGAAGAAATTAGTAACAAAACTGTGTTGTTTTTGTTTTCTTTGTTTTGTTTGTTTGTTTGTTTGTTTTAGCTTCTGTTTTTTTGTTCTTTCTGGGGTTTTTTGTTTTTTTTTTTTTTTTTTTTTTCTGGAATAACTAATAATAATTTTAGTTTTCAGTATCTTTTTATTTTTGAAAAACCACATATGAAAAATACACAAATGATGTTTTGTTAATATTTGCTTAGTAAGGTTGTTACTTAGATTTTGAAAAAATACTGAGCAAATTTTTGACAATTAACCTTTATAGTACACAGTCAACAAGAAAAATGTCAAAAAGTAGCCCACTAAGTCATGTTTATGTAATGCTCAATTTTTACATATTTTTGTAATAACACAGGTCATGATTTCAGCAATAAGAACTGTAATCACTGTATATATATAGTAAGCATGAATTAACATTTTAACTATGAAGAATATCAATAATCATAAAGTAATATCAAAATAATTATATATTATAAGGTGTGACATATCCAAAGAGAAGAAAAGGCAAATGTGTTTGGATTCTATTTCATCAATATTATAAGAATTATCACAAAATTTCTGGAAAATGAAGCTGTATTCAATGCTGGATAGTATAATACCATTGGTAACAGAGTCAATATAGAAATATTTCATTTCTCATATTTTCATACATGATATTTAATTGATATAGCTCTATATTTAATACAGGGGAGTACGGATGGTTCTTAAATATACATTTTCTCTTTGTAAAATACTTTGGTAAAAGGTTATATGAATAAATGCATGTAGTATGTTGGTATTAGTATGTAGGAAAAAAACAAGAGCTAGTACTTCAAGATAATGGCTGACAGGGTGAAGTGGAAGCTAGTGATCAGCTGTCAATAAAGATGTATCAGAATAACCTTTTCTGTTAATGGGCAAGTCTCTGAACCTACACTAAACAGTTAATGATGCAAATGGGCTGAAAAAAATCTCTAAGTGCTTTTTTGCATGTGTTTTGATATTTATAAAAAAAAGAGAACAGGCTTGATTTTTTTCTGAAGGATGCAAAGTAAACCAAAGTGAATTATGAAGCACACATGTGTTAATAGGGCAAGGGAGTCGATCTGACCAGGGTAGAACAAGCATCATGTATATCTATGTTTTCAAGTTATCTTCTGCACTTGCAAGTCATTCAAAGTATTGTATGTATGCCATGCTAAGGCTGCTCTTATAGTTAGGTGGGATAAAAGGTACTAAAGGAAAAGAACTGAGGTGAGGATAAAACGTATTATGATTATCAAAGGTGATTTGTAAACTATTTACTGAAGAATACTGAAGACACAGTCTAAATTAGTAACAATAGAATCAGCACATGTACATTTACCGTTTGAAATGCGGGATGTGCTTCACTGTCAAACATGTTCTCACTTCCCATCTCTTTACTCATGTTCTTTTATGTATGATTTTAAGAATAAACTATCGGAGTTAAATTTGGATCAGTTTTGTGATATGGCACTGTTCTGTCTGCCCAATATTAGCCTATTGGTTGAATTGGAATTGAATTGAATTCCTCTACCAACCCAGACTTCAGACCCATTGATCTCACTTTTCTCAGATTTGCCAACCACTGAAAATCTACTCAGGGATTTTGTTTCTGGAATGCTTGTAGAAAAAGAAAACAACAACAAATCTGTAGGAAAGGCATGTATAAAAATAAGAATATCACAAATGTTTGTGAGTGATACAAAATCTTGCTCAGCATACTCCAAAGGTAATGCTGTGGTCACAGAACCGTTGTTTGAGTTATACTGAATTTATATAAATTTATAGATGAATTAAAACATTGTTATGATGGTTGGTCTTGACCATCAAGTTGATGACCATCCATGAAACAGAGCATTGGACCTCATATAGTAGTAAACCAGACTGAAAAAGAAATGAACATGAGTTAAGTACACATCGCATGTTGCCAACAGCACAAATTCTCCTTCATGATGAACTCTATCTCTTTAAACCACAATCCAAATAAACCCTACATTAAGTTTCATTGGTTTTCTTCTCTACTTTATTTCAGGTTTTAAGATTATGATATGAATGCATCATTTTCCCCTTACCTTTCCTCTCTTCTATCCCATGAATCTGCTTGTATAATCTTCTTTCAAATTCAGAGCCTTTTTTCTCTAATCATTGTTGATATATGTATAAATATTCCTTAATGCATAAATGTAAGCTGCTTAGTCCAAATAAGTCTACTTCTGTGTAAATCTGTTCAGACTGATCATTTGGTATTAGATACCCATCAGGAATGTTGTCATGGCAGCAAACAAGTATCTACATGAATGGTTTGAATATACAGCCCAGCATATAATAGTTCAAATAGCACAAGTTTGTTATTTTTAATTTGAAAGCTGATTTTATTATCCAAAGAAAGTGCTATATAAATATATTTTGTTCTCCACAATGCTAGATTTCA
The DNA here is from genome assembly GCF_963924665.1 of Micromys minutus. NCBI lineage: Eukaryota > Metazoa > Chordata > Mammalia > Rodentia > Muridae > Micromys > Micromys minutus. The sequence continues at coordinate 15,815,601 of NC_137983.1, forward strand.
TATTAAATGATCAAATTAATAATTAAAACCAATAAAATACTATCAGTCAGCCTCATATAAATAAAAGGTAATTAGTAAACTGGTTTTGAGGTGGTCTAAGGTTTAAATAAAAATATAAAATTTATTGTTGCTTTTTTCCATATTCATTATTTATATTAAATAAACACCTTTCAATAATCAGTTTATATGATAAAATGAAACACATAATTGAAAACTGCCTCATTTAGCAGAATACTGCATAGAAAATGATGAATTTATCTACATGTTTTGTATCATAATTAACAAATATCCCACTTTTCCTTTTTAGAACAAAGGTACCATTGATAATTCAAAGCCATATGTATTTTTAATTGATTCAGTTTAATTTACTCTCTGTACCTAAATTAAACTTTTGCTAAAAATCCCTAAATTTTTAGCAAATTTAGGAATTATATTTTCCTTTCTTAGGAGTGCTATCTATATGTGGTAAAAACTTAGCAAGACTATATCCCAACTCCCAGCTGTGTAACTTGGTCTGTAAGGGATTATACAATCTGCATATTAAGTAGTTAATGTACTAAGATAATATCTTAAAATTTTATATTGATTAACCTTTATGTTATATATGTGTATTCTAGGATTCACTTTAAAATTCTACTCCTACATGTGGATTTCTACACCATTGTTTTAATTTAGTATACAGAGCAGTGCTAAGATTATACATTAGAGTTATGTCAGTTAAATTTATGAAGGAAAATATGTCTCCTATCATTTCTCAAAAAGTTTCATAGAATGTCCCAACACTGTGTTTTCTGGGTTTTTTTTTTATTAAATTGAACAACTTTATTTTAAAAAACAAAGATAAATGTACAGATTTTAAGCATTTTTGCATAAAATATATGAATACATTTTTGTCAGTACTTAATTTTTTAAAGGTTTGATAGTATGCATTAAAATCTTACTAGTTACAATGAGCATAAAGTACATGTATTTTCTGAAACAAAGGAAAACAATAGTTTCCTATTGTACCTGAAAGGTAACTTGTTTGAAATCAGTGATAACTGCTATCAAAGAGCTACTTACTTACAAAACTTGAAGTAAAAGTCTTTGGTTTGTTTGTTTTCGTTTTGTTTTAACTTCAGTTGTAATGGCTAAATTTAACATGTTTATTCAGGACATTGACCCACTGAAAGGTGCATAATTCATAAGGCTTAGCTTATTGCACAATAACTAGTAAGATTTCAATGTGTACTATCAAACCTTTAAAAAAATCAAGTACTGACAAAAAATATTCATGTAGTTTTCTGCAAAAAAGTAAAACAAGTCTTAATATAATGGATAATGATAGGAGATAACATTTGAAAGGTAAATACAGAAAATATCCAATTAAAAAATATTTTAAAAAGAATTTAACAAATTACCCCTGCTTGTTCTTGTTCACTCACAGATATGAGAAAGCAGATGATGATTTCTGGCTTTTTAAATTAAATACTTCACTTGCCAAAGCATTGGGTAATCTACAGGGAAATGTTTAACAATGTGGTCTGTTTTATTATGGCTTTTTGCCTAATAGCTAATTGATTGGAAAACCCATTTAGTCAGTTGTATAAGACCTCCTCATCGACAGTGTATTCACTTCTGTTCATGTGTTACACACCTTCCAAATGCATTTTAGAATCTATCTAAACCAATTTCAAATCACTCATTTCTTAAATGTTTCTAATAAAAAGCACATTCACTCATTTAATCCATCATTGCTGTCAAAGGAGGATTATGATATTAAATATAACTAAGTATTTAGAAATAGCCTTTGGGAAAATTATAGATAAAACATACAGACTAATACAAATATAGGTTTCTTATACAGTTAATTTCCTATAAGATATCAATTAACTCTCTTCTGTTCCTTCTCTTTGCTGTCCAGCTCTTATTCTCCCTACTTCTCTTTGCCCCTCTCTATGTGCTCATGACTGACTTCTACTTCTTTACTCTTCTCTGTCTCTCTGCCTTTACCACCCTCTTAACTCCTCACCTTTTGCCCTGAATAAACTCTATTCTGTACATATACATATCAATTAAATTTCCCATAGAATTGTCAAGTTATAGGTTTGCCAGCCAGAGGTAGAAAGACCATTTGACCTGTGGTTAAGTTCTTTTTCTCATTTGCTATTCCAAACAATAGGAGCACATAGCACAGTTTTAGAAGGCAAACTCCCACATGTATCTCCAACTCCAGGAGAACAGATACCCTCTTCTGGCATCTATGAGAACTTTACACAAGTACTATATACTCACACAGACACATCCACATCAACAAAAAAAAATAAGAAAGAAAGGAAAGTATATATTAAAGAATATATACTATATATATATATTTGATGGATATACTAAAAAGAATACATATATAAGTATATATATTATAAATATACATATTATATATACATATATAATATAAATATACATGGTATATTTACATGTACATATATATGTATGTATATACATTTAAGTTACACCACTAACAAAAAATTTAAACAAATTAAAAAAACTTAAAAACCTTTCATTACCATTGCAGAACCTGAAAAATATTTGGCATATGCTGTGTTTTTTTTAAATTCTTTTTCCCCACCATAATATTTGTTTTAATTATTTGGAAGTTCATCTGATGTACACCAATGCTATTTTAATATGACATTATTTTAACTCAGACTTTAATGATTGGCTTTTAAGCATGTTTAGTTTGTCACACTGTTATTCATTATTCCCTGTTTTTCAATATATCCTTTCTAGAGTAGTTTTGTCTTATAGCTTCATGTTCATGGGTGTCTCTAATCTCAAGTTAATAAAGATTTCTTGTTTTCTTAATTTCACAATACTATCTCCAGTTCTGAAAATGGTGTGTGATACAAAAATGCCTATTAATCACGTCCTTGCTGTTCAAATTAAACACTGTTTCTACTTAACTCTTTTCTCTTCCTTGGCTACTATTGTAAGAGATTTTAATCAGTAAGTAGCATATGGAAGAGGTGCATATTACTACAAAATAACATGGTTTCATTTACTTATAGTTATAAAGCTGCTGTATTTAAGAAAAGTGGATCAAATGTTTGTGCTGTACCAGTAAAAAACAACAATAAAAACCCAAAAGAAGGCACATAAAGCTAACATAAAAAATAAACATAAGGAAAAAAGAAAACAAATTCACAGATATTTGTATATAAAAGTTAAATACAAAAGAAATGTGGAACACATGAATTTTAAGACACATTAATAATAAATTTAGACATAAGGCTGAATAATTAATAACCTAAAATTAATAAACTTTAATAATTAATTGTCAGGCTTGGAGACTGGGCAGATCTGGTTATATAACTAGATTCTCTTAGCTTTCCTTCAGGTGTATAATGAATCATGCTGCACTTTGGATAGTATAGGACTAGGCATGAGCAGGCTGAGGTCAGACTGGTGAGATCAGGCATAAATTCAAACAGAAGAGTCAGAGTCTATATCGGCCATTCGCATGGTAACTAAATTTAAACCAGCTATTTGTAACATCTAAAACTATTTTTCAGACACATATTTATCTCCAGACTATTTTAATTATTATATCAGCCATATTATATCTTCAAATTTCATAACAGCTTTAGTAATATAAAGTTTTTATTAATAATTAAGCCAGGAATCCAAGCAATTGCTATTATTACTTAGGATAAACTTATACTGTCTCCATAAATAGGATGTGTGTCCATTTCAACTAACTGACACATTTTGTAAAATCTAGCTTGTCCAATGTATTATTATTCAACACTTTTTAAAAAAATGCAGATTACATCTAATAACTAATGAAGTATCTGCATGATCCTGAGTTCCTCGACTAATTTTCAAAGTCTACAATCCCCATTCCTTAAAAAATACTTACATGTATAGATATATGTAAATGTGCATGTCAGTTGCTTTTCTGTGTAAGATATCATGACCAAGGCAACTCATAGATGGATGAGTTTATTTTGACATAGGTCAGGGAGAGCATGGCATCAAGTAGCTTGTACTTCCCGTCTTCCCCAAACACAATCACTAAGTGGGGGCCAAGTATTCAAATATCTGAGCTGATGGTGGGCATTTTTCTTTCTTTGTTTTTTTTTTTTCTTTTTCTTTTTCTTTCCTTTCCTTACCCATCCCTCCCCTTGCCTCATCTTGTCTTGCCTTTCTTTCATTTTGTTTTCCTTGAATGTGTGGGCCTTCACTGTAGCATAATCAACTGACCAGGAGCTTCACTGATAAAAAAAATTGATTCCCCCTCTCATAGCAGCTATCAATTGTCATTAACTTCTCGGCACTTATTTTTCGTTATTTCATTTGTCCTGTGGGCTTAGCTATATGATCGGGAGAAGGAAAGAAGTTTGAGACATGATAAAATTGGCTGTCAAGAGCAATATTACCAAAGCAACTAACTCATTATACGCTATGTCTTTAAAAATAAGGAAAAATACTTTTATCAGAAATTGCTGCTCCTCTAGAATTAGCGCAAATCCAGAAAGCTGTACCTTGTGCCTTATAAGACACTACCAAACCTTATTGTAGTTTCTGTATACTATTTATTCACAGAAATGACAGTTAATGTCATATGTCTCTAAGGAATATTACAAAATAATACTCAGATTTACATTTATATAGGATTTGAATTTTGAGGAGATAACATCTATTGAACCAACAGCAAGACAAGATTATTATGCCATTATCTGTGTTTTACAGTCTTAGGAAATTGAGCCACAGAAATATGAGTTGCTTTGCCTAAGGCTCAAGCTTTCCATTGCAGAGGGAAGTTATAAGCCAGGTGCATTACTTATGGATGAGACCCATGGTAGGAACACACAGCATATGGATAAGAGAAACTGACATGTCTCATTTTTTGTGTTTATAGTCCTATGGAGAAAATGGAATCTTACTGGACAACGGTCTCTATTCAAAAGGAAAATACTTATAAAATAAGGCACAAGAAAATAAAGTTGCTTAAATTATTACTGAAAAGAAATTGAGCTGTATTTTTACTTACTGTTGATTTACCTTCATGGGGAAAAATAACTCTTTGATGGAGGCTTACCCCCTCTACATTACTCTCATCACTTACTGCTCTGTTTAGTCCTTGGCAATCTAACCTCTTCTGACTCTGAGAGGCTATAAAAGTAGGAGAACCCAAAAGTGGACGTTAAAGAATAAACGTTTTATACTTTGTTGATTGATTTTCAGCTTGACTGTAAATGTGTTGAGAGTACATAAAATAGGTCATTGATTGTGGTTTTAAAATTAACTTTGAATTAAGTCTAAAGAGGTTTTAAGCATATTTGAAAAGCATTTTATTTAGAACAGTAATATGTTGGCAAAAATGCGTGGTTGGACAGGAGGAGAGAAAGGAAAGGTGAGTCCCACAAATTAGAGATGACTGACTAATTATGTTCCAGTGCCTGGCAAAGCCTTCCAAAGACAAGAGTCATGGAACAGCAGAAACAGTAGTAGGGTAGGGGGAAGGAAAAACTATCTACACGTGCTCACACTTGTGAGAGAAACTGACTATTCAGAGATGATTCAAACAACCAAAAGAAATATTTCGGTTAAGAGTCTATTAATTTCAATTTTGTCAGATTTTTTAAAGTAAGAGAACTATTGTCATTCATAATAAGAGCAGATCAAAAGAGAGCATTTCTAGTTGCTAGATACAAACTGCCTCTCCTTTTTTTTATATGATGAGAGCATTACCAATTTTCCCATTTACTATCCCAAAGCACAAATATGTTCCCAACACACTGTAATACATCCTGTGACCTTTATATCTCCAATAACCTCCTAGTCAGCTATCTCAGCTATCCTAGTCAGCATATCCCAAGCTTCTCTATCTGCCAAACCCCTATCCCATGGGGAGTATACTGCACCTACACGGTTCATTTCCTTATATCCAGTACTGTCCAGTTAGGGTGTCCTGGGTAGCTGGTTCCAGGGTAGATTCCCACCAATTATAACTTTAACATCCTAGACTTTTAACAACCCATTCCCATTTCATTCCTCATTATACTTAAGGCGTGAGGGATCATTGCTGAATTGTGTTCTCCTTCACTCCTCTCCATTCTACTATTGCAATGTGAATTGAGAGAATTCTATACGGTGAGAATATTTGTTTTTAGCTGATTTCTAGCAATATTTGGCAAAAGAGACATAGTATGTCTTGAAGGGCAGAAAAGTGATTGTTACTGTTAGTTATTATCACTATCATTCATTATTGTTAGTATTTATTTGATTAAAATTTTCTTTTAACTCCATTCAATACAGAATATGATTAGAGAAGAAGCAAGATAGAAGACAACCTACTTTTTTTTTTAATCCTGGAAACTGCCTAATGCAACCTAGAAAAGAATTTCGTTGAGGGAACGGCGGCTCGTAGAGGCTGAACAACTGGTGGGTGGGAGACCTGGGCTGCCAGGGAGCAGAGAGATCTCTGCAGAGTGCACACAGAAAGTGCACCCCCTGCCTTGCCTTGCCCCGCCCTGTCGAATCCAGCGACCAGGAATAGAACTTTGGAACTTCTGTTTCCACCTGGCGACTCTGAGGCATAAAACAGGGCTCGACACATCTGACACCTGGAGCAGTGGAGATCCAGGGACACAGACCAGATACAAGGGAAAGGCAAGAACATATCACTGACAACAAAATGGCAAGAGGAAAGCGAAAGAGTATATCCTAAGGAAACCAAGACAACCTGGCAACACCAGAACCCAGCTCTCCCATAACAGAAAATATCGGAATTCCAAACACTCCAGAAAAGGAAGACACAGACCTGAAATCATACCTCAAGATGCTGATTGAGATACTTAAACAAAAACGGGAGGAAAAGCAAAAAGATTCAGAAGCTTTTAAAGAGGAAACAAGAAAAACACTCAAAGAACTCAAAGAACTAGAGGAAAACAGAATCAAAGAGATAAAGGAATGGAAGAGGGAATTTAAAACGGAAATTGACACAATAAAGAAAACACTAAAAGAGATAACCCTAGAGGTAGAACACCTAAAAAAGAAATCAGGAGTCAAAGAAGCAAGATTTTCCAATAGATTACAAGAGATGGAAGAGAGAATCTCGGGGGCAGAAGACAACATTGTTAACATAGACAAAACAGCCAGAGAAGATGCAAAAAACAAAAAGCTCCTAACCCAAAATGTCCAGGAAATCCAGGACACAATGAGAAGACCGAACCTAAGGATAATAGGAATAGAAGAGGGAGAAGAGCATCAACTAAGAGGCACAGTAAATATCTTCAACAAAATCTTAGAAGAAAACTTCCCTACCCTCAAGAATGAGATGACCACGAGCATAAAAGAAGCCTTCAGAACTTTAAATAGGTTGGACCAGAAAAGAAATACCTCCCGACATATAATAATAAAAACATCAAGTGCCCAAAGCAAAGAAAGAATATTAAAAGCAGTAAGGGAAAAAGGTCAGGTAAAATATAAAGGCAGGCTAATCAGACTCACACCCAATTTCTCAACAGAGACTATGAAAGCTAGAAGATCCTGGACAGACATCATGCACACCCTAAGAGAACACAAGTGCCAGCCAAGCTGCTATACCCAGCAAAACTATCAATCACCATCAATGGAGAGATGAAGATATTTCAAGACAAATCAAAATTTACACAATATCTGACCACAAACCCAGCACTACAACGAATTATAGGTGGAAAACCCAATACAATGAGGGAAAATACAGCCTAGTAAAAATAAGAAAACTCCTAAAGAAAAAAACTAAAAGAAGAAAAAGACACAGACACAACTCAACCCACAAAAGCAATAATGGCAGGAAACAGAAACAACTATTCCTTGATATCTATTAACATAAATGGACTCAACACCCCAATAAAGAGATATAGGCTATCAGACTGGATACATAAACAGAATCCAGCATTTGCTGCATACAGGAAACTCATCTCAGAGACAAAGACAGACACTATCTCAGAGTTAAAGGGTGGGAAAAAAACTTCCAAGCAAACAGCCCCAAGAAGCAAGCTGGAGTGCCTATTCTAATATTGAATAAAGTAAATTTCCAACCAAAAGTTACCCCAGAGGCTTGCACTCCCCCAGAAACAACTCACAGACTGTATGAAGTCCAAGAAATAAAGAAAACAAAAAAAATATACATATATTCACAAAACAAGAAGACTTTGACTATTTCCATGTTGCGTTTTGTTTTGCATGTACTTTACGCTTATTGCAACTAGTACGTTTTCAATGCATACTGTCAAGCCCTTGAAAAAAATCAAGTACTGACTCAAAAACATATTCACATGGTTTTATGTAAAATTTATTTTAATGTCTGAAAAAACAGTACTGACAAAAATGTATAATTTTAAGCAAAAAATGTTTAACATCTTTACATGTATCTTTGTTTTGCAACATAAAGTCGTTTAAAAAAAAGTTATCAAAAAAGATAAGGAAGGACACTTTTTATTCAGTACTTGGGAAACCAGTCAGGAGAAACTCTCAGTCCTTAACATATATGCTCCAAATAAAAAAGCACCCACATTCATAAAAGAAACCCTACTAAAGCTCAAAAAATACATTTCACCTTACACAATAATAGTGGGAGACTTTAATACCCCACTCTCACCAATGGACAGATCATGGAAACAGAAACTGAACAAGGAAACTACAAAACTAGCAGAGACTTTAAACCAACTAGAATTAATAGATATATACAGAACATATTATCCTAAAGTAAAAGAATACACCTTCTTCTCACCACCCCATGGCACCTTCTCTAAAATTGACCACATAATTGGACACAGAGCGAGCCTCCATCGATGTAAGAAGATTGAAATACTCTCATGCATCCTCTCAGATCGCCATGGTCTACAGCTGTTCTTTAACAACAACAAAGACAACAAAAAGCCCACATACACATGGAAACTAAACAACACTCTGTTAAACTATAGCAGGGTCAAAGAAGAAATAAAAAAAGGAATTAAGGATTTTCTTGAATTCAACGAAAACGAAAACACAACATACCCAAACCTATGGGATGCAATGAAAGCAGTACTGAGAGGAATACTCATAGCCCTAAGTGCTTCCAAAAAGAAACTGGAGAGAGTTTTCATCAGCAACCTGACAGCACAGCTAAAAGCCCTAGAACAGAAGAAAGCAGATATACCCAAGAAGATTAGACAGCAAGATATAATCAAAATTAGGGCAGAAATAGACAAAATAGAATCAAAAAGAACCATTGAAAAAATCAACAAAACCAAGAGTTGGTTCTTTGAGAAAATCAACAAGATTGATAAACCCCTAGCAAGACTAACTAGAGGGCAAAGAGAGAGTATACAAATTAACAACATCAGAAAGGAAAGTGGGGACATAACAACTGAAACTGAGGAAATTCAAGAAATCATCAGATCCTACTACAAAAACTTATACTCCACAAAATTGGAAAATCTGGAGGAAATGGACGAATTCCTAGACAGATACAAGATCCCAAAGTTAAACCAGGACCAAGTAAACCATCTAAAAACGCTATAAAACCTAAAGAAATAGACGAAGTCATCAAAAGTCTCCCCACCAAAAAAAGCCCAGGTCCAGACGGGTTCAGTACAGAATATTATCAGACATTTATTGGGGATATAACACCAATACTCTCCAAACTATTCCAAAAGATAGAATCAGATGGAAAACTACCTAACTCATTTTTTGAGGCTACAATAACCCTCGTACCTAAACCACTAAAAGACCCTACAAGGAAAGAGAACTTCAGACCAATCTCACTTATGAACATTGATGCAAAAATACTCAACAAAATCCTTGCATACCAAATCCAAGAACACATCAAAACGATCATTCATCATGCCCAAGTAGGCTTCATCCCTGGGATGCAGGGATGGTTTAACATAAAGAAATCCATCAATGTAATCTACCATACAAACAAGCTCATAGATCAAAATCACATGGTCATCTCACTAGATGCTGAGAAAGCATTTGACAAAATCCAACACCACTTCATGTTAAAAGTTCTGGAAAGAACAGGAATCCAAGGTCCATACCTATACATAATAAAAGCAATATACAGCAAACCAACAGCCAACATCAAACTTAATGGCTAGAAACTTGAAGCAATCCCACTAAAATCAGGGACTCGACAAGGCTGCCCACTCTCCCTTTACCTATTCAACATAGTACTGGAAGTCCTGGCTGGAGCAATTAGACAGCAAAGGGAGATCAAGGGGATACAAATCGGAAGGGAAGATATAAAAACATCACTCTTTGCCGATGACATCATAGTGTACTTGAGTGAACCCAAAAATTCCACCAGAGAACATCTACAGCTGATAAATAAGTTCAGCAATGTGGATGGATACAAAATTAACTCCAACCTATCAGTAGCCTTCCTATATTCAAAGGACAAACATGTGGACAAAGAAATTAGGAAAAAGGTACCCATCACAATCGTCACAAATACTATGAAATACCTTGGTGTGACTCTAACTAAGCAAGTGAAGGACCTCTATGACAAAAACTTCAAACCTCTAAAGAAAGAAATTTAGGAGGATATCAGAAAATGGAAAGATCTCCCATGCTCATAATTTGGAAAGATCAACATCTTAAAAATGGCCAACCTACCAAATGCAATCTACAGATTCAATGCAATCCCCATCAAAATTCCAACCCAGTTCTTCATGGAATTGGAAAGATCAATGTGCAATTTTATATGGAATAACAAAAAACCTAGAATAGCTAAATCCATCCTCAACAACAAAAAAACATCTGCGGGAATCACTATCCCTGACCTCAAGCTATATTACAAGGCAATTGTGCTGAAAACTGCATGGTACTGGTACAGAAGCAGGCATGTGGATCAATGGAATATGATAGAAGATGCAGAAATAAGCCCTCATGTATATGGTCAACTGATTTTTGACACATGAGCAGTAAACATTCAATGGAAAAAGAACAGCCTATTCAAAAAATGGTGCTAATTTAATTGGCACTCAGCATGCAAAAGAATGAAAATGGACCCATTCTTATCTCCTTGTACAAAGCTCTAGTGTAAGTGGATCAAAGATCTCCACATTAAACCAGATACACTGAAACTATTAGATGAGAAAGTAGGGAAAACCTTAGAACTCATAGGCACAGGAGAAAATTTCCTTAACAAAACACCAATGGCTCAAGCTCTAAGGTCAAAGATTAACAAATGGGACTTAATGATACTGCAAAGTTTCTGTAAGGCTAAGGACATTGTCAAGAAAACAAAATGGCAACCAACAGAATGGGAAAAGATCTTTACCAACACTACATCAGATAGAGGCCTAATATCCAAGGTATACAAGGAACTCATAAAGCTAGACACCAGAGCATCAAATAACCCTATTAAAAAATGGGATACAGTGCTAAACAAAATGTTCTCAGTTGAGGAACACCGAATGGCCGCAAAACATCTGAGGAAGTGCTGTGCATCCTTAGCCATCAGGGAAATGCAAATCAAAACAACCCTGAGATTCCACCTCACACCACTCAGATTGGCCAAGATCCAAATCTCAGATGACAGCAGATGCTGGCGAGGCTGCAGAGAAAGAAAAACACTTCTCCACTGTTGGTGGGGTTGCAAACTAATACAAACACTCTGGAAATCAGTCTGGCAATACCTCAGAAAATTGGATATAGTACTACCTGAAGTCGCAGCTATTCCACTTCTGGGCATATATTCCAGAGACACTTTAATACACAACAAAGATATATGCACCACAATGTTCATAGTGGCTCTATTTATAATAGCCAGAAGCTGGAAAGAACCCAGATGTCCTTCAGAAGATGAATGGATACAAAAATTGTGGTACATTTACACAATGGAATACTACTCAGCCACCAGAAACAATGACTTAACCAAATTCTTAAGAAAATGGCTGCATCTAGAGAATATCATACTGAGTGCGATAACCCAGTCACAAAAGAACAGACATAATATGCAGTCACTGATATTGGGATGCTAACCCCAGTGGCTTGCACTCCCCCAGAAACAACTCACAGACTGTATGAAATCCAAGAAATAAAGAAAACAAATATATATATATATATATATATTTACAAAACAAGAAGACTTTGACTATTTCCATGTTGTGATTTGTTTTGCATGTACTTTATGTTCATTGTAACTATTAGGTTTTCAATGCATACTGTCAAGCCCTTGAAAAAATCAAGTACTGACTAAAAAATATATTCACATAGTTTTATGTAAAAATTATTTTAATATCTGAAAAAACAGTACTGACAAAAATGTATAATTTTAAGCAAAAAATGTGTAAAATCTGTACATTTATCTTTGTTTTGTAAAATAAAGTCATTTAAAAAATAAATAAATATTAAAAAAAAAAAGAATTCTGTTGCCTATTTTTAATCACACCAGCTATATAATCCACATTTATCCCTCACTGGCATTGTTTTCTGATAGGTCTAAATCGGCTGAAAATGTCAAATTATATTTTTGTTAACATTCTTACAACCGTTCATCTGTATTTTAAGTGGTGTTGTCGCTGTAATTCTGACCATATTAGTGAAACACACAGATTCTCCTGCTCTATAGATCTCATTTTCTGGAGTCTAATGAACACTTCAGCAGCAAGTAACAATACAGTAGGCAAATACTTTAAATATTCAAGTGCAACATGATGAAAAACTTAACCGGAAAGTGGCAAAAATTCAATGTGTTACAGGATAAGGAAGATGAGAGGAAGTCTTGAGAAGGTGGTTCCGGTAGGAGAACAGCCAGCATGTGGAGGTGGCAATTCTTAGAATCACGAGGTTTGGGACCATTGGCTGTATGTGCACAGTCTGAAGGGAGAAATCCCGAGGCATATAAAGCAAGCAAGCAAACAAACAAACAAACAAACAAAAAGCCTTAAACCAACACAGCCTCAAACCACACTTTTCAGGAAGAGGGCAGACACTGTTTCTGGGGAGGAGAGCGGGCAAAGGACAATAGAGAAGGCAGAGGAATTATGGGGGCAGATAATGCAGGTGCATTTGCTGCTATTATGAGAACTGTGGCTTTTAATCAGAATGAAATAGGGAGAGAATAGGGAATGAAGGGTGTTAGGCAGGAGGGTTACATACTGCATAGTTGGAGAGTAATGGATGTCAGGCTGTGATGGTGAGGTTGTAATATAATTGTGTGTTCTGAATACAGTTTGAAAAAGGTTGTTCAGAACCGTGTCATCACAGTCACTGGTGACAGTTTTCTCAGATCTTTTCAGGTAAGGAAATTTTTTTTTAACCTCTTTGACATAGTAGATAAATTATGACCTCCCTGGGTCTGGTTTTAACCTTATTTCAACTCACAGAGAGACAAGATTTTGTAATATTGATTGTATGACAAAAGCTTAATTAACTTAAACATTGATAAATATGGCTGGAGATATGACCCAGTTAGTATAATGCTTGCTTAGTAGCTATGTATCCCAGGGTACAACTGCTAACAGCACTTAAACACTAGGTATGGAGCTGGAATGATGGGTCAGCACTTAAGAGAACTGTCTGCCCTTCCCAAGGTCCTGAGTTCAATTATCAGCAAAAATATGGTGGTTCATAAACATCTATATTGGGATGTGAAATCCTCTTTGGGAATCTAAGTGTACATGCAGATAGAGTACTCATATTCATATGAACAAATCTTTAAAACAAACAACAAACAAAAATGAATATGTCTGCAGTCTCAAGATAATATAGCATGGTTGTTAATAGCCCTGAGAACATGAAATAGAGCCTGTGCTGTGTTATAAAATCACATAATCATAACTCTTACCTGTTCACATGCATAGATGACTCTTTGAAATTCATTAATATGGTTCATCAAAAGTTATTATGATGAATCATGAACAAAAATGTTAGAATGTAAACCTCACAGAATATTAATTTCATATTCAATATTCATTTACCATCATTTTGTAGGTATATAAATTAAATTCCAGTAACCTTAAGCAATTAAGTTCAAATTTTCAAATGGCTGTGGTTAGGGGCCTACTCTCTTCTTTCATAGCATTTGGGTGAGTTCTATTTCCAGATCTCACATGCTACTTAAGAACCTGACAATTTAAGCCAAATGAATTCTACCCAATTTCATATCAGCAGTGTGGGACACTCTGACTATACCCACATACCTTCCCCGTTTTGGTTGAGATATATAAGATTATGGGCAAAACGCATGCCACAGTGATTTTGTAATATTAATCAAAATATTTTCAGCTTATTTTAAAAGCCTAGTAGCTTCTGCTTTATGCAAAGAGAACATTTCACTACAAAACTGACATAATTTGTGGAGGTGGTCATATCTTGTTCTAAGAAACCAGAGCATTTGGTGAAAGTCTACAGCACCCATTTATACCACAGCTGTGGCTGACAAGGTGCTGAGCGATTGGACAGCCTGTTACTTTATTTTTCCTTTGATAGTATAAGTCCTTTATTCCTCTGAGTTCTTCATCAGAATTTAAGATAGATGTGTTTGCTGTCCTACAAGCCATATTCAACCCAAATTCCTTGCTGCTTCACTTACTTTGTACATTTTCTCAAATACAGAGATATAAACATGACAATAAATCATCTGGGATTTAACAATAATTATAGATGAAGTTTTCCTTAATAAAGCATCAGAGTGCTTCCAAATTTCTGTACAAAGAGGTGGGTGGGACTTTATCATTATTTCTGTAACACATGGGAATTCCATAAGTATGAGAGAATGAAGATGAACACAGAGTAAGAATGCCCCAAGACATAAAGCACTCAGAGCATTTGAAAGATTGGCAGAAACACCATCCCTACCAGGATTGCCAGGCTATAAAGAATAGAATGAAGACAGAAGCTAACTGAGTTTTGGAGGAGTGAGATGAAGCTGGGAAGGCTTCTTCACAAGAATGAGTTTCAGTTTTATTTCTGCAGAGACTGGCATGATTTATATTTGAGTGATCCCACACTGTGTGCAGTGAAATTGATGACCTTAAACTGGGGTAAGGCTGGATTCTGAATTTGGTGTCATTATTCATAATCCAAGAGTGATGACTGGACCTCCAGTTAGGACAGTAGAACCAGGAACAGGAACTTAAAATGGGAATGAATTAATTCATCATCTAGAGGACTTGAATGGACATTTTGGCAGTTCCAGACACAAAGGTTAAAATATCTATCTGATTCATAAAACATCAGCTTTCCCAAAAAAGCACATATTCTGATTCAGGTAAGTGTGTAGTCTAGACAGTTAAAAGAGAGAGTTGGCACATATTGAAGGGATAATATGAAAAGAAAGGAATGATTTCCACAGAACAGCCTTCTGCAGCTTCTCTTGTATCAGGGTTTTTCTTCTTTTTAATTACTAGTTATTTTTAAAATTTTATTATTATTGTTATTATTATTAATATTTTTACACTTCAGATTTTACTCTCCTCCTGGTTTATCCTCTGACTATTCCACATCCCATACCTCCTTCCTGTTCCCCTGTCTCCACGAGGATGTACCCAACACGTGTGGACACCTCAGTCACACTTTGGAAAAAGATGAAAGTGACTACAAGGGGAAGAAGGGACCTGGGAGGGAAAGAGGAGAGTTTGGGGAGAGGAGAACATGATTTGGTATTGGGTGGGAGAAAAGAACTGAAGCCCTAAGGGTCAGCAGAAAAAAGAGAAACAGGCAGCCTCAGGAGGTAAGAGGTTGGGAAGACCCTTGAGAATGTACTAGATATCTGGGAGGTGAAAGACTCTTAGGACTTAAAGAAAGGGACCCTAGATGAAATACCCTACAGTAGGGAGAGGGGACTTGTAGAGCCCACCTTCAACAGAAAGACAGAACAAGTCTCACTAAATTTACACAGCATCTGTATTTTCATGCCCTGCTTATTTTAGTTAATGCAATATTTTTTAAAAGGGGTGTGTGTGTGTGTGTGTGTGTGTGTGTGTGTGTGTTCCTTTCTCTATTCATCTGTTCAAGGACACAAGTTTCTTCTTGTTTGGGACAAACTATAAAACAATACTAAATATAGAGAATAGAAAACTGAAATACCTTTAATTGGGCTATCGGATGGCCATTGTGGTAGTCAAATTTACATAAGACATTAATGTCTACAAGTCATGGAAAATGAGTTTGTGTTTTTTCAGTGATGGTGATGGAAAGTCTTTAAGCAGCAGAGCAAGAACAATGAGGAGAACAAAGCCATGTGTTCTGTGAAAAGTAAAATAAAAATGGCAATACTGTTAGCTCTAGAAATAATAGCCAAGTAGTGTCCTGAGTTTCTATGGTTTATAAAAGTATGCTGGAGTCAGAACAAAGTCAGTGTCCTCTTCCCTGATATTTTGTATTGCAGATTCTAAAAACAATCCCTTTACTAAAAACTGTATTGTTTGCCCAATTTCCCTCCTCAATTCCTCTCAAATTTCCTGTATATCACATTAAATCTGTTTTACCTAATGATGCTTCCTAAATGATAGTTAACGTTCCCATGTATAAACATTTTGCTATTTCCAGACAATTTCTTTCTTTCATTTCCTAAATTTGTGCTCTCTTACTAGTCCTGGTTAACTGTTTAAAAAATGAACATTGTCAAATCCCTCTCTGTGAAGTTCTTTTGAGTCTTTCTTTGCCTTCTGGTTACTCCGAGGACAGAATCAAAGCTTGTCAGAGCGTAGCACACTGAATGGTTCCCAGATTTAGACAAGTTTATTTGCAAGCCTCTGCCTTTGTACATGCTGTTCTCTCTGGATGGAGTTCTCCCACATTTGACGGAAGTAGAGTTAGTCTACAATTAGCGTAGAATATGAAGAGCCTTCTTTTATGCTACAATGAAGTCTTCACCAAGTAGAATCCACTGGACCAAAGAAAAAGCCCCATAAGAGACATATCCTCTGAAAGACAACATCTGATTTTACACCCTTGAGTATCAAGACTTCCTAGTGTTAATTCATTATACTGAAGGGAAGCATTCTGAACCGCAATCCTTGAGCTTGCTTATATATGTCCTATGAGAAAGTACAACTTAAAGATGGAAGCCTCTTGTCTTACATACTCAGACACAATTCTCTGTTGATAACTATGCTCAACATAAAAAGGATTTGAGGACTTAGTCCTGACTATGGTCAGGAATCAGCTTGCTTTATGAAGATGTGTTAAGGTTCCATCTGTAAGAAAAGGGAGAGCTGCCTGTCAGACCAACAGTTAGACAGGAAGGTATCATGTTTGACAATGTGTGAACAACTAAAGACAGAATGTTCTGTAGTTTAGAATGCCCCATTTAATCAATTCCATTAACATTTCCATGAACTGAAACATAACGTCTGCAGTCTCCATATGGGACACAGAAATTAAATTCTTCTGAGAGTTAGATCTGTAACCTTATGCCTCTGCTGTGCTTCAATTGTCGTGGGAATTTTCAGCATCATTAATACTTAATGCTGCACATCACCATCTTTCAACCATCTTTAGCATGGTTCATTTGAACACGGTTCATTTGAACATGATTGCTATATCTACCCATGTGAAAAACAGGCTGGAAAGTTTGCTCAGCAGTTAAGAGCACTTATGCTCTTACAGAGTACCAAGTTCAGTCCTCAGCACCTGCATTGTGACTCATAACCATCCGAACCAACAGTTATTACGAAACAGATGATCTCCATGAGCGTCAGTCATGAACGTAGTTTACAGATATACATGTAGGAAAACCAGTCATAAACAGAGAAATGATGCAAATTTAAATTTAAAATAAATAAGATCAGGACAATTATTTGAACATCTTGCTTTAAAAATTAAAATAAAAACACTTTCCATTGATGTCTTACATTTTGATGAGAAAGGTGCTCAAATGCTAATTTGAAAACAACTGTAAAGTAAATATCATAGGTTACAGAACTTCATATATGAACAAAGAAAACAGGCATGTTCTCACCTCAGATTTCAAATGAAAGTAAAATGCATGAAATATAGTTATATGAAGTGCATTTTGAATACTCTGATGACAAACTGACATCCATCTTCTTTTTAGCTCATTTCTGCCATCTGTGTGTTTCTTTGAGCAAACTGTCTATTCAAATGCATAATCCACTTTCAGATGGCTACTTCTCATGACTGAGTTGTAAAGTTATTTATAACCATAAAATGGACAGAACTACACTGTAGGAAAATCGGTGGAACACAGCAGAGTGTTACCAGAAGGTACATGCCTCAGGTACATTATCTATCTGTTTCTGAATTAATGTTTCTGACTCTTCATTTAGAATCCTTACGCTGTGTCCAAATTTTCAAGATTGCTAGACTTATTTATGGGAACGCATATGGGGTTACAGCCCACAGCTTAGAAAACTAGGGTTGAAGGGATGATTTATAAATTAGACCTATGGAAAGCACAGTGTGCTGGATTACAAAATCACTCCCCCTTTGAAGTTTTAATTCACACAAAAACTATAAATATTAATGAGGTGTTATGTGATGTCATGTCCCATATTTATATTGTGTAATGGTCAACTCGGATTGAATAGAACTCTCCTCACTCAGTAAATCACTCTCAGTAAGTAAACACGGTTAACAACATTTATTTGATGGTTTTTAAACATATAAGACAATATAACTATCTATGTTCATTGTACCAGAAATAAGACATCAGAACTCATTTCTCCTCCCTGATTATCCCTCACACTCCTCAGCCAGTCCTTCCCCATCCTGTTCTCATAATCGCTTGCCTAGACATGGAAAAATCAGCTTTCTGCTCTCAGCTTCTATGAAGTCAGCTGTTCTAGTTTCCACAACTCGGTGGGAGCATGAGGAACATTTAATATAACAACCTCGGTCCCATCTATAATGTGGTACATAAAATACTCTTCCACTGTGAATGCTTGCTGCATCCCCATTTAATCGACTTTGAGTAAACTGGTGGACATTGTAACTGATTATATTTCTCTGTGTGTTGTAAATGCTGCTGCTATAAACATACAACTATCACTAGTACTTTGATCAACATATTTCATTTCCTTTGGATATGTATGAAGTGGTGAAACTGTTGGTTCATACTGCAGTTTTGGTTTTAACTGTTTGGAGAAAACTGTCTACTCTTTCCTATAATGGCCATGTACTTACTCATCTTACAAACAATAGTGTGTAAAGAGTTTCCTTCACATTTTCACCAGATAGCTTTGTCTTTATACGTTTTTTATGATAACCATGCTAAAAAGGTAATATGTTTACATTTTAAAGTATGAATATAAAATATTTACTTGTCAATTATACAGAAATAAAGACAAAGACATCAGAAATGGAGAGAAAGGAAAAGTGGGTAGATACAACATAAAATTTAGTACCAATAATTGAAAAGAAACAGAGTTACAAATGATTTGAAAAACTAAAAGTATAGAGATAATTAATTGTTTATTCTACATCTATTCAAATGTTTATTCTAAACCTCAACAACCAATAATTTATATTAAATTATAGATAACAATAGCTATAATTTATTATAGCAAAACTGAGTCATTTCTTTTTACTTCTTTTGCCCTACACTAAAGTAATTTATCTCTCTTCTCATTTTCTTATACCCACAAATATGTACAAAATATCCATTTCTTTATGAATCACTCAATAATAAGTCAAAAAATTAAGATTATAGAAAAACATGAAATTTTGGTGTAATTTGTGCTTTATAATATTGTAAAATCAATGTGTTTAACATAATTCTGTTGGGATGTTTTCATTCTTGGATTAACATAAAGAATAAAATTTAAATTCTTGATATAGGGAGATAAATTATAAAATAAAATTACTGTGGCATTTCTGCAATAAGAATAATGACAAATGTTTTAAATTAAAAAAATTAAATGAGCATTCTTAGCTGCACTTAAGATAAATTTTATTTTAGGCACTTAAATAACAAGTGTGTCATAAAGCTAAAATTCTTGGATTCCTAATTTAATTTATAAAATTTATGTTATTGTCTATAAAAAGGGAAGGGATTGTTTTCAGTTCTGAAATGCAATTTTGAAACCCTGCCCTCACTAGTAGCATTTTTAAGAACTTAAAACACAAAGAAATGAATAGGGTTTTTTTCTAACACTGTGATACAAAATAAAAAAGGCAAATAGACATTTGTGCATGTTTTGAGAAATAGCATATTAATTATTAATTAATGCAATATTGTCCAGCCCACTATGAGAGTACCATATCTAGGCAAGTGGTCCTAGAATGCCTAAGAATGCTTGGTGCACATACATACAGGCACACAGTCATGCACACATTATATGTGTAATAATAATTAAGGAAAAAGTGATGAGTTTGAAATAGATCAGGGATGGGATTACATGAGAGAGTTTTGAGGGAGGAAATATAAGGGGGAAATGCTGTATTTATGTTAAAAATCTCAAAATATACAAAAACTGAAATATAAAGCTTGGTAAGCAACATTGAGGCAGAAAGCCACCTTGCAAGCATCACACCTTCATGTCTCTGCCTTAAGTTCCTGTCTTGTATCTTTAGCTTGTCTCATTTCCTTTACTCAGTGGTGAACGCTGGTACCTAGAAATTTAATACAAATATATTCTTTCCGTTTTTAAGTTGAATTTGTTGAGAGTCTTTAATCAGAATGACAGGAAGGATAGGAGTGAAGAAAATATGAATGTCTAAAATTAAAAGAATGATTTTTTTAATCCATTACTAGGATTACTCTTCTGCAAATAAAAAAATATTTTATTATATTTTTCAAACAAGTAACATTAAGCAGATTGAGTAGGTTGTATGCATATATTTAGACATTTCTTTGCATATATATGTGGCAATTTAACTAAAGGAAAAGAGGCTATGACTTGGAGAAGGAGCATAGGAAGTTCAGCAAAGGAGGGATCTGAAGGACAAATGGAAGGGGGAAATTATTTAGAAATCTTTTAATTTAAAATAAATACCATTGGGCTGGAGAGATGGCTCAGGGGTTAAGAGCACTGACTGCTCTTCCAGAGGTCCTGCGTTCAAATCCCAGCAACCACATGGTGGCTCACAACCATCTGTAATGGGATCTTATGCCCTCTTCTGGTCTGCCTGAAAGCAGCTACAGTGTACTCATATATATTAAATAAATAATTCTTTAAATGAACAAATATATACGACTAACATGCAACTACTGGTTATAGGCCATTCAGTAAACTTTTTAGATTAGCTAAATATTCTGGTAAAGTACTACTCAGGCCACAAAGAAAGGAAAATTTTCAATAACTAGCAATTACTGGATGGTTTCCATGAGTCAGTTACTACTGTGAATACAGGTGATCCGAGAAAGTATGTCATCCTTACCACTCCCATTACTATGTCTATATCTCTGTCATCAAATGATTCTCAGACTAGCAGGAGAGATGATGGTAGACAAGGAGGTGACAGTTACAGGAAATATTGAAGAAATATATTCCTTGTAGGGGTGACTTTCAAACTCTCCCTACATAGGTAAAAAGCAATAAAGAAGAGAGAGAGAGAGAGAGAGAGAGAGAGAGAGAGAGAGACTTCCAATGCTTAGACATGTCACCACAGAACTAGAAATCTGCACATGTATCTTATTGAGGTGATTAGGATCCATGGAACATGTTCTGGGTAAAATGACTAGAGGTGATTAAGAGACTGTAGAATTATGGAAACAATAAAATTTAGGGATCTGTTCAAAGGTAAGAAGAAGCCAATAAAAATTCTAAAGATGTTTATAAGTGTATTTAGGGAAGGACTCATTGCTGCTGGAAACAGTAAAAGAAGGGAAGGAAGGAAGGCAGGAGGAACACAAAGAAGTAAAGATTGGTTGGTTGAGATTTACTGATTTGTTGGTTATGTGTCTCAGTATGTAAATGGTAAAAGTGGAATTATAGCCACAGTAGTAGAAAATACACAGTGATTTTGGATGATATTTAAAGATTAGTCTCTATAAGCCAAAGGTAGTGTTGTTTGTGTGCAATAAAGACAAGAATCATGAATAACTAGTAGTGTTTGGCTTTCAAGACTGGAATATGAGTTCACGGAATTTTGCAGTGCAGGACATGGAGCTAAGAGCAAGGAAAATAGAAACTGAAGAAATTCTTAGAAGATAACACAGTACAAAAGTATAGAGATATCTCATAGGTAATGTTAGAGCCCAAGGTGTGAATATGTTTTTGTAATTTCCTTTATAACTGAGAACAACAGTGAACTTATTCATATGTCTTCACGTCTCTGAGTACTTATATCATAAGCATGCCCAGGCAAGTTTGGATTATGTGGTGCTGATCAATAAATCTATGGATTTGTGTGTGCTTGATAAGCACTTTACCAATAGATCTGAAACTGCAGCTTAATCTGTGTAAAAACATCTGAATACAATGCTATTGCAACCCAAATTAATTAACATAAAATCTCATGTATTGATTTGGAAAATAAATGTGTCCAAGTCAATACAACAGCAAGCAGTCAGGTAGCAATTTGGACAATTTAAATTTCAGAAATCTAAATGTTAACAGTAGAGTACACACAAGATCTCAATTAATATATCAATGAAATTTAAATTATGATTATAATAATTTAATGCTCCACTTTTATTAAAATATATTATCTAGAAATAGTTCAGATAGACATACATTCTCAGCAACTGTGCATCTTCATTAAATATTTAGAGCTATTTTTGTAATAATTATATATAAAAATACAAATTTTAGAATAAATTTTTTGGGAATTTATATGTATGCATTAATAATATACTTTACGCTAATGCATTTTGTAACTCAAACTATTTAAGCTAAAGGACTGTTTCTAGATTATGCACACAATAAATACAAAAAGTGCTTCTCTACCAATAATGAAGTTTAAGTATCTGTAGACAAGTAGAAGAATCTATTCTTCATCATATGGCCATTATCACTTAGGACAATTTGCTAAGTAATTAGTGTTGTTTGAAGACAGGGTCTTACTTCATAGCCCCGGTTGTCCTAATGCTTGCCATATAGTCCAAGCTTTTATATATTTAACCATGAGCTTAAGTTATTCCTTTTTATACAGGTTAAATTATATAATACTATGAAAAGCTACTGACTTGAAAAAATACTGTGGAGAATGAATTCCTCTTGGACAAAAACCTAAAAGGAGATGAATAATTGTCTCAAGAGGTGTGAATGGCTCTTGTTGCAGTATCATTCTTCACCTTTGCCAAGGTAGGGCCTAAATTTAAAAGTGCACACCAGGAACATGAAATAAAATAGCTTGCTATTTAAAGTACATATTATCAGTGTAAGCTTATTGAGAATGGTTACTGACAGGCGGGGAATTACTTTCTGGGATAATGTAAATGTCCCAAACTTGGATTTCCACACTGGTTTTAGAGTTGCCATGTAATAATATCTCCCAAGTTTTAAACCCTAAGTGCATAAACCATATATGGAAATTGTCCCAAGAAACTTATTAAAAATAGAGGCTGCCAGGATGTCTTCACTAATAGGCTGAGAGTTTGCAGTACATTTTGTAGTAGTTGTGGAATTGATTTCACAGCTGTATCCAACTCTAAAATCAAATTTTAAAAATTTCGACTCCTTTTTTTTGAATAAAGAATTCTCAACTGAGGAATACCGATGGATGAGGAATCCCCAAATAAATGTTCAACATCCCTAGTCTTCAGGGAAATGAAAATTAAAACAACCCTAAGATTCCACCTCACACCAGTCAGAATGGTTAAGATCAAAAATTCAGGTGACAGCAGATGCTAATGAGGATGTGGAGAAAGAGAAAACTCCTCCATTGTTGATGGGATTGCAAGCTGGTACAACCACTGTAGAAATCAGTCTGGTAGTTCAGAAAATTGGGCATATTACTACCTGAGGACCCAACTATACCACTCTTGGGGATGTACCCAAAAGACTTTCCATACTTGTAGCAGCCTTATTTATAATAGCCAATTAGCTGGAATGAGCCCAGATGTCCTTCAACAGAGAAACGGATACAGAAATTGTGGTATTTTTACACAATGGAGTACTACTTGTCTAATAGAATCAAGGACTTCATGAAATTTACAGGCAAATGATGGACCTAGAAGCTATCATACTGAATGAGGTAACCCAGTAACAAATGAACAGACATGGTATGCACTCAATGATAAGTGGATACTAGCCCAAAAAGCTCTGAATACCCAAGAAAAAAATTCACAGACTCAAAAAGAAGGAAGGCAAGAATGTGGATGCCTCAGTCTTTCTTAGAAGGGTTTACAAAACACTCACAGGAGGAAATAAAGAGACAAGTAGAAGAGCAGGAATTGAAAAAAATTACTCAGAGACTGCCTCACCTGGGGGTCCAACCCACATGCAGTCACCATCCCAAGTACTATTGCTAATGCCATGAAGTGATTCCTGGCAGAAGACAGGTATGGATTCCCCGGCAGAGGCTCTCCCAGAGTCATACAGACACAGTTGAGGATGCTTGCAGCTAACCATCAGACTAAATACAGAGACCGAAATGAAAAAGTTAGAGAAAGGACTGAGGAATTTAACGGTTTTCAACCTCATTGTAAAAACATTATCAACCAACTAAACTTTCCAGACTTCCCAGGAAATAAAACACCAACCAATGAGCTCACATGGAGAGACCCATGACTCCAGTTGCATATGTAGCAGAGGATGGCATTGTCTGGCATCAATTGGAGGAGAGGCCTTTGGTCTAGTGAAGACATGTTTTCCCAGTGTAGGGGAATGCCTAGGTGGTGAAGTGGGGAGGAATGTTGAGAGAGGGAGCATCTTCATGGACGCAAAAGGAGGGAAAGGAAAATAGTGAAAAGGGGAAAGGAGATTTCATTTGAAATGTAAATACATAAAATATCCAATAAAAAGATTTTAAAAAGAAAAAAAGAAAGAATAAGCATCTATTAACTCATATAAAACACATTTCTTTCCTGTAATTGCACCATGTATTACTATTTCTAATTATAAACATGTTTAATTCCTTTTTGAGATTGTAGTCTGATTACCTCATTTCATTTTTTTTTTTTTTCAACCTTCCTCTGTAGTCTATCTGAGTTGGGAAGATAGGCTAGTTGGTAGAAACGATGTTTTTGTTTGTTTGTTTGTTTGTTTGGGTTTTTTTTTTTTTTTTGTTAAAACAAACAGGACATATATAAAATCCCCAGCATCATATGAAAAACTAGTCATGCCTTACCCCAGCATACGGCTGGATACAGCTGGATTCTGAAGTTGCTTGGCTAATTTAGCAAATTTCAGGGAGTCTAAATCTTGGTAATAAAGTGTAAGTTGATAGGGAAAGACTCCAGATTCCCTGCTTGGGTTTCCACATCCACTTTACACCTGTACTGAGTTATATGCATAACACTACACACACACACACACACACACACACACACACACAGAGAGAGAGAGAGAGAGAGAGAGAGAGAGAGAGAGAGAGAGAGAGAGAGATCTAGGGAATAGAACTCAATAGTATAGAATAATCCAGAATTATTTATCAACATGATTTTTATTTAGCATCAAAACAAATCTTATATATGTCTCAAATATGAACTTATGTAGTGCCATTAACTTATATAATATTTATTATTAATACATGCTTTTCCTGAAAATATGTTTATATAAAATATTACTTGGTAATATTTTGAAACAAAAATTAACTTTCAAAATGTTTCATGGTTACTATATTGAAGTCTACAATTCAATGTATTTAGTATTTTGACATACTCACCCCAGCTCCTCTGGATAATTTCTCTCTGATCCATCCACATATCTTTACTGACTTTAGTGTCTTTATTCCATTTAACTTAATAAGCCACGAACTGCAGTTTTTATTGCTCATATACTTTTGGAAGTAGGATCATCAGTGAAGTATGGTCAACCTACCAGGAGTCGTATCTTTAACAAAAACAAACTCTTGCTACCCTGGAAACCATATACTATATACATACATACTGTACCTCAACTAGGGGTAGGAAATCATGAATATCTTCATTATATTTTTTAAATTAAAAACAATTCATTTTATTTTATTTTTATGTGCAGGAGTGTTTTGCACTACATGTGTATGAGTACATTTCCTACATATATAGTGCCCTAAGAGGAAATAACAAGTCACATTCCCTAGAAATGGAGTGACACATGGTTGTGAGCATGTTTATCTCTCTATCCCTACCTATCTCTATCTATATCTCTGTCAATATTATTTTTAGTTTACAAAACAAACATGGTTTAGTTTTAAATGTTATAAGTGCGTACCATTTCACTCACTTTAGCTTTAGCTGCTCACCTTTGAGGATGACAAAGGGAAAGGATTTTCAAAGTAGATGAATTTGAATAACAGCAGGCCAAGGGTTTATTGAGAAAATGGTGCTTAATAAAACCAGGGAGAAAAATAGAGAAAAGATGTCACTCTAAATTACTTGAGTGGTTCTGGATAAAGCAGTTTTAATTTATACTACTAATAAGTTAGTTTGGGGCACCAGCTTCATCTTGCTATCCTTCTTTATTTTGTTCAAATGCAATTGCATTTGAATGCCTTAATGTAATGATTTTTAAGTTAAATGGATTTGCATTGCTCTAACCTACTTAGCACCAAAGCAGGCCATCTGCACCTCATGTTTTCTGGTTGTGTGTTAGCATATCAGTGGCCCACTCATCCTCTACAGCTAAGGAGCCCATCTAATCCCAACAGTTCCCAGGAGCTACTGAGACAGTCCTATTGGCTTCTGGCCATGCCTTTCAGAGCAGAAGAAAGAGATACAGTAAAAATCAAAATATGATGGTACTTCTGTCTTCTTATAGCTAAAGAGCTTATCACAGTTCCATGAAATAAAGTCATATTGGTTTAAAAATCCAGGAACTATATCAATTCTCTCAAAGATATGTACTATTATTTTAGGAAAAAATAGAGAATAGAAAAGCTCACTAGCCACAGATGGAACAACTCTTGAAAGACAATCTGGCCCCCTCTTGGCAGAATAGAGCTACATATGTTGTAGGGAGGGGACTCTGCTGTGAGGGACAAGAAAACGTGTTCTCTATACATGGAGACTGTTTGCATGCCAGACAAATAAAATACTTGCAACTATACAAGCAAGCCTTTGCCAAACCATAAACTTAACTGGGGTGTTTTTTCCTTTAAAACTTAAGTGACCAACCCCAATTGTGGTCTAGTCTTATCAAACCAAAAAGAAAACATATTAGCAGAGGAAATTTTTATCATTTTGTTTTCATAATAGATATTTCAGAGATAAACCATACCTCCTTGCCAAACTGAATATACAACTATATTCATGCTTCAGCTATGGCTAACAACATATGTAGGTTTTACAATAGGTTTTGTGCTTTATATGGCCTAGCTAGAATGTTAGAATTTACTTAAATGTATTCAGTAGGAAGAAAAATTGCCACCCATTACCTTAGCTTTATAATTCTGGTGTGAAGTGGATGATTTATTATGGAATATTCAAAGATAGTCCCACTTTCTGCCAATTGAAGAAACTATAATCTTGGAAAAAATAAATGTCTTAGATATCACCTATTATACAGATAAATTTGCAGGAGAAGCAAGCTCTCTCTCAGACAGGATGGGGATGGTGCAGTTTGGGAATGAAGACCTGTACCTCTCAGGTCTGGTCAGCGTTGTCAGGACAGACAGGATTTTAAATTCAATGTACAAGAGCACAAAGTAAAATACAGCAAAAATGAGACTTCCATTAAAGATAATGGTGTACCTTTTATTTATTTATGGAGTAGAGTTCTTGTTTTAATTATCAGCATTTAACATCATTGGGTAACGTTAAGGAAGACTTTGCTAACTACAACTTTAACAAAAACAATTCTAAGGAAGAACTTCCATTATGTTAAGCTAAAAAGACGCTATCACATGGTCAAAAGCAACTCAAACATAAACTATTTTAATCAGACTTTCAATGAAATATATCAGCTCTGTTTCAGCGATTAGACATGTTGTGCCTGCCGGTTTTCTGCTGCTGGAAAAACAATATAATTTCCTCTGTATAAGATCTTTTAAATGTGATTTATGCTAAATACAGGGAAAATAGGTAGCTTTCTGGAGAGGTTCACTGAACTATAACTATTGTTAGTCTTTAAAGATAAGAGAATATAAAGGGAGGTGAGAGGTAAAGGAAATGGGTTGTATCCAGTTACGAAATGTAAGTAGCATGGCATGGAACAATGCAGGACTGGAGCTGAATGAGGAAGCCTTTGCCTAGCATGTGTTCAGTCCCTGCCTAGCATGTGTGAAGCCTCTGCCTTGCATGTATGAAGCTCTTGCCTAGAATGTGTGAAGCCAAGGACTTGATGTCTAGAATCATAGTCTAACAAAGCACAGACTGTCAATCACTATGTTAAGATAAGAAAACTGTGGTCAACACAACTTTGTATGTCTATGTAATTTGTGAAATAATAAATGCAGTTCATAAATTTGAAGTTTTTAGTAGATAAGTTATTTGTGATGTAAATCACAGAAGTTGAACCAAATAGGCAAATTCATTTAGAATTCTGAAATTAAAATTGTAAAGAATCATGCAGATTTGCATTTTGTTACAATTAAGAATATGTGTGTGTGTGTGTGTGTGTGTGTGTGTGTGTGTGCGCGCGCGCGTGCGTGAAGTATGATGATGAGAACTCCTTGCTGGGTCTGCTCAATGGGAGAAAATTATCTCAGTTTGTGAAACCTTGGAATTCACCCCCACTGGAAAAAAAATATACATTAAAACGTAAAGCATAAAGAACAAAGCAGTAATAGAGTCACCTTGACACAATGTATTTCATCAGAGTTTCATATAGAATATGACACCAATCTCAGTGAAAGGCAGTTCTACCTCCCCAGTCTTCCCATCCCTGTGGGTAGTGGCCAACATCCTGGTTATCATGCTACATTTTAAACTTCTTGTTTTCTACTTGTTGACAGAGGGAAAAGAAAAGGCTGAAGGTCAGAGACGTCTTCCAACAGACTTTCAGTAAGCATTCATCGCTCCCCTTGTGTTCATTAGAATCAAACATATATGTATATATTTTTACCTCAGTCTACCTTTTATATGTTGCAAAATGAGAGTGGGAGAAGAGGGAAAGAAAGACTGAAAAGGAGAGAGACAAAGAGAGAGAAGAAATTATACATTCACCAAAAAGGAGAAGCATAATTATTCAGTATTTAAAAATCAAATAGAAGCAAGGAAACTAATAAATGTAAAATAACATCTTTACAGCTCAAGTCCCTGAGCCCTCCTGATCAATAATTCAGCTTGGGTTGTGAATAGGATTGCTGGAATTAATCATCATACTAAAAGCTTATTACACTTATTTGGTTTCCATTAGAACAGTCTGCATTTTGAAAATCTTTTATGCACAAAAGGGAGTCCTATGTGGAGGTGTGAATTTCATCATATTATCATTTAATAGCTAAACACTAATACTAAATACATACTTGGTACCAAATCTGTTCAAATTAGATAACTTGTAGAAGAGTCAATAAAATTCCATTTATATTTTTTAATGACCAACAGGAACAAAAATTATGCATTAAAAACTGGGAGAGAAACTAAATTGATTTGGTATCACTGTGAATTGTTAGACCAAATGCTGTCTACCTCAGAATCCTTCATGGTTTCCATGGCAACACAGCAACAGCTCATCTAAAAGCTATAGTTATCTCCAGACAAAAGGCTTGCCTGAGCTTTCATTTTGGTACTCAGAAAATCTGAAGGACAAACATGAACCTGAGAAAGCTTAAAAAACAAGGCCTAAAAGAAAATTCTTTCCTTTAAATACAGAATTGAGAATCTTCCATACCCTGCATGATAAAATACACCACTACCATATTTAATCAACACCTTTCACAATATGTTCTTTAAATACCAATGCAAAATACCCAGTATTTCTATAATCATATTTTTCTAAAATCATGTCTACTAAAACAAAGAAGAATTTTAATATATATTATATTATTATGTTATTGAAAGATTTAAATTTTTTCATTTTTCTAAACCCTGTATAGCCTTCCTATTTTTAGTTGTTTAATCATTGTCAGATATCTCTTTAGTTTCCAATATTTATTTTTTAAATTTATATATTTATTCACTTTACAACCCAATATCAGCCCCTTCTTTCCTCCCAGTACCCCCTCTAGCAAGTCTTCTCCTCATTACTCCTTCCCTGCAGGGGAAG
The DNA here is from genome assembly GCF_963924665.1 of Micromys minutus. Taxonomy (NCBI): domain Eukaryota; kingdom Metazoa; phylum Chordata; class Mammalia; order Rodentia; family Muridae; genus Micromys; species Micromys minutus. The sequence goes on from NC_137983.1 coordinate 15,845,753, forward strand.
CTCCCCTCTGTGTGTCACACCCCCAATAAACAATCTCCGCCATACATATAAAGGTGCTGTGGGAATAGACCCACGCTCTCCCACTTAGACCAGATGAGTTGGTCCAATGACTGCCCCAAATTGAAACCCATTCCATGGTCAAGAGCCAATCTCTGATAATGATATTCTCTTGTGCTTGTAGACAGGAAAGTGGCATATCTGTCGTTGGAGAAGCTTCACTCAGCATCTAATAAAAAGAGATGCAGAGACTCATACCCAAACATCAGATGGAGCTCGGGTAGTTTTCCAGAAGAGTTAGGACTGAGGGACCCGAAGAGAATAGGCTTTACACAAGGAGACTAATAGAGTCAGCTAACCTGGACCCATGGGGAATTCCAGAGACAGAATCACCAAGCAAAAAGTAAGCATGGGATGGACCTAGGTGCCCTGCACAAATATAATAGAAGGAAGCTTGGTCTTTATACCAGTCCCACAGCAACTGGAACAGAGGCTTTCCCTGAGCCTGATGCATGCTTGCCTGTGGATTCCGTGCCCCGACATGGACCATTATCTATTTTTAATCCCGGTATATATGTTTGTCAGGATATCAGTATGTACATGTGAAGACAGTACCTGTGTTTGGCAGAAGTGGGTGTGTCAGATCGCCCAGAACCGGAGGAGGTTGAAGGTGGTCATGTGCTACCTGCTGTGAACTGAACTAGGCTTCTCTGCAGGAACAGTATTGGGTTGTCATTACTGAGTAATGTCTCCAAGGCTCACTGTCAGAAATTTATTTTGAATGTCAGGTGAGAGAAATGGTAAGTGGGGAAAGAAAATTATGGCAGTTCTTTGGTAATGTGTTTTCTTGTATTCCTTTAAAGACTATGCATTACTTTTCAAAACCATTAAAAGGCAAAACTAAAAACGTCCTGTGGCAGTAAAGAACTCCATGAAAGTGCAAATTAAAATTAAGCAAGTCATGGGTGAAAGTCACTCAACAAAATTTCTCAGTGAAATAAGTGAACGATTCTTAAGTTAAGGACATCTCTCTTTCTCTTCTTCACTGTGAATCTGTACATTGAACTTTAGGGAACATACCCATAAGTCAGACCATTGCAAAGAAAACTCTAAAGGGACAATACCTTACTCAGTGCAGAGTGATAGTCGGCAAGGATTCTAAGAAAACCATGAGGAAAAGTAAAAATGTAAAAAACAACAAAACTCCAAAACCACTAATCAATTGACATCAGGTTGAAGGAAAGCTTCTGGTTTAAAAAAAGAAAGAAAGAAAGAAAGAAAGAAAGAAAGAAAGAAAGAAAGAAAGAAAGAAAGAGAGGATACAAAACACCTGCCATGCTATTAATTTGTGGTTTGAAAATTTACCATGAAAAATTGCTAGACATTGAAACCAAATGTTCTCTCTAAAGGGATGTTAAAAATAATGACACTAATATGTTGACCAGGAAAGGCTTTTTCAATGTAGTCTGTGGTAAGAGGTTTAATGAAACTTTCTCAGATTAAATTTCAGTTCAATAATGTACTGAGAACCTATCTTAAAAGGGTGTCCTTTTGAAGGGACTTTATCAGCCCCACCCCCACGCTAAGTCGATTTATATGTAAATTCTATGGAGAATGAGGTCAAAGTGCCCTTTTCACTTAACTGACAGTAAGAGTTACTGTATCTTGCAGCTTGGCTCCCAAACAAAGGTCCAGCCAGCAGTGATGTGAGGAGGCTGTAGCAGCAGCTCCAGCTCTGAAAGAGCAAACTGTGCAGCATCATGACATCAAAGCTGGAGCACTTGCCAAAAAACTCAGGTGTCCAAGGGATCTCTGAGCATCTTTTAAGTTGTGTAGTCTCATCGCATTGATATATAGTCCATCATTGATCTTGGAAGCATAGTAAGGATTAGCAACCACTAAAAAATTAATTGTATGAATAGGAAGAGACCCTACTCATGTAAAGCTAACTTATAGTATATTTCATTCCTTACAAGTTAGTTATATGCTTTTCTGAAGTTTGCTGGTATTACTTTCACCTATTATTTATCTGTGTTATTTGTGCATTTAAAATACTCTTATTATATTTAAATTCGGACAAAGCAGTAGAAACACAAAATAAGTGGGAATGTGAGGTAGATATTATCAAGTTTGATGGTAATTACTTTGCAAAATGTGCAAAACCAGGGGTAAAAACTCTAGAGTCTTGTACTAGTCAAAAACTTATCTGTGTTGTAGCTATGTTTGTAGGTGCAGATGTGGCACATTAAGATATCTAGAAAAAATATAAAAGGTATGTAGAAGATACTGTTCACCCAAAGGCTTTCTGGTGATGAGCAAGGTCATAACTCCTCTAAGACTTAATCTAAATGGGCCTGCTAATAACCTAGACTGGAAAAATTTCCTTCAGGCAAATGCTTTAATTTAGAGACTTTAGATATGTTGGTGATACAAAGCTTACCTAATGTACAGGTCAGCACCTATTGAAACAGCTAAACCTGATTGGATTGATCTGTTTGAATCTCTCACCTATCATGTCTTGTGAATTCATGCCTGTGCTGTTTCATAGAAAATATATGGCCAAGGAAGTCACAAGCTCAACGAGATGATAACCCCTTGACATTGTTTTCCTAAATGGTCTGCCTTTTCGGCATTGTGGCTTCTAAATACTTACGTTTATATGCCTAGATTTGTACTGCTCATGATATTAAGTAGTGCAAATAAAATAATAAAATACTTATTGCAGAGAACTAGAGTTAATGCAGAGGCACATAACTGTTCAAGGAATAAGCAACTAAAAGTAAGCCACATGTAAACGGAATGTCCATATCAAACTCCCCATCCTCAAGGATCTGGAAATATTTCAGAAGAGGGAGCAGAAAGAATGGAAGACCTACAGGAAGGGAACAAGTGCTGCAAAATGCTTGTCTTCTTGACATGACAACACTATCACACACATGAACTCATGGGAACAGTGACTACCTGTACAAAGCTTGAACAAGATCAAACCAGTTACAAATTCCAGCAGAGAGATGGGGGAGGTGTTCCCGAGGTCACACTCCTAGCCATAGAGCTAGAGGTAGTTGATGACTACTAGGGGAAGGTAAGTAACTTTTCTTTGGAGGAGTTTGTTAGTGGTTTATTACCTATGTTCCAATGGATCACCCTCCACCCATGCCCATAGGACCTCACAACTGTCCAACCTGTAAACAATGATGTGAGAAAGCATGGGGTTGGGAGGAAGATATATTGTGCCAGCCAGATTAAATATTTCAAATAATTACAAAATTTTATGGAATAAAGTAATTTATTTAGTAAGGACCCATTTTTTTAAAGTAGATCAAAGCAAGAGACCAAAATAACTACTAATTTGATCTCATTAATAATATGCACAAGAAACTAACAATCTGACTGAGCACTGGACCCCACTGGAGAAATTAGAGAAAGGACTAAAGGAGATGAAGGGGTTTACAACCTCATAAGAAGAACATTATCAACGAACCAGACTCCCAGAGCTCCCAGGGACTGAACCACCAATCAAAGAGCACATATGGAGGGACCCATGGCTCCAGCAGCATTTGTAGCAGAGGATGGCATTGTCTGGCATCAATAGTAGGAGAATCCCTTGGTCCTGTGAAGGTTCATTTCCCTAGTGTAGGACAATGCCAGTGTGGTGAGGTGGGAGTGGGTGGGTGGGAGAAAGAGAATCCTCATAGAAGCAGGGGTGGGATGGGAGTGGCAGAGGAGGAAACTTGGAAAGGAGATAGCATTTAATATGTAAATACATAAAATATCAAATCAAAAATAATGTGCACAAATTTTATGAAATATAAAATTACTTATAAACAAATAATATTATGTGTAAATACACAAATGCAACATATTAAATGCTATATATGGTAACCTATTAGTGTCTGCTTTGGGAAACAGGTTCAATGGTAACTTGTGATTATCAAAAGCTGCAGCTTTGAATAAAACCTACTCACACCTTCTAATAGTTTGAATCATTTCTAGGTTATCTATAATTCCAACTACAATGCAAATGTTAATATAAAATTTCCTTTCCTGAATTGTTTAAGGAATAATGACATAAAAGCAGACTATATGTCTTAAAAACAGATGCAAATAATTTTTCTATGAAACTTCGACTGATGATTGGATGTGGAGTTTTAAATGACTAATAAAGACATATCCCATAATTTTACTATCTGAATATATTAAAGATATCATTATGAATTAATAACATGACATTACAATATAAGGATATACACAGCTGTAATACAATTACATATTATCACTTTGACAATGTAACTGGAATAAATATCTTCACATTTAATCATTGCTAATTAAAGTAAAACTTGTCTTATAAAGTAGTGCTCCTGCCAAAAATATAATAAGGGAAATTAGTGTGTCATTGGATCCCCCATGTTTGTGAATATGATAGAGAACTGGCTCCATTCTTCCCTACTACGGCATCCATTTTTCTTCTCTACCCACTAATACAGTGAACCCAGTTATTCCTTGTGATGTCGCTTTTTGGGAGCTCTATGAGCACAACTGTTAGCTACTTTATAGGAAAATAAACCTGTCCCAATAAAACTCTCTCCAACCATCATGCACACGCTGTCTTGTTTCAGCATTGTGGTATGTGGTGCTTATGCTTGAATTCTGTGAGCATTTACTAGACATTTCCAAAGTGCACATGGGAAATCAGAGCATTTCATTTCATTAACTGGCTACTGGCTAATATTGTTCAGGTTCCCAATTTTGCAAGTTAGGCCTTTAACCTTGAGACCCTTGATTTATTTCGCATACATTTTATGTGGGGTGAGTATACAAAAGTATGTGAGGGGGTGTATATGTGCAAGTGTTGGGGGTATGTATGCGGCATGTGTGTATGTGTGTGTATGCGTGTGAAAATGTACATGATGTTTGGAGCACTTTATAGAGGTTTCCACTACTTATAGCACTTTCCACTACTCTGTGGCTTCTGGAAACCAAACTCAAGTCATCAGGCTTTGTGGCCAATGTGTGTGTCCACTAAGCCTTCTCAATAGGCCATGGTATTTTATAAAGAGATGATGTTTGCCTTGAGAATACTGCCAAACTGTATCTCCACTTGTCTCTGAGCTCTCCAGACTAGAAGCAACCAACCTACATCTGAAACAAAATGCCCTGAAAGCAAATATGGAAGGATGCCTAGCAAATTTTTTAATATATTTTTATTAAAAACATAAAATAACATTTGTGTTTGCATAGCTAGTTGCAGTAAAGTGTCTGTCTGACACGAATATGACCTCACCTAACTAGAAAAAGCTTTATATATTCTTTTTTAAAATTTTATTGAATATTCTCTATATTTACATTTCAGATATTGTTATCTCCTTTCTCCCTTCCCCATCTCTGCTCCTCCTCCCATGAAGGAAGTATGAGGGTAACATCTTAAAAGAAGACTAGAGGAAAGTATGGGTTCATAACCGACAGGAAGAACAACTTCTGGCAGAGGAAGCTATGCTTGAGATCATTCTGGAAAGTACAAGAAAGCTGTCAAAACATGTGGTTATTCACTGATGTTAGCAGAGTCTGAGAAGAGAACAATCTGAAGTAGGAAAAATAAACTATTTGCTTTCTTGGATTCTGATGAATCACTGAGTAATCTTCAGGTTTTCTGCCCCATAAACAAAGTACATTCATTAAAACAGCAATGTTTTGTTTCTTGTTCATCCTCGAGTTCTTGAACACAGTAGACATGGAACAAATACATTTAAAAAGACCAAATGGTCTGTTTGTAGACATCAGGATGATGGGGGAAGGACAATGGGTGTTTAAAGGATTGGAAAGGGGAGCCAGAAAGATCAGGTTTGAGGCAGGGGAGAGACAGAGGGAGAGAGTACTGGAAGAGGAATTCATGTGGGAAGGAGGTGCATCTCTGGAAGAGCTAAAAACTTAGGATATTGGGAACTCCTATGAGACTATGAGGGTGATTCTACCTAAGATTGCTAACAACGGGAGATATTAGAACCTGAATTGGTCACCTCCTATAACCAGAATATACTTCCAAAGGAGGAACTGAGACACTAACCCAGCCATAAAACATTAGACCTGCAATTTCTCTTGCAAGCAATATGTCCCGGGGTAAAAATGCACCATAAATTGAAAAAATGGCCAACCAATGACTGGACAACTTGAGACCCATGCCATAAAAGAAATCCCACACATGACATATTAATGATACTATGTTATACACTAGAAAGGCACTTACCATAACTGCCATCTGAGGCTTTGCCCAGTAATTAACAGAAACTGATGCAGAGTCCTACAGGTAAACATTAGGTGGAGTTTTTAGAGAATTCTATGGAAGATGGGAACAGAAGATTGAAAGTGCCAGACAGGGAAAGGACACCACAGGAAAACATACAGAGGCAACTAGCATAGGCCCAGAGAGGCCCACAGAGACTGAAACACCAATGTGAGAGCAAACATGATACTAGCCCTCAGCACATAACATTTGTGTAGCTCATTCTTGGTGTGGGACTCTTAACAGCAGGAGAAGGATCTGTATCCAACTCTGTTGCCTGCCTTTAAATCCCTTACCCCTAATGGGGCCACCTTGACTAGCAGAGTTGCACCTAGTCCTACTGCAACTTCCTAAGTCAAGGCACACTGATCTCCACGGGAGGCCTCCCTTTTTACTGAGCCTTTTCCAAAGAGAAAGAGAGACCTGGTAGAAGGCTGGGAGGTGAGGTGAGAGTAAGGAGAGGAGAAAGGGGAAGCTGTTATTGAGATGTAACGTAAGTAAAGTGATTAATTTTAAAAATAAAAAAAATAGAATAGCTCAAACACTATATTTGTATGGTGATAATTAAATAATAAATGTGTTAATTATTATTTTGCAGCTGCCCTTAAGTACCTGAAACTGAGTAAATTGTAAGACAATAAGCTTTAGTGGGCTCATAGTTTGTAGATCAGAAGTACAAACACCATGGTGTTGGCTCTGGCAAGGGACTCCCATGGGTGCACTGCATCATATACTAGTGGATAACATGACAATGTCAGAAACAAGTATAAGAGGGATTCATCACCCAGGTTGGAGGTTAAAGTGTGTAGTGCTCTCAATGTTGTGATTGTCCACTGATCTCCAGCTATTGGGATCACAGGATTGAATGAACTGAAATGAAACTCTGTGATGTCCAGCTTGTCAGCCATGTTTTCCTGTTTTTCCAAGTCTTCTGCTTGAAGAAAATAACACTTTGTTTATCTCTGTTCTTAATGAACTCTTGGTGCAGAATATAACAAATTTGTAAAACACCCAGTTGTTATTCATTTTATGTAATTAGTTTAAAATGTTTGACTAGGAGAAGGAAAAACTGAACAAGATGGAATATTTTAATCTCCAAAGTAAAATGCATGTGCAAAGATATGTAATATGTGCAAAGAAGCATATTTTGCACATATGTAGGTATCGGAGTCATAGATTATTCATACATTAAGACAATTTATATTCTGTGAATGTAGTACATAATACATTATATATTGAACATTGAATTGATCAATGAATATTTCCTAAAACTGATAAAATAATTGCTCTCAGTTATTCTTTAAATATATGATATAATCATTTTAACTAAAGCACTATGTGGAAACTATTCAATGACTACTTTTCTAATAACTTTCACATAACTTCCTTTTGTTGTCACCACATTAAGTAAAATTAATGCATATCTGGTTATATTCAGGCCTCCATTATACTTTTCTCTGTATTTAGTGGGTGTTTACATTCTATGACTAAAAATGAGCATGTGTGTACATGTGGTTGAAAAAGGCTAGAAGAAGGCATTGCATTCACTGGTGGCTGTGAGCTTTCAACTACAATAAGGCCCTTTGCAAGAAGATCAAGCACTTTAATCACCAAGTAAACCTTCCAGCATCCACAGATAATACACTTTAAAAATCCAATATTATAAGTTATGTATGGTATAACTTCTAACAATCCAGAAAAATAAAAATACTTTCAAGTTATTTCTAAACTAGTTTAAAATTGGTAAATTTGGTTTATTCTTACAGTGTTTATTTATTTGAAAGATGTATTAAAAACCTAATTTTTTATAAAGAGATTCATTTATATTTTTTTCCTTCTCAACAAAATTTATTTTTATTGAGAATGTTTGTTAAATATGTAAAGGAATACATATTTTAATGTATTAATATAATATATATGAATATATATTTACATTTAATTCAGTAACAAGGGTTAATAAAGAGAACATATAAGTAACTAACATTACCTTTGCAACACTTTGTAAATTTAAAATTATTTCAAAATTAAACTTCTGGTGAAAATAACTATTGCACAAATCAATAAAATCATGAGTTTGAGTTCTAATAAAGTATTATTTTTTTCATCTGTTGCTACCACAACCATTACGAAGTATCAATATAACCTCTTTCCCAACACACATATTCTCTCTCTCTCTGAGTGTGTCTGTATGTGTTCATGTGTACACACATATGTTTCTACATGTGTGTATGTATGTACAAGAACATGTAAGAGAATGGGACATTACTGGTTATTATTAAAGATTATGGAGTCTTCTGTTTTGCACTGGCCATCTACAAGTTACAGAATTTTGTATAAATACATCTTTTTGTGTTAAAAATTATATATATATATATATATATATATATATATATATATATATATATATATATACATGTATACTACTGATAACTCATAATGTAAGCATTATGTCCATTACATCAAATTAAAATTGAAAAGTTTCTAACTCTTTTTCTCTTGAATGCACACAAGCTTTTAGGACTTGTCTTTGTAAGTACAATGTGGTAAGAGTAATCATCTTGAATGTCTAAAGTCACATAATAAGGAACCCAGGAGTGGTTTCCTGAGTTTCAAAGAGCATTGCTTTGACAATGTTGTCTTTGAGTCTATTCTCTGTCCTTGGAGAATCCAAAGCCACACCAAAAGTCACATATGGATGTTCTATCACATGCTAAGATAATTCAGCCACCAAACAATATCGATAAGGACTTCTTAGATATTGAAGTCTAATAAACAGCCTAAATGGCTATACATGTTAAATTATCTTACAGTTAAGGTCACATGGAGATGAGGAATGAATGAGCTATGTCATGTGGTCATGAGAATTTACAATGTTGTTTTGAACCACTCCCTTTGGGAATAGCTTTGATTTCACATCAGTACTCCCTACAACTGTTGAGGTAACTTTCCCTACCCACTCAACTTTGAGTCCTTTTTATTGCTTTTTCTTTTTTGAAGAACTTATTAATTTTAATTAGTACAATCCTTATTTTCTTAGGTATATGTCAGTTCATTAGAACATAATTTAACTATCAGAGGTCACACCCTTAAACAAAATGAATTCCTCAAGTTGCCCTGTAATGCCAGGAGACTGAACTTGGGACTACCTCCTCTCTCCAAGTTGTGAATTTTGACTACTTTGAGTTTGTACATGCTGGTAAAATGGCTCTGAGTTCATGTGTGTTAACGTGCTGCTATAGCTATGGAAGGTTGATTTCTTGTTACCATCCACTAAAATTCTAGTTCTTATAACATTTCCACCTTATTTTCCGTGATCCCTAAGCTGCGGAAGGAGTGGGTGTGATAGCAGTGTCCCCATTAGGACGGGACACTCAACACTAGAAAATTTGAAGTCATGATAGATACGCAGCCAACACAAAAGAAATATTTGTCCCCAATCCAGAAAATTCACTGACAGATATCTTTGAATTTCTTAAATAGCAATATCTGAATACCCACTATCTTCATTAGTGTTAGTTATCTCCTTATAAGAAAAACAGAATCTTACACAATGTTTAATATTGCTATTTTTGATTGAAAAGTGTATTTTTCAATCTGGTCCAATGATACTCAAATACTAAACTCCATTCATCTTTCTATGTTGACTGACTTACATGTAATAAAATATTAAATTCAGATGTAGCAAGATCGAATACAAGCAAAGATTAATGTAAACAGTAATTAGCTCGTGACAAGAAGTATGATCAAAAATAAATGAGGAATATCTTTATAGAACTCAGAGCCAGTGAGATAGGTTATATTTATAGCACGTGAACATCTCATTGAGTTAGTTGTGTCATGTTGTGCCTGCATCTAGGCTGAAAGTGGGGTTGAAAAGCATCTAACCTTGACATCATATAAAATAAAAAGCTGCATCTGCTCGAGGCCCCCAAAGCTTTAGGCCACCAAAATTGTTCCTAATTAGTTACTTAATCTTATACAGTTAATTTGCTTTTGTAGAAAGATGTTGCTTTATTCTCACCTATCACAAACAGCTAAAATGTACACTGGTTTTTTATTTTAATATCAATTTTTTTATTTTAATATCAAAAAAACTTGGTACACCTCAAAATACTTTCAGAGCTGATATCCACAGTCTGCTTATTTTAATTGAAATAGGAGGTACTCCAGTTTTAATAGCCATATTAATGAAAGAGAATTAAACTAAATATGCTCTCTTGATTTCTCACACATACCAATTTTCTTGGCTTCTAAACCAAGGATAAATTAGTAAATCCCTTATATTCACTTTCTTGTTTTTGGTCTTTTCTCCATGAGACATAACATGACTGCTTTCTAAAATGAATAAGTGCAAAACAGAGTTTCTCCTCCTACCCCAATTCAGGAAGGTCTTAGAAATCACAGAAAGAAAATGAGCAAAATATGGATTGTGTTTTATATATAGATGTAATAACTTGCTTAGATTACTACCTTCCAAGTTTTTCTTTAGCTTTATTTTAATACTTAGATATAAGCCAACTAAAGGAAACTAAGCCAAAGAAAAATTACACATACATGTCACATTTTCAATTTCAACCCAGCAATCTCTTTCTTTAATGATCTACCTTGTTGCTATCTCTGAGTCCCTCAACCTGTCTGGGGAGCTACTAGCCAACAAAGACTCTGCCTGAGTGCCAGTATGCCTGTGTGCCATCTGCAGATATCATCTGCCATTCATTGCACAGAATAGTTTAAAATTGGAAAGAGCTAAATACTAATCACCATTTATAGACGGGATATTTGTATTGACAAATATTACCATCAACTACAATAGTAACTACATTACTTAACACTAGAGTGCTGTTTCAACTTTCTTATGTCCTTTGAGTAAACTTAAAATTAATCTGTATTTTGTAATAATTTAAGTGAGATTTTAAGCACCTACTTTTTTATGTTAAAAATTTAGCTTATCAATGATGCATAAATAATTATATAATGATGCATTTAAAAAAATTTAAATTTCTGCCCAATTTAACATTATTAAGACAATGTTCTATTCTCCATCTAGTTAACAGCTTCTGAGAAGCCCAGGTTCTCAATTTCTGAGCATGTTTAATCGACCACTATGGTTGTCATGGAAACCAACACAGAGAATTCTGAGCTTACAAGGGGCATTTCAATAGAGTGACCCAATTATTATCTGTCAACAAATTCAGCAGCAAAATAAAGGGCCTAACACATTAATGAAATTTTCTGACTGAATTAAAGAGATTTTCTTCAATTTGTAAAACAACCAGAATGCTGTAGGAATCACAATCCTGATACTCTTGTTCCATTCCTTGGATATTATATGTATGAGTTTCTTTTTTTAATGAAAAATATTCTATCACTTCAAAGGCAAATAACTTTGGAGATAAATGTGGTCTAGGAATGCTCAGTTCTCCATCTTGAAATTCGCTGAAATAAAATTGTCTCTGTTTCTTAAATAATAATAATAAAAAGAATCAAAATTCCTGTGGCCACGGTTTTAAGAGTATATTCCTGCTAGTGACTATTTATGAATGCCTTTGTCTCAAACAGGAACAGCACACACTTATGGGTGGAGGTCTTTGCAACAAGAGTCCTTTGAGATGCTTATAAAATATGTTCCTTTTCTCCATTTATGAGAACAATAAGTTAAAATATACTTGCACTGAGATAAAAGAAATATTTAAGCCTTTATAAATAAATGTATTACACATTTTCTCTTCAATTGATCATTCTTATCATAATTATGATAATAAACTTTGGGAGAAGAATTCATGTACATACTTGTTTGAAAGAAAGTAAAGTAAAAATATAAAGCAGAATAAAATTATAAAATATAAAAAAATCCTTGTTTTTGGTAAACCTTTCCTTTATGTTTTACTATAACGTATGAATATGCTTTGTCAGTTAACAGGAAAACTCTGCGATTACATGCTTGTTTGTTGAATAATATTAAATTCCAGGATGCTTATTTTATTCAACAATAAGATAAATTGTGTGTAATCAAAAGAATAGAGTATTAATGTATAAGTCTTGAAAACACTGGATTAGAGAACATGACTAAAATTAATATGAAAGTCTAGTCAGACTCTTTAACATTGCAAATAGAAAAAATAAGGTCATGGGGTCTAAGTGACTTGTCAGGAGCTACCATGGCAACGAGTGTCAGTCACAGAATGTGCTGTGTTGCTTCATCATTCACTATGAAATTTAAAAGTGTTTAACATCTATAATGAGTTTTATTATATAGAAAAACTAATTTGTAATAAGCTAAATTTACATGTTTAAAACTGTACTTAGAAATTAAATGGCATCTACATATCAAAAAAGGGCCTATTCTCCTTTTAGCCAATGAGGATTACTCACAGCTAATTGTATTCATGTTGAAGCCCTAACAAAAGCATGCTGAAGTATTTAATACAATGTTGGGACATTCACGTTTTACTTGGTTATTCAAACACAACAACACACACACATGTGCATACTTCACACACTTCTAAGAAAACATTGTATTCTAAATATCTGCGGACTTGACATACAACTAACTGGACCTCCAGAGTTCCCAGGGACTAAACCACCAACCAAAAAGTATACTGGATGTCTCATGTTTCCTGCTACTTATGTAGGAGAGGATGGTCTTATCTGGCATCAATGTGAAGGAAGACCCTTGGTCTTGTGGAGGCTTTTTGCCATAGCATAGGAAAATGCTGGAGGGGTGAGGCAGGAATGTGTGGGTAGGGGAACAGCCTCTTAGAGGCAAAAGAGAGGGGGAGATATGAGGGGAGTATGGGAAGAAAGACAACATATGAAATGTAAATAAATGAAATAACCATGTTTTAAAAACAGAATTCAGAAACAGTTCCATATATTAACATAATCATGGAGGCTGACTTAAAATAGTTCATGTGTGCATGAATACACATATGTGGACATGTGTGTCCATGTACAACCAGGGTGTTCAAGTCAGAGAACAACTTCAGATGTTTGTTTCATTTTTTGATGGAGAAATCTTCCATTGGTTCAGACCTATTATTCTTTATAATGTAGGCCCAGCTATCGGGCTGGAGCTTCAAGGAGGCTGTTGTTTTCTCTCTTCTCCCCATCACTGGGCTTACAGTTGTCCTGCTGTATCTTGAATCTTACATTCTTATATTGGGAATCTGAATTCAGGTCATCTAAGGAGACATGGGGACTGTGTGCTGCTCCCTTGTCAATACTAGAATTTTGGCAGGCCTGATCTTGTGTTCGCAACCACAGCCTTTTGAGTATTTGAAGGCTAGGGTGTGTGATAGAGATGTTACAGTTATTGGTGAGGAATACTCAAGTATGTATGACACACTGATTGTTAAATAAAATGTTGCAGTTGCCTAACAATCCCCAAAACAGTGTAGAATATTGATATTTGTTCTTAGTTTTCCTCCATAGCTAAATGGTTGGAGCCTTTTTGCTGAAAACATCACACACCCTGGTCAAAGAATATGGAGAAGTGAAGTTTCTACGATGCTGCTTAAATTTCAGAGTACTGGAAGTTTGTATGCAGGCTGCTGGTGGGGAAAAGTCACCAATAATCTTGCCCACCTAGGATATCTGTGATCTGCCTGGAAATATATTTCCCTGGGTACAAAGTTTACTAATGTTATGGTGGTAAACAACTATTTTCTGATTGGAATTAAGACCTGACCCTCTGTAGGAAATCCATGCCTAGCCCTGTAAAATTGACTGAAATCCTATGGCTAGAGAATTCATAGGTTGAAATGCAGAAAAAGACAACTATTTTTTGCTATGAACATACTAGGAAGATATCTTGCAATATCTTCACAGCTTTAGGTCTCTTTCTTCAATCAATGGCAATTAATACAAAGACAGTATTCTGAGCATACACACCTCTAAAACAGTGAGGTGCACATTGCACATTGGCTTTCTTGCTCTACACATGGCAAGGACAAGGAATAAGTAGGCTATAAATCCACGTGGAATAATTCTGCTTCATTATTCTATGCTCCAGTCAATTGTCTTTCATTATGAATAGGTAATAGCCAAAATAAAAGCCACTCACTCCATGTTATTGACATCTTCTGTGTTATGGAATATAGGTCATAATTAGCAGAGGTATTCACATTTCTACATTCTGGAAGAATGTATGTTTCCTAGGGGTATTGTTGAGGGAAAGACAGTTTCTGAGCTCTTCCACTGATGTAAGCTGCTTGCTTGTTTGTTTTAAACATAATGAACATATAATGAGTTCCTATGGGTATTTTCTTCCCCAGAGGAACATGCTTTGAAAGTTTTCAAATCCAAAATAATATAAAGTTCTTATCTATGTTTTGAGTTTAAGCCTTTTGTTCTTCAACAATTTTCAAAATCATTTTTTAAATTCTCACAGACAACTTAGTGTTACATTGTTTAGAAAAATCTGTTGATTTATTGCCATATTCTACATAAATGCATGATAAACCTCTAGTTATTTTATTGCATTTTTGCATACCTTTATTTATAAATAAATGCCAAAAATAATTAAAATATAGTACATGAAAATTAAGATTAAGATAGTTACATTTTTTATTCATATATTTTGTCAATAATAGTATTAAGTGAGGTTTACAATCATAGTACAAATGATCAACCAGTTTATATTACTGTATTTAGAAGTGATCTTCATGGGGCCTTTTTGAACTATAGCAAAATTTTTGGATAATTATGTTTATTGACTAGCTTATTGTATGATTGACAATAGTAATAGTAATGAGACCCATAGATATGACATATCAATGCTAAGGAACACCCCCAAATAAATAAAGTTCCTATGCACACTTAATCTAAAATGATAGATTTATTTATAAATATATAAATTCAGTACTCTAATCATGTCATCCCCTGATTCAAATTTTCTTCTATAGCTACTGGGTAATCCAGGTTAAAATGTATAAATCACTTCAGATTTCACAATTATTCTGATAAACTGTAAGAAGTAATTAAATGTGAGTTTTATGTTTTAATACTTTTCCAAGTAATGGGCTTTCCTTTTAATGGATGCATTGTATGTGAAAAGAATACATTTTAAAAAGAAAACAGTGTTCACAAAATATATTTCAATTTTGATTTTTTATACTCAAATCCAATCCAAAGCAGAACCACAGCAGTCCTATCTCTTATTAGAAAACAAAAAGAAATCTAAGCATCAATAATAAAATAATAGAATATAAACAATAACAAATTGGAACAGGGCAAAACAAATAGACTCCTAACAACATTCTCTTATATTCATAGATAAGTATCTTGTTCAGACATCATCAGAGATGCTTCCTCCTGCAGTAGGAAACAAATACAGAGACCTATACCCAGACAATATGCAGAGAATAAGAAACTTTGGATCACTCAATCCTCAATGGGATGCTATTTCAATTTCTTCTTCTAAGAGCTCAGAGAGTCCTGAAGAAGAGGAGGAAGAAAAGTATAAGAGCCAGAGAGTGTGGAGGTCACCAAAGCCTTCTAAATTATAACAGGACCAACACAAAAATGAGCTCACAGAGACTAGAAGTGTGCACAGGGCCTGCACAAATCTATCCCAAATATGGTCCTAGAGCTAAAGGGAGCAGTAAAAACATGCCCCATCCCTAACCTAAAAAATATCTCCAATTTATAGCCACTTAGATAGAAATAATTTATTTTCTTCAAGGGAGTTTCAGTGAGAAAACCAAAAAACAAAACCAGAAATCTAATCAAGGTAGGTCCTATGCCCAACAGTAGATGGCCAACACAAAATAAATGTACTGGAAATCATTTTTGGAGGTTCTCATAATGTTGAGCCAGGACATTTTTTTAGCCTTAAAGGTCCCATATAGTATGACTTCCAATTTTTATTGTGGGATTCCTCTGTGTGTGTGCATGTATGTCTCTGAATCTACACATGTTTCTTGTGCTTTTATAAACCAATTCCTCTGTCTGTCTGTCTGTCTATCTGTCTCTCTCTCTCTCTCTCTCTCTCTCTCTCTCTCTCTCTCTCTCTCTCTCTCTCTCTCTCTCTCTTTCTCTCTGTCTGTCTATCTCTCTATCTATGTATTTATCTATATCCTGGCAGGGTCTTACTATATAGCCCTGTCTGGCATGGAACTTGTTAATATACACCAGACTGGCTTAGAACTCACAGAGATCCAATTAAAAGTACACACTACCACACATCTGAGAAACTTAAGATATTATCCAGAATACACTTAACTTCTTATTTTAAATGATTTTAATATCTGACTATGTATTTCTCTCAAAATTTATGTTTAAGATATATTATCTTTATGTGTAAATATAAATTTAAATTGTCAGTTTGGAAATTTATAAGAAGTTGTAAATAGTGGATTATTAATCTATTAGACCATCATTTTCTAAGTGTGTTCCAACAAATAGCAACTAGAGATTCACCTATAGGAATGTTAGAATTGCAACGTTTCAAGCCATAGACCATAACTACTAAAATAGAAACTTAAGGTTTATTGATAATAGATCAGAAATCTAGCATTTAACACACCCCAAAACAAGTAATTCTATAACTAACTGCTAGTCCTACTCAATGAGATGATGGTGTGGATTATACTTATTGAAATAATAGGTATAAATAGGTCTCAGAGTTAAAAACATTTATTGTAAAACACTTGTATTAATATTTTTCATGCATTATTTATTTTTAACAAGTTAGAAAAAAAATCTAATCCCTCTTTGTCACAAAGGGTGATACTAAGTCATTTGATTAAATTTATCCTCTATTTAGAATAATTTACTTTCAAATGTCTTAACTGCATTTCTTTAACCAATTTAAGTATAATAATATTCTGGTTTTAACATTTCTCTTCTAAGTACACAAGAAGGATAAACAGAGAAGACTCTATTGCTGAAATTAGCAAATAGAACATGGAAAATGAACATAGTACAGTTCTGTAATTATCACCCTTCCTAGCCAAGTTTTACAGTTCTATATGATACTAGTCATGCTTCCAGAGGGGAATAGCAATCATCAGCTTTACCCAAGTGTGAGTCATGTGAACTACAGTACCAGTCGACCTGGGATATTTTCATTGCTGTAATAGTGGTACATACATCAGGAAGTAAACATTTAGGTATAATAATAATTTTGGAATTATGACTTTTTTTCTTCAAAAACACAAAAATGTTACAAAAATGTGCTTTCATTTTAATCCCAGGTGTACAGATGTGGGACTGCTTCCAATTGTTCTCAGTAGATGATATTGATTTGCTTCATGCTCTGTTTGAGGCACGGTTTTGCTAGCTGCAGATAGTTTTTACAATTGTGTGATGCTTGAAATTCTAGGAAATTTTTAGAGAATATATAAATGCTAGGGCCCTGGGACAGGAGATGGGTGGTTTCTGGTCATTTAGGAAGGTTGGTTGTGGTTTGTTAGTAGCCATGGTCAAAGGAAAAACAAAAAGAAAGCAATCACTTTCAGGGATTTTCTTGATTCCTCTCTCCCCTCTACATCTCTCTCTTATCTAGTGTTTGAGGGAGAAAGCAGGCAGAGATAGGCTGAGAAAAAAGAAGAACTCACAAAGTATCAAGGGTCAGCTGCAAATGCCTGATTGTTTTAATATCTACTCCATTTGTAGAAAACCCTACTTGGACAGTGGCTATGAAGTTGTGGGTAGCTAGATCACAAATCCTATAGGAGATCCTCCTATTATTATAGTAAATGGACATGATATTAAATCAATTTATAATTAACTATCATCTATCACATATACTACTGCATCTCCCAAACCTCATAATGAGAAGCTTCATTTTGTAGTGATGGCAAGTGATACATGGACCCACAATTCATCTTTTTATATGTAGAGAGCGAGAGATTGTGAGTGTCCCATCCTAAGTGAAATATATAAGACATATATAAGGAGCTCCCTCTTCTCACATCTCAGAAATCATTGTGGGAAATTGAGTAGAATGATGATAAGAACATGGTGACAAATTATTTTAAGTAAACGAATTTTAGGTAGGGTAGGAAAATTGCATATATGTATTTACAGCAGTTAGAAAAACATTCCCTAGGCCCACTTATGCCTAAGAAAACACAAATGCCAGCACAGAGAGTGCAGGTGGCCACAACATCCCACACTTAGAGGAAGAGATATTGAAAAAAAATAGCTACTGGTGTGGGTTATGTTTTTGTGATTGTTTGTTTCTTTTTAAGGATGTGGCCTCTGATTGTCAACAAAGATATAGTGGAATATAACACACCTAGGTATATTTAGACAGCAAAATTGGACTTTAGTTTTAAAACAGAGAATACAGAGTTAAGTGGTAGGTAATGAGGTGGTGGATCTGAAAGAATTTGGGTGAGGATGAATAGAATTAAAATACATTGTATAAAATTTTTAATTTAAAAATAAATATTAATAAACAATAGTGAAATAAAAAGAATCTAGAGATATACAATTGGTATACTCAACATGTGCTAAAAGGTAGGGAGCAACGTTGCTTTTCAAATACCAAAGTATAAAAGACATGCTATAGCATGGGGAAACCTAGAGGAATACATATTGGTCCTAATAATGTTTTAGAGTAAAATGTTGACAATGGCCTTGTTTATTTAGCAAAATTTACAAATGCAAAATTATCAAAAGAAACAAATGTTTAAATTTTAGAAGAATGGGATGCAAAACCTCTTATATTAACAGATCACTAAGTTTTGTCTTTTGCATTTCTTCTCAGTTTCATATTCATCTTTTAATTTTAGGGAATTATTTAGTTTAGCAAATGAAGCACCTAGCTAAATGTAAAGATTTTATTCCTATTTTTGGACCATTATAAAGAATCAATTAAATAAAAACTTCTGCACTTTTAAAATATTAACAAGTCTGAAAATTATTTAGGCAAATAAACAAAAAGAAAGGGAGAAGAGCCTAATTAAAGATCAGAGATGAGAAATGAGACATTACAACAGACACTAAGTAAATTTAGAGAATATAAGGGACATTATTTTTTTTAATTGAAATGTCACTAAAATGGAAAAACTAAGACAAAAAGGGGATGAATTTCTAGATATACTTGGCATACCAATATTAAATCAAATTGAAACAAGATTTAGTAATTAAGACCAGGTTTATTAAAAATAAGCCAAATTACCATATAGATGCAGTTCAGAATTTCACCAGGCTTTCAAAGAAGAACTTTTCCAACTCTTTCATTAAACCAGTAACACCATAATACTAAAAGCAGGCAAAGATCCATCAAAAAATTACAGGTAAATGTATCTAAGAAACATAGACACAAAAAAATCTCCTTTTCTCATTGTAATAAAACAAGTTTTCTCATAAAAACAATTTTGCCACCAGAAATAGAAAGTGATTTTTCCCCAAGAACATAAAGAAATATTCAGACTTTGTCTAGTATGTCCAAAGTTGCATTTCACATGAAAGCAAAAGGAAAGCAATTACAAATCTTTGCCATAGGGATGTTATAAGTCACAGCTGAAACAATTCAGTGCTCTGATATATAGTAATTAAAACAGAGAAGAATAATACCATTTTGTTACAGTTTATACTGTTTCTTATTCTCAGTGAGTAACAATATTATTTCTGAAACATACTTTTTAAAGATACTCTCTGTATTTACATTTGAAATGTTATTCTATTCCCCCACCCCACTTCTGTCCCCCCTCCCCTTCAGCTTGTCTTCAGGAAGGTGCACTTACTCCTAATCACCCTCTCCACCCCATTGTCTTAACATTCCCCTACACTGGGAAAATGTGCCCACCTTGAACCAAAGGCCTCTTCTTACACTGATGCCAGACTCTGTTATCTTCAGTTATATATGTAATTAGAGCCATAGGTCTCTCAGTGTGTGCTCAATGGTTGGTGTTTTAATACATGGGAGTTGAAGAGGGTTTGGTTGGTTGATAATGTTGTTCTTCCCATGAGGTTGCAACCCCTTTCAGCTCCTTCAGTCCTTTCTTTAGCACCTTCAATTGGGTCCCTCTGTTCAGTCCAATGGTTAGCTGCAAACATGCTCAGCTGTATCTGTGTGACTCTGGCAGAGCAGCTGAGGATTCATCTCTATCTGGTTCCCGCCAGTAAGTACTTCTTGGCATCAGCAATAGTGCTTAGCAATTGGTGGCTGAATATGGGGTGGGTCACCCAGTGAGGCAGACTTTGAATGATCTTTTCTTCAATCCTTTTTCTTCTTATATTTCCTCCCGTGATTGTTTTGTTCTCCCTTCTAAGAAGGATTGAGGCATCCCCATTTTGGCCTTCCTTCTTTTCAGCTTCATAACGTCTGTGAATTCTTTCTTGAGAATCCAGAGCTTTCTGTGGCTACTATATGCTTATCAGTGTGTGCACACCATGTGTGTTCTTTTGTGACTGGGTCTTTAAACAACTTTTCCTGTCTTGTTGCACTGTACCTGAACATCATGGTGGTTCTCATAACACTCTTTTATCAGTGGCTCTAGTGAGCTTCAGTCAGAATCCCCTACTAGACCCTTACAATCATCAACACTGTAATAAAATGTAAATATAATTTAGTGTTTTTGCTAAAACATTTAATTTTGGTTCTGAGTCATTGTAATTGTGGGGCTCAGACTTTAATAGAGATGGAACAAAGTAAGCAATGTTATGATTTTTTAGCAGAAGGAGTTAAATGAATGAATAAATTCTATATCTTAATCCTTTAAAAGCTTTCCTCCTCCTCTGCTGAATATATTTGGAGAATTAGATGGTTCAAAGTATCTCAGCATGCCTAAGTTGTAATTGTGTTCTCTAACAGTGGAATTTAAATGAAAGTAATGTACCAAAGTTAAGACCAAATATTATATTGATTATATAATTTTAAAAGGTATAAATTTTATATACTTTTCCATTAAAATTATTTTAAATAATCATATAAATAAATCATAATTTTAATATAGATCTTATTAAATATTATAAGAAAGATATATATAGACTCATATTAACAGCATCTACCACCCATCTGTGGTAGGCACTAATGTCAGTGATAGATATTCACTACTTCTTTGAAGATTTAACTTTTATCTAGTATTTTATATGAATAAATATCTTCCCAAGGTTATTTTTCCTTACTTTATAATATAACCAGGATGTAAATTATGAAGTTATTTGTACTTTTCAAGAGTTCATTTTCAACTTTATACAGCAGTATTTGCACAAGTTCTAAATGTATATATTTGTAATTAGATATCAAATTGTTAATTAACCAAAATTGGAGGGATAAAAAGACAGACATTAAAATGTCCTGAATAAACGATCCTGACTAATCACTGTTATAAAATTAATTTTCATGATTCTTATGGCCTTTTATTTAGATTGAAAATACTGGTAAAATATAGAATCTCTTTTAATGAAACATTAAAATTGAAATCAAATAAATAAATGAGTTTGTTGTTGACTGCCCCACAAGTTGGTTCATTAGAAATATTCAATGAGAATCTTAATCTTTTTAAGATTTTACTTATTTGTTTTATTTATATGAACACACTGTAGCTCTCTTCAGACACACAAGAAGAAGGCATCAGATCTCATTGCAGATGGTTGTGAGCCACCATATGTTTGCTGGGAACTTAACTAAGAACCTCTGGAAAGCCAGTTAGTGTTCTTAACTGCTGAGCCATTAACTAACCTGGACCCCCGAGATCTCTCAGAAACTAAGCCACCAACCAGGCAGCAGACATTAGCTGATATGAGGCCCCCAAAAACACATATGCAGCAAAGAACTGCCGGGTCTGGACTCAGTCAGAGAAGATGCGCCTAACCCTCAAGAGACTGGAGGCCCCAGGGAGGTCTGGTGGGGTGGCAGAGGCAGGGTGGAGTATATATTCTTGGAGACAAGGGTGGGGGAAGGGGGAAGAAGTATAAAATGTATAAAAGTCAGAGGGGGATAAAAATCTGGATTGTAAAAAAAAATTAAATAAATTTAAAAAAGCAACTCTTAATCTTTCTTAGTTACCCTAGGTATTTATAAAACATTTTCTTTATCAATATAGTAATGAAAAACAACAACAATGCCCATGGATGACAAATGTTCAAATTGTTATGCTGTAATTTCTAAAATAACATCATACAAAATGTAATAATATCTGACTTCCTTTCCAAATGCTATCTGAGGAACATGACAGTTCAATGTGTTTTACTTAATTGTTAGACTTGGAATGCTAAAAATATGCGGGCTCTTTATTTAAAAAAAAAAAAAAGAAAGAAGAAGGAAAAGTCTATTCAGTCTGCTGAAAGCTGCTATCAAACTGCTGAACATTATCAGGTCAGCGAATAAAAGATTATTTTAGTTCAAACCTAATGGCATAAAATGGAGTCAATGCAACATTTCTTTGAAGTCTCTGGGAGGAGACATGTCCTATCATACTTTCTTTAGATGGTTTACATTACCTTCATCCTCTCCTCCTTCTATGTTCTCCTTCGTCTCTGTCCCCTACTATCTCTTGTTTCATCACAGGATACTAAGGGACTTACTTTTCTAGTTGGGTTCATAAAGAAATATATAACTCTTATCTTTAAGAATTTTGTAAGACAGGAAATAGCATGTATACATAAAAGGATGAACAATGAGGCATGCTATGTAGTAAATGTTAACCGTATAGAGAAGAGCTGTTAGGACAACTCAAAAAAGTGATTTACCTTTCAGCTCTTGCTCTCTGCCTCAAAGAAAACGGCTTAGCTACTTTTAAAATAGTCTGAATGTGTTATAATGACAGGAAAGAAGATGTGAATACTACATCTGATGAGTAAGTTTTATATGCAAAAACTGTAATAGTTCTAATTGTTTATGATTAAAATTGATGCAGGAACACAAAACATAATAAAAACAGGATTAGAGAAAAGCAATTTTTAAAAGGAAGAAAAAGAGTGCATAATCGAAGACACACAGCCACAGGAGTGACGCTTTACATGTGTAAGAACCTTCCCATGAACATAACAGAAAAATCTATTGTGTGAAAGCAAACATTCTAAAATGTCATCATACCTTACATGTGTTTTGAAAGTAATCTGGTTATGATATCATAAATATTCAGCTTTAATATGCTGAATATTTCACTTCTAAATGAATACACAACAGCCACTATATGTTCTTTTACTGGTCTCATATATATTTGTAATATAAATTAGCTCCTCAATGGACTCATAAATGGTCTCCACTAATAAACTGACTTCTTCTGAGATAAAAGTTAAAATTTCTATTCATAATTAGAGAAAAAATATTTATCACTTATCTTTTTGTTTTTATATGAGATAAAAATAACTTGGACCAGGTTAAGAATATCCAAGACAAAATGAACAACTGAACTTGATGGCACATGGGAAAGCATTGGTTTTTTGTTTTTTTTTTTTGTAGTGTCAGAAATTTATACTTATGAACCTTTTATGGTGAATGCTGTTGGAAATGATTTTTGAAAATGATCTGGGCATTCTACTTTCTAGGAATAATAAAGAAATCTGTTGGTATTTACAAAACTGAGAGAGGTGTGTATGTGCCATGACTGCCTAGAAGGAAGACATGTCGAAAACGGGAGATGAAATTTGACATAGTCAATGCTAAGTCCTTGATGTTAGGAATCCAATATGAGCTGTTGTCTTCCAATAAGTGAAGGAAAAGATAGTGGTTTCTAAGACATACCACTTTGGTTTCCTCAGTCTTCCACGCTTAATTATATAACTCCTTAAATACTTCAGTGTAAGACCTACTCTAACTAGTCAATGAAGTAAAATTACTACCTTTTACATAGGCACTCGTCTTACTGAGCTAGCTACACGTTTATAAAACCTCTAAACTTATGCTCCTAATCAGAGACTGGAAACCTGTCAATGAGCAGCTTTGCATCCAAACATAAAACGTGATATATGTATGATGATCATAATTAGTAACTGCAGCCATAAAATTCAAGAAAATAAAAATTGTTTTAAAAAGTATTGTCTAAATGAGAGCAATTATCATAATTATAAGAATGCACATGCTCTGGAAATGACTATTAAATTAATATTACACGAAATTCCCTTATAACCATTTTGTTAGGGTGGCATTTAGTAAAAGAAAAGGATAAAAATAATTTCTTAGACAAATGACATTCCAATTTGGACCCATTAGACTTGTAATTAAGAGGGTATCAAATTACAGGAAAGACTTTTATATGCTTCATAAAATGTGTATTTTGATGATTTTGAGGAACTTTGCCAACAAATATCCCAGTTTAGATCAGCTGAAGAGACCATTTGTGAAAGTATTTGTTGAAATGAAGATTATCCACTAGCTGAACCAAAAGAGTTCCTTTTTCACAAGTCTGCTAGTGGTCAACGTTAAAAAAAATGAGGTAGTTAAATCCAAAATCTTATTAATAACTAAAAATTTTTTGCTGATAGTTTGTCACTTTGCAGTTAGTAAATATTTTGACTTACTAACAATTTTAATATAACAGACATATTTATCTATTCTATAATCTATTCTAATTCTTTGGATAGTCATAAAAGTTTTTGGACCATCAATATTTGCTGGTTAGCCCTGTTATCTTGGGGTACTTATGAATTTATTATTCAAGTCATGAAAATAAAATATGTAGGCAGAAAATCATTCAAAGTGTCAAAGAATGCTAAAAAGTAGTGTCAATTTGCAATGTTAAAAAACACCAAACAATTTTTGTCCTTGTGAAGGATATTTGTAAGTGGTCAAATTCCACGGACAAACATTACAAAATATTGTCATAAATTACAGAACAGGGTTGATGCATCTGATAAGTATATGAGCAGATAGTACATTAGTGATAGTTGGTGAAAATCACAATATTAAAAGTTCAGATCTGGTCTCAAATGTTACTGTATCGAACCCAACTTTACTAATACTGTCTATTGTAAGTTAGATTTAGTTAATTAACCTATTTGACTTTTAGATTCCTCAGTGTAAGTACCAATTAAAGTTACTGTGAAGAGCTGATGTATTAATGTATGTTAAGTCCTTAGGCTAATGTCTTTTTCTGAAATCACTAGGCAATTATGTTCACTAACATTCTCTAGAATAGTAAAGGCAGAGTTACCTTCCTTTTTAAATATCTTACCATCAAGAATGTTGAAAAACCATCCTTCAAGTAAAAAGTAAATCTTTTCAAAAACTACTTTCATATCTATATCTGATCTGTATCTATATCTATCTATCTATCTATCTATATATATATATATAGATAGATAGATAGATAGATATAGATATAGATATATAGTTGAAGGTGTATCTGCATGTAAATGCAGAACACAATTATAAAGTTACTTACTAAATATAAGTACTTATATTCAGTGATGCAGCTGTATTGAAATTGTCCACATCTCTCAACAGCACCTCACTTATATTCCTGTCTGCTTCACCAAGCTTGTCTGGGATAGTGTAATTGCTTAGGTCTGTCGTTGGTGCCTTAGCTTATAAGGGAACAAAACATGTTGAGTAATACTGTGGGTGCTTACTTTTGTGCACATCCCTTCCTCTACCCATTGTTTCATGAGACTTCCTCTGTAAAGCCTTCCTAATTCAGGAATGTCTGAACTGAAACTGTTTACAAGGTAAGACTCACTCATTTATTTGTATAAATGCAGCCCCCTAATTCTCTAATAATTAGTGCCTTTTTAACAACTTGTATATTTTCCTATTAGGAATTGACAACATGCCTCTTACATAAATGCATGTTACAAATAAAATATAAGTTCAGTATCCTCTCTTAATTGTGTGTGTGTGTGTGTGTGTGTGTGTGTGGTACTGTTGATGTATGTGTGCAGTATGTGCATGTGTATGTAAATGTATAGGAAATGCACATGCTCACAGAAAGCAGTGTTTTCGGGTGTGTTTGTTTTGACACTCCCTATTTTATTCCTTCGAGACAGACTTACCATGAACTTGAAGTTCAGTGTTTCAGCAGAGGTACTAGATTTGTCTGCCTTTTCCTCACAATAACTCATTATGTGGATGCAAAGAACTCAAACTCTGGTCGGTAAACCATTTAATCTGCATGTGCTCTCACCATCTCCCAAACCCAGTAGTCCCTCTCATTCACACTGTACACATTCTAAGATCTCCACTAGACATCTAGTGCCATGGGCACTTGTGAGGTTTATATTTAAAAATTAATAATGAGTAAATAAGTAACAGTAAGCAAAGTAACAAATAATAATAAAATCATAAAACTAATAATATAACAGAGCAATTGATGTATTGTGATAGAAGTCTCAACTCAGTGTTTCTCTGTGTACATTATTCTCAGAATAAGTTAGTGCACTCTAGTCACCCCTATCTGTGTGATAAAGCAAAATGATACCATTCCTACTTAATGAGATGGAATGGAATAAAGGACTGAGAACTTAGCATTTGTCATAACCAAGAGTTCACTAGTGTGACAGTTGGCTGCAAAACTAGTACAGATTTCCTATTCAGATGACCCTGCCTTATTGTCTGTCTTAGGAACATCAGATAAGAGTTCTCACCTTCCACTTTCAAAATGTTCTCTAGAGATTTCTTTGGATTCTCTAAATTGCTAGCATTCTTGCTTTGAGCCTTTGAGATTATTAAGCAGAAGGGGTACTTGTATACAAGCAGTTTGTATTGCAGCAATTAATATCCAATATTCCATAGCTAGTCTGGAAATGAAGATGGTGGTTAATAGCTTGGGGTATAGTAAATGTGGAAAGACTCATAGAGTAGGCAGAATGGACTGAGAAAACATAGACGACATTCCTCCCAGAACTCCCAGCACAGCAGAAAAACTAAAACCTACATGATGTTTGTTTGTGAAAGTTCTCATTCAACATTCTCAGACTACAGCAGTTTGTTAGCATATATACTTACACTAGACTACAGGTGATCATAAGTAACAAAATTATAAACATAAACATAAGGAGAACATTATTGTACCATTTATTTTTTCTAGATGAAACCAACCAATTGTTTTGCAAACTGACAAATTTGATACCGGGAATACAAATTATTTTCAATGAATATTTTATATTTACCCTAATATAAGTATTTTCTTTCACTGAAAGAGATGTCAAATCCATTCTCTAGGTCATTTTGTTCACTAGACACAAATGACTTGTGTCATGTCATCAAATCTTGTGTTTTAATGGAGATTTTTGTTTGTTTGATTTTTTAATATTTATTCATTTATTTAATCCCAAATGCAGCCTTCCTCCAGGTCCCTTCCCCACAAAGCCCCTCTACCTCCGTCTTCCTCCCTCCTTCTCTTCTGAGAGGGTAGGACCCCCTGGATATTCCCCCACCATGGAGCATCAAATCTCTGTTAGATTAAAAACAATTATATAAACTTTGCTCAAACTCTCCTTAAATCCAAGAGCTTTTGATGCCATTACATACCCACCACCTTACCATTCATAGCAATTACATTAGGTTTATTAAGGCTGCACTAAAAGGCCAAGTTCCAAATAGTCTCCTTTCATGTTTCCAGTTGAATTCCAGAATACTGCTGCTCCGGTTAAACACATGTTTAATGAATTAGCTTTTACTTAGCATGTTTTACAAAAGTGAGACTTTTTTAATAGAAATCATTAGAAACCCTTCAGTACAATGAGATATTGTTGGCAAAGGCTGACTAAAAAGAGTATGCAACAGATTAAATGACTTCCATTTTAGAACTGAATCTAAGCAGGGACTGGCTGAGACAATGTCTGCTTAACTCACCCAGACTCTGAAATTATTCACCCTCCTGATCTGAATATGCATCAGGATAAACATTATCGCTTTTCCTGTTTGCCTTTTACAGGCAATATGGGGAAGGGTTTATAAATACAAAAAAAAAAAAAAAAAAATGCTTCTTATGAGGACCCTTCTATGTCCTTAATCATCAACTAAATATCCTTCTCTAATATATTTAGTTGAACTATTAGATTCAATTTTACATTCTGGTGGAATTTAAAAGATTGTATGGGTAAATGCTGATACAAATTTAAATCCTTCAAATTATAGCAAGGAAAACATAGTTGTTGCTGCTTCCCCTGAGAGAGACTGATTTTTCAAAGTTACTGGGGGAAAATGGATAACAAACAATGACATCACTTTTCTTGGTATCTGCATCTGCTATGGCTCACCCAGAGCATTCAACCTGTTAGCACACTCCACAATTGAATTCAAGTGTTCATCTGGTGTAACACTTATCTATTTAATATAATCTTGTTATCTTTGGTATAAACAGACTGTTCAAGAAGCAATAACATTAAGTATAATAAAAGACATTAAATTAATACAAGAACTGGAAAATGTCTTTTGGTTGAGAGAGAACACTGGTGAGGGAAAGCTGTATTGAAAATCCTATGTGATTTACCAAAATAAAAGCAGAGGGGACATACAATGCTCCTTTCCTTTCCAGGAGATGAATCATTAAATCTGTCCACCTAAACTCTCAAAACACTTCCAATGATTTAGTCTGCTTATCAAATAGTTCCTCTAACAGCAATCAATACAAAATTCACAGTTTTCTTCCTGTAATGTAATTTGACAACATCCAACATGTTAAAAGGTGTCATGGGTATAGTTTGGGGGAGGGAGGCTACACAGAAAGGAAAATAATTAAATTCTTTCCTCAATTAAGTAAACAAGCTGATCCACAGATATTTTTACTCAGAACCGCCATGTACTTATAACTCACCATATAGATATTTTTAATTTAACATTGATTTCCCCAGCTATTGCTGGTTTATATGTGCATATGTTAATGATGAGACAATCACTGTGACAGATCTTCCTGTCAACGTTCCACTGCCTCCCCTCTATGAACGATTTTTAGTACTGCCTGAGGTGGGGGTAAGGGAGATCATAACATCATTACATCATTTTTCTTGTTCCTGCCTCAACCATAGCTTGCTTGCTGAGAAACATTCAACCTGTTACCATGGTCCATAATTTAAGATTTTATTTAGCATAATGAGAGTCATTTGTCTACTTAAAATGATTGAACTACTGTCTTCTTTGCTTAAGAAGAATATACGACTTGTACAATAAAATGATGTGAGAATAAGAGATTTATTCAGAAAATAAAACAGTCCACTGAAATGTTTAGTGTGATATAGACAGGCATTGGTGAGGAAATTTACCCTTTAAAATCTCCAATGAACTCTTAAGATTTTAGTGCACTGATAAAAGGATGTTATTTTTATTTCAAGAGCTTAGTGTTACAGATATGCTGCTTTCTATGTTTCTCTTCCAATATCATTATCAATGAGAGCATAAACATTGAAGATCATTAGCTTCTCTATTATCTTCATTGCATATAGGAAACCTTTACATAATTAGCCTCTGAATACAGGTGGACCTGTGTACAGCATGTATACCCAAAGGTGTGTATGTGTGTGTGTGAGTGTGCACATAAGCATGTATGTGCATGTTTGTATGTAGCAGGTCTATGTGTGTGTGTGTGTGTGTGTGTGTACTTAGAAAATAGGACAAGCTTACCTGAACATTTTAACATATGCGAAAGCATACACCGAACCTTCAAACTACCAATGACATCATTAAAAATGCAGTTTCGAAACAAGAACACATTTGTATACATTTGAAATACCCCTTGAAAATGTACCTCTTCGATAATCCTTGTGAACTATTTTCTCTCTGTGTATTATGTTGTATGATTCTCATAATCTCCAGCAAACATTCTTGTTTTCTCTAACGTTACATAAGCCTGGGCACAGATATGAGCGCCAACACTGCCTCTGCTGGGGCAAAACCAATTTCCTCTGAAACCTCACTGGATGTATAAAAAAAATCTCTAAAGCTGTTGGAATCATTTGAAAAGAGCAGCATTTTCCCATTTTTAATTAAAAAAAAAAAAAACACATGTAACCAAATATAACTATAAAGCTTTAAAAATGAATCTGAAATTTAACAAAGATATAGCTATAAGTTGCTTACAGTCAGCCATAAAGAAAGAAAAAAAAAAAAACAAACATCATTAAATACCCCCAAATCCGTGAACTTTTGCTCCTTACTAATTAATACAACACTGCATTCGCAAAAACAAATACATTAAATGAGTATCAACCAAATTATACTAAATGCTGCTGTTCTTTGTTCTATCAGATGCTGGTGCAAAGGTATTGATAATGGTTACATCATCAAATTTTTAACTGCAACTTGTGCACCAATTGTGTTTGTGGCTGAAATCTGGAATCTCGGAGCTTAGCTTGACAACCATAAGGAAAAAAAGAAAACATGAAATAAATGAAGTCTAACAAAGACTGAACTAAGACTCCTTCACCACACTGTCCTGTTCCTATCATCAATTTCTGAACAGGTTTTAGATAAATCTAGAAGATGTGCTAACGAAAAGGATCGCAACTAGCAATTCAGCGAGTGAGGAGCAGAGGAAAAAGGAAGGGGGAAATCTTTCCAAGAGAGAAAGATTCATTAGCCTCTCTGGCAAGTGCTTAAAGCAAACAGGGAAAACACAAAATAATCACGTAGTTACAAATAAACCCATTTTAAAGCACAGTACCTTTCTGTGTCTGTCCTTCTTCCATATTCTCTTCCATGGCTACCTGTCTTCAGGAGAATCTGGCGCTCAGAATTAGTCAAAAGCTTGATTAGATGTCAAAAAAAAGCGGGTGCGTTTTTTCCCTGGGCAGCTCCAGCAGCAGTGGCTTGGGCAAGTCCTTCGAGCTTAGCTGAGGCTCCCTCGCGCCTCTTGTTTGCTTAGAGACTGGCTGTCAAGTGTAATTTCATTCAAATTACTCTTCCGTGAAGATTATCAATTTTTCTTCTCAAAGCTGCCCATTGTGTGCCACAGTAAGCAGGTACTCAAACAAACAGCCGGATAATTTTGGGAGGGGCAGCGGAAAGGGGGTCTGGATTCTAGAAGCAGAGACGCTGTGATTCTTGGGAGCCTCGCTTTGCATTTAAAATGGGGGAAAGGAATTGAGGTTTGTGTTTGAAATCTCAGCTTTAAACTGGAAGCAGGCTGAACTGTGAACAGATGGAGGGGTGTCCTCCTAGCATGAAGCGGACCACCAACCCATAATTCCCCCCTTTGCTACCACAGTGGGAAAGCCCAGATTGTCATCGCTTCTTTCTGCTGCAGTAATTTCTTCTCACCCAGTCAGATTCATTACAAAAATGCCCTTTCCTTTTACCTCTGCACAAGTGTCTAGTTAATTTGATTTAAAGGTGCCAAGGAGGGATGCAATTAGACTATGTCAAGGATGGTCTCTTAAAGGTTATTATCAAGATAGGACCTTTCCATTCTCATCTTTCAGAATCAAGGAGAAATAAAAACATGGTTATTAAAGAAATAAGTATATATCGTTTTGCTTTATTGAGTATTTATTAAGTGACATAGGACTTTTACAGGTAAAGAGAAAAAAATTGTATCTATTGGCATCTTTGTAAATTATTAGTTTAGCCCCCAAAAGCTGCCGATTCCAAGAGGGAATTTTGTGAAGAGAAAAAAAAAATCTAAGGGTGATTATTGGAGAATGGGGGCGACAGAAAGAAGGAAAGGATTCTGGATACGGAACAACAGGATAGCATCTTACAATTGGAATCTGCACTCTGATTTGGAATGCAAATCACAATGCTACAGTCTGGCAATAAATTAGCAATCGTGCTCAATCTATTAAGTGACAGGACACAGCCAGAGTCACAATACTTCACAAAAGGTACAGGAAAAAAATGAACACTGTCTGTCAAGGCTGTGTCAAGCTTTCCTAGAATATAAAGGAAGACTCTTGCCTATGTTCCTCTCAAAAGAAACAACCATACGGAAGAACACAGAGATGAGTACGCTCTTGCCCTTAATGAAAAAAAACTATATCCTCATTATCCAGATTTGTTATAGGAAAATTTTTGCATAGGTTTTAAGGTATGTCAGTAGCATATGGCACACCACCCTCTCAATTTTAAGAGTGGTTATTGAAAAATCATCTGACGACACTCCAGTTTATTTACATAAGTGAAGGCCTATTTCTCTCTGATATTTAATATTTCTATTCTTTTTGTCAAATGCATTTAACTCAAGGGTAACTGCAATTGTTAAAAAACTCTAGCCACCCTGCCTCACTGAATATTGAGACAGTTGCTTGTTTGGTGCAGATTGAGAGAGAAGCCATAGGGAACTCAAAGAAGCCATATCATAGCAGTCTCTCTGTTTCAGCCCATCTCTCAGCTGACATATCCTGGCATTTAGTGAGAGCAGAATGGAACCCCCATTCCTGTTTATCTGCTTCAACCATCTTAAGGACACAGAAATAATCAGTGTAGCCAATTAGTAACAGCAGTACCCACACAAACAATGATATTATCTTATATTTTATAGTATTTTGCAAACTTTAAAACATGTTCAAGCGCATTACTTAAGGAAAACAGGAAAATAATTCTTTTCTCCATGTATATTTGGAGATACATCTTCTACTCAAGCATGTGCGTGGTTTGGGATAGTAAAGGAGGAGAAACTGTTAGGGCCCATATCATCAGCCATTCTTTGTCTAGTACTCCTGTTTTAAAGCTGTTCTACGTTTCTACTCTAGTCCATCACAAGTGCCCTCAGTTGTCCTTAAAAAGTTATCCTCCATTCATGCCTACTTTATTTCACCATCCATAGAACTTGTTAAAAATATTTGCTGGGCAAGATCAATAGGAAGATGTGACTACAACTTCTTTTTAGTTGGGTAACTTCAAAACGTATATTTATATAATCACCAACTTACTGTCAGAATGGTTTTCTATAAAAAACAAAAGCTACCTGTCTTTGTTTTTAAAATATGCAGGCCATCATCCTCTCATTTTGAAGATAACGGAAGTTCTTTAAAAAATTATGAGAAGAAACACGTACATAAACTAAAGGGCAAAGAGAGAGTATCCAAGTTAACAAAATCAGAAAGGAAAGTGGTGACATAACAACTGAAACTAAGGAAATTCAAGAAATCATCAGATCCTACTACAAAAACTTATACTCCACAAAATTGGAAAATCTGGAGGAAATGGACGAATTCCTAGACAGATACAAGGTCCCAAAGTTGAACCAGGACCAAGTAAACCATCTAAATAACCCTATAACACCTAAAGAAATAGAAGAAGTCATCAAAAGCCTCCCAACCAAAAAAAGCCCAGGTCCAGACGGGTTCAGTGCAGAATTTTATCAGACATTTATTGGGGATATAACACCAATATTCGCCAAGCTATTCCAAAAGATAGAATCAGATGGAATATTACCCAACTCATTTTTTGAGGCTACAATAACCCTCGTACCTAAGCGACACAAAGACCCTACAAGGAAAGAGAACCTCAGACCAATCTCACTTATGAACATTGATGCAAAAATACTCAACAAAATCCTTGCAAACCGAATCCAAGAACACATCAAAACGATCATTCATCATGACCAAGTAGGCTTCATCCCTGGGATGCAGGGATGGTTTAACATAAGGAAATCCATCAATGTAATCCACCATATAAACAAACTTAAAGACCAAAATCACATGGTCATCTCACTAGATGCTGAAAAAGCATTCGACAAAATCCAACACCCCTTCATGTTAAAAGTCCTGGAAAGAACAGGAATCCAAGGCCCATATTTAAACATAATAAAAGCAATATACAGCAAACCAACAGCCAACATCAAACTTAATGGCGAGAAACTTGAAGCAATCCCACTAAAATTAGGGACTCGACAAGGCTGCCCACTCTCTCCCTACCTGTTCAACATAGTACTGGAAGTCCTGGCTGGAGCAATTAGACAGCAAAAGGAGATCAAGGGGATACAAATCGGAAAGGAAGAGATAAAAACATCACTCTTTGCCGATGACATGATAGTGTACTTGAGTGACCCCAAAAATTCCACCAGAGAACTCCTACAGCTGATAAACAAGTTCAGCAAAGTGGCCGGATACAAAATTAACTCAAACAAATCAGTAGCCTTCCTATACTCAAAGGACAAACATGTGGAGAAAGAAATTAGGGAAAACGTACCCTTCACAATAGTTACAAAAACTATGAAATACCTTGGTGTGACTCTAACTAAGGAAGTAAAGGACCTGTATGACAAGAACTTCAAACCTCTAAAGAAAGAAATTGAGGAGGATCTCAGAAAATGGAAAGATCTCCCATGCTCATGGATTGGAAAGATCAACATCTTAAAAATGGCCATCCTACCAAAAGCAATCTACAGATTCAATGCAATCCCCATCAAAATTCCAACACAGTTCTTCATGGAATTGGAAAGATCAATGTGCAATTTCATATGGAATAACAAAAGACCTAGAATAGCGAAATCCATCCTCAACAACAAAAAAACATCTGCGGGAATCACTATCCCTGACCTCAAGCTATATTACAAGGCAATTGTGCTGAAAACTGCATGGTACTGGTACAGAAATAGGCAAGTGGATCAATGGAATAGAATAGAAGATCCAGAAATGAGCCCTCATGTATATGGTCACCTGATTTTTGACAAAGGAGCAGTAAACATTCAATGGAAAAAGGACAGCCTATTCAACAAATGGTGCTGGTCCAACTGGCACTCAACATGCAAAAGAATGAAAATAGACCCGTTCTTATCTCCTTGTACAAAGCTCAAGTGTAAGTGGATTAAAGATCTCCACATTAAACCAGATACACTGGAACTATTAGATGAGAAAGTAGGGAAAACCTTAGAACACATAGGCACAGGAGAAAATTTCCTGAACAAAACACCAATGGCTCAAGCTCTAAGGTCAAAGATTAACAAATGGGACTTAATGAGATTGCAAAGTTTCTGTAAGGCTAAGGACATCGTCAAGAAAACAAAATGGCAACCAACAGAATGGGAAAAGATCTTTACCAACACCACATCAGATAGAGGCCTAATATCCAAGGTGTACAAGGAACTCAAAAAGCTAGACACCAGAGAATCAAATAACCCAATTAAAAAATGGGGTACAGAGCTAAACAAATCATTTTCAGTTGAGGAACACCGAATGGCCGAGAAACATCTGAGGAAGTGCTCGACATCCTTAGCCATCAGGGAAATGCAAATCAAAACAACCCTAAGATTCCACCTCACACCAGTCAGATTGGCCAAGATCCAAAACTCAGATGACAGCAGATGCTGGCGAGGCTGCGGAGAAATAGGAACACTTCTTCACTGTTGGTGGGGTTGCAAGCTAATACAACCACTCTAGAAATCTGTCTGGTGATACCTCAGAAAATTGGATATAGTACTACCTGAAGACCCAGCTATTCCACTTCTGGGCATATACCCCAGAGACACTTTAATACACAACAAAGATATATGCACCACAATGTTCATAGCGGCTCTATTTATAATAGCCAGAAGCTGGAAGGAACCCAGATGTCCTTCAGAAGACGAATGGATACAAAAATTGTGGTACATATACACAATGGAATACTACTCAGCCACCAGAAACAATGACTTAACCAAATTCTTAAGAAAATGGCTGCATCTAGAGAAGATCATCCTGAGTGAGATAACCCAGTCACAAAAGAACAGACATAATATGCAGTCACTGATAGTGGGATGCTAACCCCAGAAGCTTGCACTCCCCCAGAAACAACTCACAGACTGTATGAAGTCCAAGAAATAAAGAAAACAAAAACTATACATATATTCACAAAACAAGAAGACTTTGACTATTTCCATGTTGCGTTTTGTCTTGCATGTACTTTACGCTTATTGCAACTAGTACGTTTTCAATGCATACTGTCAAGCCCTTGAAAAAAATCAAGTACTGACTAAAAAACATATTCACATGGTTTTATGTAAAATTTATTTTAATGTCTGAAAAAACAGTACTGACAAAAATGTATAATTTTAAGCAAAAAATGTTTAAAATCTTTAAAAAAAATAATAAGCTGTTAGTCTTTTGTGTAGATGGAAATATCTCAAGAAACACTTCTTGTTATGATTAATAATTTGAGTCTTATTTGTAACAGATAAGAGACCAATGTATTTTCCATGTATTTTCATGTTAAAAAAAATAAATCTTGTTTTGAAGACAACAACAAAAAAAAAAAAAAAGAAACACGTACATACATAGAGTATTCACACATCAGCATCCTGTAAACATGCTAAGATTCATTTGTTGATCTATACACAATGCTGAGCCATTTTGAAGTCTACACTCTTGTGGGTTTTTAGTATATTCACAGTTATCTAGTATTGTTTCTGTTACTCTTCTCTGGAACTTTTAAAATCTCCCCACAGAGAAGTTTTGTATTCATTAAACACAAATTCCCCATCTTCCTTTTTCCTATTTGACTGCTGGGGTTGATGTTGCTGGTTGACACTTTTAAGATATTTGACAAGATTTTGTCATTTGAACAAAAATACTTAAACATCTTGTTAAGTGAAAAGTAGTTCATGATATGTTCATGAGATAAGCTTATAGAAGACTAATTTTATGAACTCTAAACATAAAACATTAACCTTAGTACCTGCCAATGATCTTTTCTCTGTATTCCCATCTTGGTGGTTTGAATGAGAATGGTGTCCAATGGATCATATATTTGAAACCTTGGTTCCAAATTAGTGGACCTCTTTAAGAAGGATTAAAGGTGTGGCCTTTTGGTGGTGTTATGTTATTGAGGGCAGGCATTGAAGGTTCAAAAGACCATACTATTCTCTGTTAGCTCTTCCTGACTCATGCCTGTATGTCAAAATGTACAGTCTCAGTTCCCACTCCCGTCAATACCTGCCTGCATGCTGCCACAGTCTCCATCATGATTGCTGTGGACTCTAACATTCCAAAACCAAAGGTTCCAAATTAACTGCTTTCTTTTAGAAGTTGCTTTCGTCAAGGTGTTTTCACAAAGCAATAGAAAAGTAACTAGAGTACTCATTAAAATATACTAGTTATGGTGATACAGTGCCTCATCAATTTTTTTAATTATATACATTGTATTTGCCTTGACTGTACTTAAGTTCTACTTTTGGTATTTTAAACACATAAATGAACACCTAATGACTATTATCACTAATGTTAAAAAAGATTATTCTTTGAAATATTATCTGAGATGTATTTATGATGTATATTATTTTTCCATGTAGACAAAATCATACCTTATTTCAATAGTCTAAAATCACAATAAGTCCCCTCATTTTTTCCTAACTTTGATTTTGATACATTTCCCTTCAACACATGCTATCAATCAAGGAAGTGTATACATATTCCTCAATTGTATAGTGTACTTATCATTATAGTCAACTATAATCTTAGAAACAACTATAGTTGCAACATATTACTTACTACAAAGCATATGCAAAAAGAATGAAAGAAAAAGAAAAAAATGTTCATGGGCTTTGAGTCACTGAATAAATTGAACATGTGGAAAATATAATTGTGTAGACTAAGTATAGTGCACAGAACCAAGAGACATGAACAGTTTAAAATTTTCTTTTTGTCTTGAAATCTTGTTTTGTTTTGTTTTTAGTCATTCTATTCATTTGCATCTCAAATAATATCCTACTTTCTGGTTACCACTCCACAAACTCCCCATCCCATATCTGCCCTCTCCTCCCTCCCCTTTGCTTCTATGAGGGTTCTTCCCCCCTCTTTCCCCACCACTCCATCATTCTTCCATGCTGGGGCATCAAACATCCATAGAACCAAAGGGCCTCCCCTCTCATTGATGTCTCATCATGTCATGAATGAAAAATTTCAATTGTTACTTTTGCAATATTTTGAAAAAGAAATAAAACACAAATTAACTGCTTCTTTAGAGTAGATGTTGAAAGTCAGGTTTAGTAGCTTCTCTTAGAAAGCTAAAACAATCACAAACAATAGGCTATTTAAAAATATTAAAGAATAATCATGATAATAATCATACTTACTTGATATGGCCCGTTCATTTTATTGTTAATTATATGAATGTTTGCTAAGGATTTTTTCTTTCATTAAGAGAGGTAAAAAATATCTCTGGCTTATTGTTTAGTAGTATAAAACAACCCAAGATTAGGGTGGTATTAACTAATAAGAACAAAGCAAGCACAACAAAGCACATGAGGCTACTGAAACAATATCTCATCTACTCCTCCCTTTTAATTTTTTGAAACTAAAATGAAGTTACATTTCCCCTTTCTTTTACATCTTTCCAGCACTCCCCGTGCATCACCTTGCTCATTCTTAAAGTCACAGTATTTACTTTTCAATTTATTGAGTAATTTTTTTATTCCTAAATATATAATTACAACCTGTTAAATTCATACAATGTGTTATGTATAGGATTTCAGAACTGACCATTTGATATTGAATAACCAATTTTGGGAACCTTTCAAGAAAGTTTTATGGTCCCCTAGAAGGTTCTGTTTGGTGTGACTTGATTAAGGTAGAGAGATTCCTATCCAATAAAATATCATTAGCCAAAAATATGAAATAAGTATAATAAAAAAGAGAGAAAAAACATTCTGGACTTTTCAAATTGAATATAGAAAAATCTCAGAAATAGAAATACAATTTTAATCACATGCAATGCAATAAAATCTTGCATTTTGGGGAAGTGTTCCTTTACTGTTCATTTAGCAACATTTTCCAAAGGTTCCCTTGAGGTTGGTACTGAAAAGCTTAATTCTGAGATGAATATTGATTTTAGTTTTTCAAAGGGTAATCAAAGAGTTGAATATTCATGAGATATAGCCTGTGCTTTAGAAGACTTTAATCTAAAAATGAGACAATGGGAAACACATTAGTATTTGCCCTTAAGAAATTACTTTTAGCAGACTATATTATGCAACAAATCTATTTTCAATAAGAAAAAATTAATTAAAAAGGCATATGTAGAAAATAATGTAAAAAGTGAGACCAGAAGTAAAAATAAATGATTGTAAATATATTTAGCATCTTGTTCTTATTTTATTCTTAATCATTCAGGCACCATCAAATTAAGATATTTATGTCAAATTCTGTCATACTGCATTTTCATGAAGTTTGTCATGAATCCATTTATAGCAGTAGTGTAGATTATTTACAACTGATCTAACCCCACTATGTCCTTAGGATAAATCCAGCCTACTTGTTTTCACTGAGAAAATGAAATTGGTCGAAATCAACATTTCAGAAAACTACCCCCAAACATCCTTCATTTCAGCATCTTCTAATTTCTCACCATTTTACTGTTATTTCTACCTAAAACAATCTCTTTAGTAAGGCCATGTCTCTAGAATTTTTGTATCTTACATCTAAGCTTGAATATTGTCCCCAGAAAATGCTTTCCTGACTTGCAGGAATGGTATCCTTTAGTACTAATTGTTCATGATTTTGAGGTGTAATTTAATAAAGATTATATCAATTATATATATGTGTGTGTGTGTGTGTGTGTGTGTGTGTGTGTGTGTGTGTGTGTATGACATATGCATATATGACACTTGCTTCTGACCTGTAAGCAGCATACCTGTGTTAAACTACCAATACTCAAGAATATAGTAATCATTCAATATATAAAAATAGACAAATAAATAATTATTACAAATGAGTAAGTAAATGTATCGATTTAATGAATTAAAACACACGTTCTTAAATTTTCAGTCTCTTCAAAATGTCTTTTTGAAAATTTAAATATAACTCATACAAATTCTCAGAGAAAGTATCAACTTTGCATATAACAAACATCATTTTGCTATGATGATGACAGGTCATTGAAAATGCACTTCACAGACTAAGCAGTTGGTCAAAACAGAAACTGGAAACTGTTGTTTGACCTGGTTGCTACACAGAGAAAAAGTCATAATTTCATGAGCAGTGATTAAGATAAAAAGGCAACTCAAAGATAGCACTCTTCAGCCCAAATATGTCCTCTGAAAATAGAATCACTTGTCACTAACAATGTGCTTGTACAATAAAATATTGACCAAATTTCTAAAACTTAGTTTCCATTGTCTCTGTCTTCAAAGTTCTAGAAAACCAGAGAAATAACATCTCTTTTTTGAAATATTCTGAAATATTAATAAAATAGCATTTTCTGAAACATAGAATAAACCTACAGAGGTAAAAATATAAGTTTATCATAGGGAAATCAATAGAACAAAATATTATCAAGTGAGCTTTAAAAAAGCAAATTTCAGAAGGCAGATATGGTATGCTTTCTCTCAGAGACAGATTCTAGACAAAAGTGAAAAGACAAGATGAATGAACAACCCTATTATGGAAGAAGAAAAGTGCGTAGTGATGGAACAGATGATAGATAGAGAGTGAATTTGCTTAAAATTGGTAATACCCATGTATGCTGGCTTGAACGTGGATAACCTTCATTAACTCATGTATCTGAATCTTTAGTCACCAAGAAGTAGAACAACTTTGGGAGGATTAGGAGGTCTGGCCTTGTTGAAAGAGATTTGTCACTGAAAGATTTTTCAGAAGCCCAATCCAGGACCTCTCTCTCTCTCTCTCTCTCTCTCTCTCTCTCTCCCTCTCTGCCCCTCCCCCAGCCTGCTGCCTCTGGATCAGGACATAATCCTCTCAGCTATTGCTCCAGTGCCATATCTATCTGATTCCCACCATAGTGATCACAAACTAACTCTCTAAACCTGCAAGCAAGACTTCAATTAAATGCATCCTTTTATTAGAATTATGATTTCTCTTCACATCAATAGGACAGTAAGACAAATGCATAAAAAATGTTTCAATGAAAACACTATTTTATACAACTAATAAATAACTACTTTAAAATAATTATGGCTCTAAGATATATCTAATATACAGTGGTTTATGCTTTATTCAAGTTTTTATTTTCTTTATTAGCTATTTTATTTATTTACATTTCAAATCTTATTTCCCTTCCAAGTTTTCACTTTACAAATCCCCGCCCCTTTTCCCTGCCTCTATGAGGGAGCTGACCCACACATGCACTCCAGGCTCAGCACCCTAGCATTCCCTTATGCTGGGGCATCAAGCCTCCACAGAACCACAGGTCTCCCCTTCCACTGATGCCAAGTAAGAACATCCTCTGCTACATATGCAGTTAGAGCCATTGATCCCTCCAAGTGTAATCTTCAGTTGGTGGTTTAACCCTCGGAGCTATGGGGGGGGGGTGTCTGATTAGTTGATATTGTTGTTCTTCTTATGGGGTTGAATACACCTTCAGCTCCTTATTTTATAAACAGAAATATCTACACAGTGGTTTTAAGTAATTTATATGTGGATCATTATTTCAAACTATTTGCTAAGTAGTCCTATTTTTGTAAACTATATGCCATCTGTGATCACCTTCCTGATCTTGGAAATAGAGCCAGGTTGCTTTCAGATTTCTCTTATCTGTTTCATCCACTAATTTTAGTGAGAACAATATGTTTTAATAATCTTAGCTTTGAAATGTCTGAATGAAAGAACGAGTCTTCATCATTGCCCTTTTACTAATTGATCAAAATTGCCATAATCTTTTCATTGTTCATGTAGATTCTAGAAATGCTTTTAAAATGTTAGAGATTCATTGGTCATGTTAATTTCATGTCAATATTATAGATTTATAGAGGTCTGATGAATAGTATTGCAAAATTAAATCACCCTCAGTAGCTATTTGATCATTTCCATTTTTAAATGTCTTTAAAATTCCCATATATTTTTAAATTTGCTATTAAAATTTTATATTAAATTTTCCAGTTTTTGATGTTTGGATTAAATGAAATATTTTGTTTTATCTTGTACTTATTTTAAACATATCTATATCTAAACATTTCTATATAATCACTCTATCTTAAAATTAAAAGTTAGTTATTTTTCATTTATTTCTGATGGTTTTATATTTATTTATTTTGTCTTATTATGTATTTTGCTTTCCATGTGTTATTTTATTGGCTACTAATATTTTAAAAAAATGATACTATGATTGGTCTACTATATAGTGTTATATATATTTGGTTAGAGAATTTCCCTTAGAAAATAATCAGATATACAATTTTAGTAGAACCAATAGAAAATACTATATAATTAATAACTATATAAATCACCAATAAGCAAAATTCTGTAATAAATGATAGAAGAACAACATGTGTTTCTATATTTATACAGAAATCAGAAGTTCAATACAAAATGTTTCAAAATATCTGTAGTGGGTTAGCCTGATGCTGTTTGTATTCTAATGCCTAATACTGGTTCCTCAAGATGTTGTTTCCTCCAACAGGCAGATCATCATGTACTCAAGAGATGCCATGTGAACCTTCTCACCAACTTAACAGATCAATAAAAGACTAGAACCTGTGATTAAGTAGTAGAGAGAGACAGGTAAGACTGGAGGCTCAAAAAACTATTGCAGGTAGAAGAAGGGAGAGAAGAGGAGGCCAGAGGAGCAGAAGAAAGCAGCCATGAACCCTAACCAGGATAAACAGCAAGTAATAAGGGAGTTTATACCTGGGGAATTAGTTAATATAGCCCTAGGTCTGCCAAACCTATGCATATGGGTTGTAAATAAATTATCTGGATTATGTGTCTTTTATACAGGCTTATTAGGATTATAAATTCTAACACAAACATTAAATGTTCTTTTTTATCATATGTTGTAGTAAATATGTTAAAAAGTTTGTTGTTATTGGCACCATGGTCTCATTCCACAGGAGCCGCTCCAGGATGGAGCCTTGTACTCAGGTTCTTTCTCTACCATGATGTCCCCGCACAGTCCTCTCTTATCTGTCTCTCTGTTAGTCTGTAAATTTGGCTACTAGTTCCCATGTGGAGCTGCAGGCCACCACAGTGAAACCACTTACTCTGGCTGCTCCTTTACCAACCAAGAACTTAGCTCACATTCATCACAGCCCAGTAAAAACATGACTCTGTATCCATTAACTTATCAAACAGGTTTCTATGTTAAATTCTCAGTCCACAAACCCTCTACACAATAAGTTTCCATCCATCAATCAAAGATATACATTGCCCATATAGAAAAGATAAATTAGGTCCATAGAAATCCATAGAAATAATCATAACAACCTCATCAAGCTAGAGCTGCACAGAGAGAAACATACACATCGGCTTCCATATTGCCTTTGTCAATCTCTGCCTCCTACCTCCTCTTCTGCTCCTTCAGCCTCTTTCTCTGCCTACTTCTCCACTGTCCAATTATGTATCACCTTAACATCAACCCACAATTATATAAAATGCAGGAACATTTTTAGACTTTTCATGTTTATTAATATTTAAATGATTTAATATAAGTTTTTTTCATTTCAGCGTTATCAAAGTGATAACAATAAATTGGTACTACTAGCCACATAAAATGTTATAAGCATTGGACTTGTATTAAACAACATATTTTGAAATACACATAGAAAATTTTATGCCAGTTTTTGTTGCATAAAAATTGAAGTTC
Source organism: Micromys minutus (assembly GCF_963924665.1). Taxonomy (NCBI): domain Eukaryota; kingdom Metazoa; phylum Chordata; class Mammalia; order Rodentia; family Muridae; genus Micromys; species Micromys minutus. The sequence goes on from NC_137983.1 coordinate 15,889,312, forward strand.
TTAAAACTTAAACAACTTTCACAAGGCTACATAAGTGATGGATGAAGTTTAAGTTGAAATTTGGGCTTTCAAATGCTAAATTTATATCATGACAGAGTATCCATTCATTGCTTATACTACTTGGTCAATAGGCACCTTATCCAAGCATTTCATTATTTTTTGTAGGGATTTACTGTTACATTTCTGGCAATAAAGAAAGGATATAGCTTATCTAACAAATGAATGACATATTGCTTCAATCACTCTAAGCATAATTTAATAGTTTAGAAATATTGACCTTACATATCCATTGGAACATGTGAATGACAACCCCATATAAGTAAATCAATAATCAAATAGTTCAAAAAAGAAGGATGAAGAAAAATACAAGGGAGAGCATGATAGAGAGATGGAGTTGTACAGGAAAAGAAGTAAAAAAAGGAGGAGATGGTGGATAACAAAGAAGAAGGAAATGAGTAGAAATAAAGAAAAGGAGAAAAGGAGAAGGGAAAAAGGAAGCAAGAAACAGGGGGACGGGAAGGGGCAGAAGAGAAGGAAGGAAGAAGAAAGACTGGGGCAGCCGAAAAAGAATAAATGTAAAAATTTTAGGTAGATCCATAATAAAAGTCTAAATAATACATTTAAAAAAACCTGTCATGCTCTCTAAATTTTTGTGTAGACATCTTAGATCTGTCTTAGATCTTGGATTAGATGCAATGGTAGAAGAGAGCCTCTAACAAGTTGATCATACTACATGGTGAAAAAGTAATGAGCGTATACTTGAGTGGTTAGGGTCACACCAAGGTATTTTATATTATTGTGACTATTGTGAAGTGTGTTGATTCACTACCTTCTTTCTCAGCCTATTTATGCTTTTAGTAGAAGAAGGATGCTGTTTTGTTTAGGTTAATTCTATATCTAGCACTTTGCTGAAGTTGTTAATCAACTGTAGAAGTTCCCTGGTGGAATTTTGGGGATTACTTAAGTATACTATCATATCATCTGCAAATACTGATATTTTGACTTCTTCCTTTTCAATTTTTATCACTTTGACTTCCTTTTAATGTCTAATTTCTCTGTCTAGGACTTCCAGTACTATATTTAACAGGTATGGGAAAGCTTACAGCCTTGTCTAGTCCCTGATTTAAATGGGATTGCTTCAAGTTTCTCACCACTTAGTTTGATGTTGTCTACTAGTTTTGCTGTATATTAGTTTTAATTGGAAACAATGACTTTATGAAGTTCCCAGGCAAATGGATGGAACTAGAAACTATCACCCTGAGTGAGGTAATCCAGTCACAAAGAACCCACATGGTATGCATTCACTGATGAGTGAATACAAGCCCCCAAAAGCTCTGAATACCCAAGAAAAAATCATAGATATTATGAAGGTCAAAAAGAAGAAAGAACAGAATGTGGAATCCTCAGTTCTTCTCAGAAGGGAGCACAAAATGCTCGTGGTAAGAAATACAGGAACAAATAGAGGAGCAGGGGTTAAGGAAAAGATCTTTCAGAGACTGCCTCACCTGGGGATTCACCCCATATACAGTCACCAAACTCAAGCACTATTGCTAATGCCAAGAAGTGCTTACTGGCAGGAGCCTGATATGGATGCTTTTTCAGAGGCTTTTTCAGAGTCATAGTGATACAAATGAGGTTGTTCTTAGCTAACCATTGAAGTGAACACAGGGACCCCAGTGAAGGAGCTAGAGAAAGGACTGAAGAAGCTGAAAGAGTTTGCAACCCCATGTGAAGAAAGACATTATCAACAACTAAACCTTCCATAGCTCTGAGGGACTAAAGCTCCAACCAATGAGTATACATGGAGAGACTCATGGCTTAAGATGCACATGTAGCAGATGTTGGTATTGTCTCACATCAATGGGAGGAGAGGCCTTTGGTCAGAAAAGGTGTGTTTTCTCAGTGTAGGGCAATGCCAAGGCTCTGAGGTGAGGCATGGTGGTTGGGAGACGGAGCACCTTCATGGAAGCAAGGGAAATGGAGGGGCTATGGGAGTGAAGGAAATGGGTATAACCTTTTTAATGTAAATACAGAGAATATCCATTTTTTTTTAAAAAAAGATACTTAGTTAACCTAAAATGCCTTCTAAAAATAAATTTATAACTAATAATATAACATTTGACTATTGGGAAATTTTCTCATTCTTCAGTTTGTCCTCTCAGACTGCATCTGAACTTCTGACTAAATCACAGAAAGCAATGGAAGTTTTCTAAGGACAGAGTGAGCAATAAGCCCTTCATCTGATAGAAATGGGTTTTAAACACTATTTTACCATGCATGTGTCAAATCGTTTCCATTCACATATACATGTATATAGAAAATCTCCATTTCATGTTTTCTAACAAAATGTCTAAGGTTGACAGTAAATTTTTTTTTTATTGTGTACAAGGTCAGAGGTTTTTAGCTCAAATCTCTGGATACCACCGCTGAGCAGTCATACAATTCCCATCACATAATAAGGCCAGATGTAGGAGCCTCAAAAAAAAAAAAAAAAAAAAAAAAAAGACCAAAATGTGAAAACCTCAGTCCTTCATAGAAAAAAAAAGAGCATATAGCACCCTCTCAGGATGTGGTACACCTGGACCTTAAATCATTAATAATCCAAGAGCTAAGAATATAGCCCACCCTGTGGCAATTTTTGGTATTCAAAGATAATTATATTTAATCTGTACACACCAAGAAAACTTTATTTCCATGTTACTTTCTGTTTATGTACTTTATGCTTATGGTAACTAGTAAAATTTCAATGCATACTCTCAAACGTCTAAAAGAATTAAGTACTGACAAAGGTATATTCATATAGTTTTATGCCAAAATGCTTTTAAAAATCTGTACATGTATCTCTCTTTTTTAAATAAAGTTATATGAAAAAATAAAAAAATAATAATAAAGAAAGACCTAATTACCTTTCTTTAAATTCTACCTCTCAAACTGCAACAACAACAACACATACACATACATGCACACACACACACTTACATTGCCAGCTCTTGTGAGAACTGAGCTTGGAGACCATGTACATTTGAAAGAAAAATCTCCCAACTATTTTGATGTCTGAATATATTTGCAGGATTGTCATTGTTTTAGCAAGAAGCCTTTCATTGTGATTTGCTCTGTACTAAGTAGAAAGTACAGGAGCCCAAGTGCTGAATGTACTAGAAACAGCTAGAAGATATTCTCTGTGTTTTCCCAGGAAAGTTTTATTGCTAATAAAATGTATCATTTACTCAGATATACATTTGATACATCATAATGTCAGAAAGATCAAGGCACTAAAAATTTAAAGACTACATATACTACTGGTATGAAAAGTTCTTTTGTTCCTTCTGCACTATTAGTTTTAAATGAACTCTGTAGAACACAACTTGACTCCATCCTGATTTTGGAACAATTACACAATCCGTCAGCTTTCAACAACTCCGTATGGTATTCAGCTGCATGCTCAAGACACCAATAAACATCCCACTACAGTTGTCCTAGATAAAATGCAAAGCTGATTTTAGCATTTAATAATGCACATATTAAGAAACACATGATTTATTCCTCCCCTCATTCTCCGGAATTTCAGCATCATCTGTCTACAACACTTATGTGGCAGGCATCACATTTTTTTTTCAATACTTAATATTTTAATATGTATGTTCTTCATTTCCCTCGCCTATTACTGAAAGCAGAAACCATGTGATGGATGCAATTTTCTCTTCCTCACAGCTCATGAAGTGAAGATGAAATTATTGTGAGATTTTCAGCTTTCTGATTAGTTATTATTTAATGTGAGTACTCATATATGTGGTTCTCATATGACTATGCTAGATACATATGATGTTTCCCTAATTTATTTGCATAACTGAATGTATAAAGTCTTTCTTTTAAGGGATAAGCCTGAGGTTCAGAAAACAAAATGATCTCCTAAGTTCTATAACTATGAGCATTTCGCTTTATATATTGGAAGTTTTTGTATTCTATGACTCAATAACAAAACTTAGAAAGTTAACTAATCAATACCTACAAATATAAGATATAAGCAAATATTTGAATTATATTTTTATTTAACAATCAAAAAGATTTAAAGGTAAGTCACAAAAGAACAGACATAATATGAAGTCAGTGATAATTGGATACTAACCTCAGAAAGCTCTGAACACCCCAGAAACAACTCACAGACTATATGAAGTTCAAGAAAAACAAAGAAAAGAAAAAAAACATTTTGCTTAATCCTTACACACCACGAAAACTTTGACTAATTCCAGGTTGCATCCTGTTTTACATGTACTTTATGCTCATTGTAACTAGTAAGATCTTAATGCACACTATCGAACCTTTAAAAAAAAAAAACAAGCACTGACAAAAATGTCTTCGTTTACTTCTATACAAAAATGCTTAAAATCTGTACATTTATCTTTGTTTTAAAAAATAAAGATGTTCAATTAAAAAAGGAAGAAAAAAATAAAGGTAATGAATAGGAAACTAATGCAAATTACTATGCTTATATTTATATGGGGTCTTATTTGTCTTATATAGTTCTTAAAGATTTTCTAACATATGTTTTATGTATATGTTAAATATAAATCTTATAAAATCATTTTCTAAAAAAAATGAATGTTAACTTATAGGGTTTTGTAATTAATGATATTGTATTAGTATATATGCTAAGTTTTATCATTAAAAAGACATTGAATTATAACTGAAATATTAAGTAGAACTGATTGGTGTCCAAAGTAATTTATTATAGGTATAATCTTTTAGTAATTAATTTCTCAGTCATGCTCTGAGAGCTTAGCATTGTCCAGAGATGAACTGTCTTCCAGAACATGTCATGGAAAATATGGATATCATTAATATTACCACTTCCCTACATTTTGTATTGTAAAATAGGAATGGGTAAGAATGTCAAAATGGGGCTCAGCGATATAAGATGATGAAAACAAATCCCAGTGCTATATTGGAAATAATAATAAGATAGTTTTCTTAGCTTTTGTTGTCAATATATGATGCTTTTAAAATATATCCATTGCAAGTCTCAGGCAGTAGAGATGAAGAATGCAAAGTCTGAAGAAGAGCAGAGCAGTGAGGAAAGAGAAGACTGATGTGAAGATGGAGTCTGAGGCAGGTGCAGATGACTCTGCTGAGGAGGGGGACCTGCTGGGTGATGATAACAATGAGGATCTGTAGGGGGGTGATGACCAGCTGGAGCTGAAGGATGATGAAAAAGAGCCTGAGGAAGGAGAAGATGACAGAGACAGCGCCAATGGGGACGATGACTCTTAAGCACATAGTGAACTTTGGATATCCTACCTCATTATTCATTTACCTAGGCGCTTGTGAGAGATCAAAGTAACACCAGGTCATCTCCCCTAGAATCTTCTGCACATTCTCACTGTTGTCCTTCCTAATCCTTCCATGTTCGTTAATTCATAATTGCCCTACACCTAGTTCCATTTTCACTTCCATTGATGTTCCTTAGTAGTTTTGTTAAGCCTTACCCTATAAGTTCTTCTTTAATTTTTATTCCTCTTTGACTTAACAATAAATGTTGTATGGTTTTATACATATATGTGTGTGTGTGTGTATGTGTGTCTGTGTGTATATATATACATATATATGTATTATATATATACGTATTTCATATGTCTGAAAAATTGTACTTTGAAATGTTTATCAAGTTCAAGGTTTTTAGTTAAATTATCTATAAAGTATAGAATACAACTTGAGAAGTTCACAGTAGTTAGATACTCGTTTTCTGCTCAGAAAGACTCTACGTATTATGATATGCTACAACCAGGCATCTCTATTTCAAGCTGATCTGGGAAACAGAATACTTTCTCATCATTAAAAGAAAAATCCAACAAAAATATCATAAGCACACACACACATATGCAGCATACATAGGAACATCTAATTTATTTTCTTTTTCTTATTTTTTAGACATTATTTTCTGCATGATTAATTCATTTAATTTTTATAAGATGTATTTTTATCCTATTCTCCCTCCTCAATTTTTCCAAGATCTTTCCCCCACATCCTAGCTGTCCAATTTCATGTCTTTTTTTCCTTTGTCAATATGCCATGTCCCCTCAAAAATAAAAATCAAAACAAACAGCAACAACAGCCCTGGAGTATGATTGATATACCCTGTTACATTCCATTTGAGAAAAAAGAATTACTCTGTCACAGCAGGTACCAATTGCAAATAGCTCCTCTGTTAAAGATGAGGCTTTGCCAGTATTTTTTTTTTCTTTTTAGTGTTGAATGACTTAGCAAAGCAATGTCAGTGAATAAATCCCTTCACATACACACACAAATATAAACGAAAAAGGACCATAAAAATCAAGGTTGAAATTGATGTTATATGAATATTTCATCAATTTGAGTGTAATCTGAACAGATTGAGATTGATAGTTTCTTTGACTTATAGTAAAATGAATCTTGATCCTTATTGATCATCCTGTGTAGAAATCAACTGGACCAAGGACCTCAATATAAGTTCTTACATCCTGAATCTGTTAACAAAGAAAGCATAGAACACATGTGAACTCACTGGTACAGAAATCACTTTCCTGGAAACAGAGGACAATATGTAAACTCATTGGTTCAGGCAATAATTTTCTGATCAGGATACCATAGTCAAGGCATTAAGACCAACAATTAATAAATATAATTTAGAAATATCTGTAAAGCCAAATATGTAAGACATTGAGTGCGGATGTCCATAGAACGGGAAAATATCCTTATTACTTAAACACTGACCAGAAGGCTAGTATCTAGAATATATAAAGAATTTAAAAATCTAACATAAAGATAGCAAACAATTCATTTGTTAAAATGGAACATGGGACTAAAAAGATTTCTGAAAAGTTGAAAACAAAAATGTCTTAGAAACATATTTTTGGTGTTCAACATTCTTAGCTACCATACAAGTATAGATTAAAACTGCCATGGGATTTACTCTGATGCTAGTCACAATGACTAAGACCTAACGAAAGTAACAGCACCAAACCCTGACAATATTGCGGATGGCTAGAAGTGCATGCTGACAGGAGCCTGATATAGCTGTCTCCTGAGAAGTTCTGCCAGAGACTGACAAATAGAGAGAGAGATGTCCGCAGCAAACCATCAGACTAAGAACAAGCTCCCCAATGGAGGAGTTAGAAAAAGGACTAAAGGAGCTGAATGGGTTTGCAACCCCATAAGAAAGACATTAATATCATCTAAACAGATCCCACAGAGCTCCCAGAATCTAAACAACCATCCAAAGACTACACATCCGGGGACCCATGGCTCCAGCCACATATGTAGCAAAGGATGGCTTTGTCAGGCCTCAGTGGAAGAAGAGGCCTTTGGTCCTGTCAAGTTCAGAGGAATACCAGGGCAGGAAGACAGAGGCAGGAGAGAGTAAGTGGGTGTGGGTGAGCATTCTCATAGAGGCAGGGGAGGGAAGTTGGGAGAGGGAAATCCAGAGGGGAAACTGGGAGTGATTGCTAACTAATGATGCAGTTTATAGACAAAGTTCTTTAGATATCTGAGGGGCTAATTTGATATAGAGTGATGAAAATATAGGCATTTCAAGAGGCACCAAGGAACTTCAGAGAATTAGGAGAACATACTTTAAAAATCTTTCTTTCTTCCAAACTAAAAAAAAAATCTAAAAGAAATAGATTGAAATCTAGATTTATATGATCTAACAAACGTAAAAAACATGATGAATAATAATTTTAACAGACCTATAAAATCTGTGACAAAAATAGCAATTAAAAGTCTCCTACATACAAAACACCCAGAGTCAGAAGGGGTTCAGTGCAGAATCCTAACAGATCTTGAAGAAAGAATTAACACTGATATTCCTTAATATTTTTCCAGAATAAATATGTAAGACCACATTCTAATTTCTTTTCAGATTCTCAAAATTTTAACTTCATCATAAAAGCATGGCTTATTGCACATGTCTTCAAAACTTGTAGCTAACAAGCTACATTCAGATGTTTAGAAGACCAAAGGATATTAGGTAATATAGAAGCTCATTTCTGACTCCTTTAGGAAAAGTAGGGGATGCGTGCATGGTAGCTTATGCATGTATAAGCACACTGCATGAAGATTCTGATAGAGGACTGTGTGTTTTCAAAGTAACCACACTTTGCATTTTAAACTGTTACATTTTAAGTATACCTATCTAGTGGCATCTCAGCAACTAAGAGTTAGTAATAGAGTAGTAAAAATAATATATTGACTGTTGATGGCATTTTCTTAAAGGACAATAAATGAACAATAATGAAGAGTAAAAGGCCAATTATGAACAGTTTACTGAAAAGGCACACAAAAGTTATGACTTGTGGAGTGAGATTCAAAACAACCTTTGTATGCCCTGTGCCCCAAATAAGAAATCTAAGAAAGTTTCTCTCCACTCAATAGACAGAGCTCCCTGAGATTCTTACTAAAAGAAAAAATGTATCTTATAATAGACATGCCTATATGCTTGTCTCAGAAGTCTAGAAACAGAGAGAGAGCCCTAGGCTTAGTCCTACTGATTCATTATTATTATTGTTATTGTTATTATCATCATTATTATTTATTATTATTATTAAAAGAAACATTTAAGGTACTCTGTTTTACATGAATGGAAACTACTAGATCTATGTATAACTTTAATTAGGATTATTCTTGGCTTTCTTTAAAAAAAACCATAATGACGTTTGTCCTACTACCTGCCTACAACATTTATACAAAATCGATGTACAGTCCTAAGGATTTTTATGCAGTAGTTTATTCTATGACACTTGTGGGTATCATATTACAAGTGAAAGAAATGAGCTTTTGGGAAAGTGAAATTTCCAGGCAATAGTAAAGACAAAGTCTCACAACAAAATGTATAACATGATGTATTTATAAATGTTGTTAAATATGAAGATTACATTTTAGAATGGGTATTTTAAACACATAAAGAGAGTAAGAAACTAAAAGCCTACACTGAGAAGATCTATGAGTTTATAATAAATGTGAAATTAGCCTAAATGGCTTTCTGACATGGTTAAAGACTGGTAGTATCATAGGAAACCCAGCTATTTGGCATTGAGAAAGATAACAGAGATCTGTAAGGGTGGTTTTCAGATGACATACAACCTAAAACCAGGATATAATTCAGTTGTAGCATGATCTTCTTTTAGGATAGATGGCAGAATGCTTTATTTAACAGACAAATTTGTTGGACTGGGTGTTGTCTGTCTCACAATTCCTAAATTACAGAATGGTGACAGTTCTACTCATTTTATAGTTGAGGGAAAAGAGCCTTTTAACTGGACAAAAAGGGGGAAATTTGAATTGTCTTGTAGCTGTTTTTATTTTGATATGAATTCCACTTCGCCAAGAAGGGCTGTCTAGTCGCATACTCAGGCGACTTCATCAGAACCTTCTTCCCATTTCAATTTGTAAAATAAATGCAAGACCAGTTGCTTGGGCAGGGGAGGGAAAGGTGGAGCTAGAGGGTTGAGGATGAGGAGAGGGGTTTGAGAAAGAGAAGAAGGTAGAAAATCTGGAGCTGAAAAATGTGGTCTGGAAAAACTTCAAGTTATAAGGTGTCTCAAACCTTGATATCAGGCTAGTGAATGTAGTGGTAGATCTGCCCAATCTAGGTGTGCAGCGTGTATTTATATTAACTGAGTTGTGCTTTCATTGAACATGCTCATTAGGGTTGGAGAGGTTACTACAACAGACATGCTTATATGCTTGTCTCAAAAGTACAGGGACATAGAAAGCATACAAGGCTTAGTTCAAATGGTTTATTATTGTTATTAATATTAATATTATTATTATTATTATTATTATTATTATTATTAAAAATCATTTAAGGTACTCTGGTTTACATGAATGTGTACTATTAGCTCTTTGTATAATTTTAAACAAGGATATTCTTTACTTCCTTTCCTACTACCTGCCTATGACTTTCATACAAAATGCTATGAACAGTCCTAAGGTTTTATATGCAATAGTTCATTCTCTGCCTCCTGTGGTGGATATCATTTTATGAGTGAAAGAAATGAGCTTTTGGCGAAAGTGAACTTTCCATGCAATGGAAAAGACAAAGTCTCAGGACAAAACATATAACATGATGTATTTATAAACATTGTTAAATATGAAAAGGTACACCGCATGCACAAAAATACAATTGTGGTATTGCTGAAAAATACTGATAACTGACCAACCAATGGTCTGTCGTATTTAATTCAAAATAATAATAAACTCATTCGACTACTTTGTGAGGATCACAGTTTCTGGCACCTTTAGCAACTGTAAGTTTATGTGGTATAACCTTTCTCACTCAACAGATGTGAAAACTTACGGGAGAAAGTGGCAGAGCTTATAAGATCATGCAGGCTGTCTGGTTCTTAAGCTCTTGCACCAAAGTACCATGAAGTAAAATGATTGCAAATACCTAGGTTACATCAGCAGGGTCAGGGAACAGCTAGGTGGATTATTTTCCTCACGTAGGAGGCGTTCAGCCATCCTCTATGTCGTGTTAGGTCAGCTTCTGGGAGTTCAGGTAACGCAGAGTTCAAATGATAGCTTTGTAAACCAGCACTGTGCAGTCTCCATAACCCCTTTGCTTTCCTGCCTTTCATTTGTAAGGAAAAAAACAAAAGAATCCCATGCAGCAGTGGTTTGCTGAGGATCAAGTGATCAGCACAGGTGTTGGCACAGCGACAGATGACAGTTAATACTCCAGTCTCCTTTCTCAAGCCTCAGAAGTGTTGTCAGTTCCAATGACTTATACTCCCTTAATCTATTCAGGGAAAGATAAGAGAGAACCCTGATGTAATCTACATCTAGTGTTTAAAGCAATTTATATTTTCCCAGTTCATCAAGTATGTTTTTGTAAAAAGTAATAATATCTTTTTATAAATTATTATTTTTCTCTTAATTGGTCTATATTTATTTTCTCCATAGCCAGTGTATTTGACTTGAAAGACTGACAAAGATATTTGGTTTATCAGTTTCTGGGTTATTTCTATAACTGGTTTCATTTCAGGGTCATATCTTGGGTTTTCCTCAACAAGTTTGGTCAAAAAGTAGAATTATCTTGTTTTAATAAGCAGCATAGGAAAGATGCCATGTACTGCCAACTAATAAATCACATTAAAATATACATAAATATTATTGATCCATACTGTAAGTTGCTTCTCAGGTTTAACAGGGAAACATTGGGAAATAGTATATGCTTAATTTTTGGAAGTATCTGTGACCTCTCTTTAAAATTTTATTTAAAACTAACACTGAGAAGATAACAATCGTATTTGTAAGTTGTATGTCAAGATAGAAAATTAGTTTTTTAAAAAATATTTTGCCACCTATAATACAAAACAACTTTTATAAGAAAGCTTTTCTATTATAGTATTTTACTATAGGTATTTGTTAAATTCTTAATATAAGTCCTAATACTCCAAGTTCAGCTCTTAATTAGAGTCAACAAAATGCTATTCCTTAACAAAATTACTGTGAGAGTGGCATCTTCAAGTAGTTTTAAGTTACAGATATTTCATGAATTAGAGTGGGTAATAGTTAAACAAACTAATTATAAATAGAAAAGACCATATTTCAAAAAGACATGTAATTCATAGACGCTACAGAGGTCCGTCACTAAAGAAGCTCTTATTTCCTGATCATTCGACTGCCTGGGAGCCACAGCTTGCTGTTCCTACACCCAGGCTGAAAGAACATCTATCACATGACACTGACGGGGGAAAAACAAAGGAGAAATTTTATTGAATGTATATGATTTTCGAAATTCCATGTATTATTTCACTTCACTTAATGGCCTAAAACATGGCTTGCAAGTGGTATTTCTTGACTATTTCAGCAGCAAATCATTGTTACATCAAAGAATGGTAATTAATGAGACTGGAGTGATAGCTCCGCAGTTAAGTGCCATGTCTACTCTTGTAGAGGAACCAGCTAAATGTCCAGCTCCCAACCATATGTAATTACAGTATTAGGGATTGTTATGCCCCCGTCCAGCTTCAGCGGGCACTACCAATGCACGATGCACATCCATATATGCAAAACACTCATACACGTAAAATAAACACGTTTTTTAAATTTAAAAAATTAAACATCCTTAGCATTTTATATATGTATACAACAAAGTAAATGTGTTTTGTTTTAGTAATAAAAGTATAAACACATCAAGAATGATATGTTTTAAGTTAATCATTTGGCAACTCTACTCAGATATAACAACTTGTATAAAGACTTGAGTAACATGCAATGTACAAAATTAAATCAAATGTCAAAATAAACAGCAGTTCTCTGTTACAGGATATTTGAACCTGGTTCTAGTTAGAGCATGGCTCATTCAGCCGGAAGCACTCAACTTTAACTCTCTGGCTGGAACACAGACCAGCTCTTAGAACTCACTTTGACTCCCAAACAATAAAGGTAAAATTGGTTTGTAGAAGGAAGCAGCCATGTTTTAAAGTGATGTCTAATTGAGTAGCAGACAAAGTGTTGAATCAAAGAAAGATTTGACAGAATAGATTATGCCCAACTCTCATGAGAAGGAAAAGGAAAGGAAGCTACTTAAGGAAGAGATAGGCAATACCGGGATGAAGAAAGTGCAGTACAGGAATACAGGAGAGGTCTTGGCGAGCAGTACAGTATAGTTGAAAGGAAAAGAAACAGTATAGAAAGAGAAAGAGAAGGCAGTTTTACTGGCAGAGTTTTTCAGAGACAGGAAGAACCAAGAACAAGCTAGGCACAGGTGAAGACAGAACATGCAGGGAATGAGGAGGAGCCAGGAGATTATGACAGATGATGCAGTTAGTTTGAGGTCAATCAGAGCAATTCAGAGGCTGAAAGGCCAGGTTGAATATCTCAGCTAAGAAAGGAGTGTGAGCCAGAACAGCTGAGTTCAATCAGCCAGCCAGAATAAAGAACAAGAAAGGGTAACAAGTCTCAGAGGATGCAAACATTCTAAGCCTAGATTAGATTGTATGGAGGCTAGAGGCTTCTAGGTTCTAGGCCTAGGTTAGCAGAGGCAGTGAGCTTTCCAGAGACAACAACTACAATAGAAGAATAGGAGATATTTTTACAATTCTCAACATGTGACTTTGTAATCATTTGGGACTGAACCCCTCTCAAAAAAAGTGGCATAGCAGATGTCCTGCATATTAAATGTTTGTATTGCAGTTCATAATAGTAGCAAAATTAGCTTTGAAGTAGGAATGAAATTAACGTTATTGTTGAAGATCATCAGAACATGAGGAACTGTATTAAAGGGTGGCAGCATTAGGAAGGTGGAGAACAGAACTTAATAGTAAGGTCAATTAGATCTTAACTAATAAAATGTCCTAAAACATTATTTTTCCTAGAGAGCTCTTAGTCAAACCTTTTAACAGGTTTCAGTTTTTGCATATGAAGTTTCATTAACTAAATTAAAGGTAAATTACAAGGATCAGTCTGTACATAATAAATGAGCGAGGTAGGAAAAGTTTTGCCAGAATACTTTTTCTATGTTATTTTATTCATGACATACTCATGTATTGAATAGTGAAGAATTATTTGTCATCACTGTGATTTGGATAAGGAGGGCCAACGAAGCTGCTTTGAGACTTGATGGTTGTTACTCACTGAGAGGGATGCTCATCCTCTGGAGTTTCAGAATGCCATTGAGGCAGAGAAACAAGAGCTGGGAAGACAGCTAGAAAGACAAAGAGGGTGCTGGGGTCGTAAAGGTCAATAAAGACTCATGAGTGGACTGTAACTCTTATGCTGGACATGAGAACTCAGAAGCCACAAGCAAAGAATAACAATAAACGTCAGTCTTCTGTAACTGGTCGGTGAGCATTATTGGCATTTGTTAACTCCACTATCTGATCCTAACTAAGCACCAAGCACAAACATGTTTAAATCATATGTGTCATACATACAAACGTACAAATGCTGCTTATAACTCTATGTAAACATTTAGGACATAATCTATAAGACTAACATGACGGTGGCACACAATTCTTCCATCATTCCTCTTTATGGGATGTGGGATAGCCTAAGAATATAAGATGTTTCACCTCACAGTTGTTCTTAAACACAACTATGGTAGGAAGGCACTAACATTACCTCCATTTTCAATGTACAGAAGTGGGATCAAGGGATTCAAATAAATTTACTGAGATGGTTAAACAGGACTAGAGTAATGCTTTCCATCAGTTTTGAATGGAGCATGCAGAAATGAGAATGCTCAGCTATGTATGATACAGTAGTCCTCAATTTTGGGCTTCTCTGTATTTCCTGAACTTGTTCAGTTCCATTAGTAGAATTTTTTTAACTTCTAATATATTTGTCCATAGATGAGTTGGTTTGTGTTTCCTCATATTTTTACCTATGGGCCCGTGCCATCACCTTTACTAACCCAATAAGAAAATAATTATTAGGCCGATCAACACTGTGTAATGGATAATATTTATTTATCTCACAAACTGAAAGGAGAAAACAAAGTTGCTAAATTTTTTTGATCTACAAATATCACTTATCTATTTCAAATGAATAAAACTATTCTTTACTAGAAATAGAATAACAGATACTTCTATTTGTTCCTCTATTGTTTGATAATAATTAAAGCTGAGATTCTATAAAAACACAGGAAGAAGTTAAAAGGAATGCTATTTATTTGATAATGATTCCTGCAGAGATAAATGCAGAATAAACTTAAGCCACTGTATAAAAGCTAAAAGGGACTCTTGAATTTAATGAATCAAGCAATTAAGACAAAGATGCAGGAAAGGAACAAGATACAATTATATTTAGTCATTGAAGATCTCTTTGTATGGCACTCTTGTGTCTGTGGTGACAATTTGTGATGAGGTTTACATTCCAAGAACTATGCTATGTGTGACCCTACAAGGTAACCTGTTTTTTACAAACAATGTCCAATGAATCAAACATAAATTCCTTAATTAACACTAAATTTGAATTTAAATTTAAAATACCCAGTTAAGCCATTGAGACAGAATGGGGCAGGGGGCTGTGAAATCCTGTCTTGTGGATGTGACACAGGTATTGCACACCTCAGTTCCTCGTAGCTGTGGATACCCGCAAAAGACTTGCACAAGATCAAACTGGTCAAAATTCTAGCAAGGACTGGCAAGGAGCTCAAAAACCCTTAAGCCCAAAAGGAGCGATTGGTAGTTGGTGTTGGCTGGGAGGGAAGAGTCATTTTTATTTGGAGGGGATGTGAGAGGGGTTGAATTAGAGAGAGGAAAAAAATGATAAGGAAGTAGAGGCAGAAGAATAAAGTACCAATTCAAAAATGGTAACATGAGATAACACAGCACATCCAGTAGGCACAGTGCACCTTTCTCTGGACCTCACGTTCTAACCAGTGGAGGACCGCTCAGAAAGTCTGTATTAAAGGAGGTCTGTATATGTGCTTTGATTTCTAGTCATCCTTAATCTAGTGATAGAGCAGCCCTTGGTTGTTTTCTGCTTTTGTAGCTAGCAATAGACAGACATGAGTAAGAAGAACAATGAATAAACATATAGGGAGATAAAGATTTCCATCAGCCCTAGTTGGGTTTTCCATTGTTTGTAACAGAGAAACTGAGATAGATTGTTTTCCGCTTAACAAATAAGGAAATTAAGTGACCAAAAACTTATAAACAAATGCCTGGAGATGTGGGTTGGAGGGGGAGGAGTCACAGCAGAGACTGATTCATTATGACTCTCTGAATTTTTTTCTCTGATTATTACAAATTAATTTTAGGCTCTTTGGGGCACCCCAAATTGCTACACCCAATTCCAAAACACAAATGAGTAATTGTCAGGTCTAAGAAAGGAAGAATCATAGACAGAATTAAGTTAAAAAGGCGTTACTTTAGGCGTTATGATTCAAACTGCTATATCTTGACTTATAAATGAGGAAATAAACTGTTTGAGAGAGAATATCCCCAAAATCCTTCAAGAGAAATGCTTGAGCGCCAAGGGACTTGTGAATTTCAGAACAGCTACTCTAAACTGGCTTGTGGTCTGTGGGCTTCAGAGCACGCGGTGCTCATGGGATTCCTGTAAATTTCTTCCCAGATGTATGTGAGCCCAGTCCTGCGACTATAGTGAGTGGCCAGTGCTACCGAAGGCACTGCATGTCTACTTGCTGGAAAGAGACGTGTTGAGGTGTACACATTGCTTACCTGTCAGAGTTCTAATCTGAAAATAAAGGCCTGGCTTTTACCGAGCAATGCAAAAATCTGCTATAGAATGTCTCTTCTGCCCCAGTCCTGGCATCCAGCCCAGCACAGGGGAAGGGCTACTTGGCACTTCTGAAGAGGGACAAAAAGCTGCACCACCCTTGGAACTGTTCAACTGCTTTTTATAGTCTGCTTTATTCTTAGCGTGTTTGTTTGCTAGGGTGGTTAGAAAAATCTTCAAAGTGAGAGAGGACGCAGAATTCTCAGCCCTCCTACTCAGGGATACGGACTGCTAGCAAATCTGCAATTCCTGGCTCTGACCTTTCCACATTGTTCCCCATCCTCACAGCTTCTGTATGGAGAGTGTACTGTAAATTTACACAGCTCAGTTATGGAGACAAGGTCTCTATTATCTTTCTAATCCACAATGGAAGGGATTAAACTATCAGCACTCTCTCCTCACCTGTCCACATTTCCCTTAAGAAGAATTTAAAACAAGTTGAGGGAAAACAGACTTTATGCATATGCAGTAACATGGCCTAGGAGGACCTACCATAGAAAAATGATAATTGTATTATGAATTAGAATTAGCATTGTCATATTACTGTTAAGGGGAAAATCCCTCTATTTTATTGAAACTCTGAATGTTTTTATAGTACATATCTCTCTCAAAGACATGTTAGGATAACAAAACATAGAGGTGAACTGTTTGCATTTCTCTGCATTCTTTATATTGCAGACAGGATCAGCACTACTGTGTCCAGGCTCTGTTCCTCCTGCTCTCCCATCACAGGAGTCAGTTGTCTCTTCTTGAACGAATCTCTGGGTTTCACGCTGACACTCATGGTACAGCACATGGTTTCATCTAATATGTACTCCTGGCTGCTGAAAGCAGGGTCATAGAACCATGTCATGTTCCCTTGGGTGCTTACAAACTTTGCCAGGTGTTCCTGTTCTCGTAAACCCACAAGTATAGTGTTTCACCTTGGGAACAGTATGAAAACAGCACAGGAGAGTATCATTTACTGAGACCCATTTAAGTGATTAAGCATCAAATTGTAAAATATGGTGGGAGATTTCTTGCTTAACCGTTAGTTTCTGTATTTCCACAAAACACTCTGCTCTCTTAAAGATTATAGCTGCCTTGGAATGATAGGTATAATTTATTTTATTTATTTTTAGTAGTTTACACACACACACACACACACACACACACACACACAAGATTTGTGTGCATGTCTGTCTGCACATGCCTATGGAGAGTGAGACAAAACCCTCAGAATCAGAGCTAAAGGTAACGGTTGTGAGATACTATGTGGGTCCTGGGACTGAAAGAGAGTCCTTTGCAAGAGCAGAAAGTTCTCCTAACTACTGAATCATTTCCAGCCCCAGATATCATCTTTATTGAGAGTTTATTTTTATTGAACATGTATGAGTGTTTTTCATGCAGCTGTGTGTGCATGCAGTGCTCCTAAAGGCCAGAGGATGGCGACAAATCCAGGGACCCTGGAGTTTACAGTCTCTTGGTGCTGCCTCTTGGGTGTTGAGAATCCAAGGTGGGTCCTATGAAAGATTAGCCCACTGAGCCATCTCCAAGGTTCCAGATACCATCTTCCTTATTGTGAATCACAAGACCAGGACAGAGAAGCCTTAGTCTCTAAAACCTACTCTATAAATACTGAAACAGAAAACCTTAGAAAAACCACTATGCATAGTTTTTACTCATCAAGAAAACTTTGACTATTTCCATGTTACATCTTGTTTTACATGTACTTTATGCTCATTGTAACTAGTAAGATGTTAATGCACACTATCAAACCTTTAAAAAAATCAAGTAATAACAAAAATGTATTTGTACACTTTTATGCAAAAATGCTTAAAATCTGTACATTTATCTTTGTTTTTTAAAAGAAAGTTGTTCAATTTAATTTAAAAAAAGAAAACCTAAGAAATATGATGTTAAAAGTATTTAAAATTAAATAGTCTACATTTTATGCATTATAAATTCTCACTATACTACCTAGAGGATGTTCATATAATTACAGACAATTTTGTGTCTGTGCCCGTAATGTGTGCATGTCTCTCTATGGGGGAAGGAAGGCACTATATCTGAACCCAACTGAAAAACAGGGCTACAGATTTATCAAGTAGTAAAATGTTAACATAAAATGTGTTATAAGCTAAAATGGTATTCACTCTCCAGCCCTATATTCAGAGCATTAAAAAAGTACAGAGACATTAAGTATGTAAAGAAGATAGTAACAAAACTAGATGTGTCTGAACATTCTAGTTCCCTACAATTATTGACTTTTCTAGTATACAAAAACATTTACTTGGTGACACTAAGAATCAAGTATTTTAAAATAGTAATAACTTTCAAAAATTATATATTTAAAACTAATTTAACATCATTTACTACTAGAATAAAATGTACCATTAAACTATTACTTCTACATTATACATTAAAGTAATTAAATAAATTAGATGATATATGTGATTATAATGATTACAAATAATCATATTTATTATATAATTATATATAATTTAATAACATACACAAAATTTATGAGAATATATTTATTATTAATTTACATATTAATGAATGTACTATTATTTAATAGCATATATGCAGCATATATGAGAATTCATATATCTACATATGTGTGAGTGTGTGTGTATGACACACCCATACACACAGAGATAGGCATTCATAACTTTATAGGAGTGGGGACAGAAAAGGGGTCCTGTCATACACATACATAATTCTTATACACCCTCATCTGTTTCTTTGTATTTTTATTTCCAGGCTCTCCTGCTGTTTCTGGGTGTTTTTGTAAAGAACACATACACACACACACACACACACACACACACACACAAGAAGGATGGGAGGGAGGAAAGGGGGAAGAGGGGAGGGAATTCCTACATTTACAGGTATGGGGAGAAGAAAGATGCACTGTCAAGGTAAGCACTTTACAGTAGGAGTCCACATTAAATGCTGACATACCATCCTCTACTAAACATCTGATTTTCTGACACAAGACATTTCCTTTTTGCACGTGCCCTCTATGCTTTTATTAACATAGACTACGAACCATTACAGAGAACAATCTTCATTACTCTTTACTTTGTTCTAGTTTACGCTCAAGATGCATTCTCTAGCTCATTTGTTCTCACATATCTAATAGCTTTGAAGTGTCTTTCCTGCCAGAAATTAGTTTAGTTTATGGAAAAAGATAATTTTAAAAAGATAAAAATATCTCTCCTGTCTTGGAGCTTATATGCAAACACCAGCCAGCAACTATAATGCATTAATAATATTATATAAGAAAGTACATTCTATGGAGATTGATATAAAATTAATAGTATAGAGAAATATAATTTTGTGGAGAATTTCTTATAACAAGCTGGTTAAAGAAGGTAGCACCAAGAATACTCATTAAAGTAAATAATTGGTAAAGGTGTGGATGTTGGCTGTAGCAGTAATTAGAAGTGATTCCAAGTAGAAACATTGCAGAAGTTTTAATCGGAGAATATGCTAAACATTCCACTTAAACTAAATGCATCTCAGCAAAGCTTGAATGAAAGCATAAAGAGGAGAAAAAGGTTTGACATCAGAATGGCAAGGGGGCGCTTCACGTTCGGTTTTGAGAATCTTAGGTTGAAAAGTGACATATCATATTTCCTATAAATTATTAGGTATAAAAGAAACAATCAGAGCTTCCTAAGGTGTTTTTATATGTGCTTTCTGTGGTTTGTGAATATTTTAATTACACAGCAAATGGGATTTTGTAGACCAGATTAAGTTAAGGGGTCTGAAGATGGGCAGTTTATCTCAGTGAGACAACACAGGGCAGGGTACTCCTTCAGAAAACACCTGAGTCAAAAATAAAAGAAGGGGTGGCAAATCCCATGGCCACAGTCTGATGTCAGACCATGAGTGCCACTTGACTCTGGGAATGAAATAACTAGAAGACAATGTTCATGTTCCAAAATACTTACATGTTTCAATTGATTTATATTAGCAATATTAAACTAAGAGAAAGATAATTATTAAAAATTAAAACTGGAGTTGGATATTGTTTTTAATTGTCCTTATTTGAAGAAGTCAGTATCTTTGCTTTTTTAAGCCAGTAATTAAACATACATATCTAATGTTCATTATTGGATATCATAAAATGCTGAGTATTCATGGTTTCAAAAATCCTATTGGGAGAAAAATTTTAAAAAGATGATAAAGTTTAGTGTTTTATTTGAAGGCTAAGGATGCTTGTCCAAAACCAACTGGAAATTAGTCTATAAAAAGCAAATCATGGCAGATAAACCTACTCAAATATCTTATTTCCATGACAACAGAAAGAGAGCACTAAAGGGTCAGTACACCTCTGCAGTGTGTTGCAAAAACATTCAATCATCTAAAATATACCCAAGGAAACCCATAACTCTTTATATACTTGCTAAATTCTGAGGACATATGAACAAATGAAGGCAGTCTGCCCCCCATTAGCCAAAAGGGAGACAAGCTACTATCTGTTAATAACTACACATGCAGATTATATATTTATTCTGATAAATGCAAAAATAAAATATAATATAAAGCAAACATAATGCAAAAGAATGAAAATAGACCCTTTCTTATCTTTTTGTACAAAGCTCAAGTACAAGTGGATTAAAGATCGCCACATTAAACCAGGTACACTGAAGCTATTAGATGAGAAAGTAGGGAAAACCTTAGAACACATAGGCACAGGAGAAAATTTTCTGAACAGAACACCAATGGCTCGTGCTCTAAGGTCAAAGATTGACAAATGGGATTAAAGGAGATTGTAAAGTTTCTGTAAGGCTAAGGACACTGTCAAGAAAACAAAACGGCAGCCAACAGAGTGGGAAAATATCTTTACTAACCCCACATCTGATAGAGGCCTAATATCCAAGGTATACAAAGAACTCAAAAAGCTAGACACAAGAGAATTAAACAACCCTATTAAAAAAATGGGATACAGAGGAATATTGAATGGCTGAGAAACATTTGAGGAAGTGCTCCACATTATTAGCCGTCAGGGAAATGCAAATCAAAATAACCCTGAGATTCCACCTCACACCAGTCAGATTGGCCAAGATAAAAAATTTAGATGACAGCAGATTCTGGGAAGGATTCGGAGAAAAAGGAATACTTCTCAGCTGTTAGTGGGGTTATAAACTGGTACAACCATTCTGGAAGTCAGTCTGGCAATTCCTCAGAAAATTGGACATAGTACTACCTGAACACCCAGTTATTCCACTTCTGGGCATATACCCCAGAGAAGCTCCAACATACAACAAAGATACATGCACCACAATGTTCATAGCAGCTCTACTTATGATAGGCAGAAGCTGGAAAGAACCCAGATGTCCTTCAGTAGATGAATGGATACAAAAATTGTGGTACATTTATACAATGGAGTACTACTCAGCCATCAGAAACAAAGACTTAACCAAATTCTTAAGAAAATAGATGCATCTAGGGAATATCATCCTGAGTGAGATAACCCAGCCACAAAAGAACAGACATAATATACAGTCACTGATAGTGAGATGCTAACCCCAGAGGCTCGGACTGCCCCCAAAACAACTCACAGATTGTGTGAAGTTCAAGAAAACAAAACAAAACAAAACAAAAAACAAACAAAAAAAGACTGTACATTTATCTTTGTTTTTTTAAAAATAAATTTATTTAAATAACACAAAAAAAAACAAAATATAAAGCAAAATAAAACATGTTATAGCTCCGATAACTGTAACTCAATTATTTAAAAATCTGGACAATCATATTATTTTTAGCTAATGAATATGGTTTATGAATATAAATATCACTGTAATAATTTTTTAAATTAAAAGAAGTTGATGATGACATGAGATAAATAAACTCAGTTCTGGAAACGAAAATGCTGAAGAGGTTTAGCATACAAAAGTGCTTAAGAATTATTTTGGAAAAATTGCTTTTCTTCCTTATGGCAACAGCAATTTTTGCCCAGAATTCATTTTGGGGAATTATGCTTTCAAGACTTCCTAAACTTAAAAAAAAAAATTCTCCAAAAGCAAATTTAATGTTGGATTATGGGAGATAAATTTGGTTGTGCTATTTAAAGTGATCTGTATCACACTACTGTAGGCTGAAGGTGTTCTTATGCAATAGAATTTGGGCCTCACAGCAACCCTCTATGATGTGGAATTGCAGATGCTTCTGACATTCCCCAGCAGGTAAGGCATCTGATGCTCAGAAGCCCTACAAGCTATGTGCTCTTAAAAGGAACACATGTACTTATTTCTCTAGTCAGATTTTTTAATACACTGTATCATGTTACAGTCCAGTCGCTCTGGTATATGGTAATCACATTGGGCATCTAAATGTGAATATGTAAAGTTTGCTTTTCCTTAGTCACTGTCTTTAAACTGTTAGATATTTCTTGAAATGACTTAGCCTAGAGATGAAATGGTGAAAATAAACTACTTAGTGAGACCTCGTGTGTCACATGATTTCATAATGAGACCCACCGCACAATATTTTTGTAGTATTCTATGTCAAAATATAGCACTTAAGCTCCATGAGCCAAGACATTTTTTTCTTTTTGGCTTTAAATATGCATGGAGATATAATACAAATCGTCACAAAACTAAAATAGTTACTCAGGCTCAAAATAGAAGATGCTTTAGTTAAAGACAAAGAAATAGCACATTCCCGTTAACACTAAGAGAAATTAAGAATATTTCCATGAGAAACTGGGCTATTGATTTTTATTGGAAACTCTACATTTGATGTTTCTATTAGGAAACAGTGTTTTCATGGTCATGTATCCCTAAAGCAAATACCTGATGTCTAGTTAAAAACAGGACTCTGCAACGAAACATCATTAATTTTTATTTCTATATTTGATTCTGCTTGCCTACCCTCAATTTCCCATACTTTCTCAGTAGTTGTTGAAGCACTGTGACTATAAGTCTATAGTACTAAGACAACTAACACTGTGGATTATGAGTTTTGTTCTAATTCGCTGGCCTTCACAGTCTCAAATAGTAACCTATTTTCCACACATAAATAATTTGGTATTTATCCTTGAGAGCAGATGAACTCCAAATATCTAATGCTTCTGGGATGAATTAGATGGATAATTTCTTAAATGAAGAGCCCTAGACTCTTCCTTTTCATTTTCTATTCAAATTCTAAAAGCATCTTAGTCTTCAAAGCCAAACATGTTGCATAACATTTTGTAAGTGAAAGGGCAAAGTTGTCATCAGTGCTTTCAAGGGACTCTTGAACATTCAGTTGCACTTCCTGAGTAGAGCCACAAACAATGAGATTGAAATCTTACCTTTAGGTAGAGGATGTGGCACAAAAGTAGAGCCCTTCTGTATTTTGCTGAAGGCCTGGGCTTTGACTCCAAAACCAACAAAGAAGGAAGGAGCATCCTATATTATCTTGGACTATTTTGGAAAGTTTCATTCCATTGGAGCTTCAATACTTTATTAATATATATAAAATCATATATTCACAATGTATCTATTATGGACGATCATTCTAAATATATTAGAGATAGTGCATATAGCACTTTTGATATATATGTCTAATATGAAATAATAAATATTGTGATGCAGTATCTAATGAAAAGCATCTAATAAGTGTAGTTGCTATAAATAGGGGAAGAAAATATTGTGATTATTGTGTTCTGTTTCTCTGTAGATTTTAACAAATCAGTACTAATACATAAATGAAAAGTAAGAAAATAATACAAAAATAGACTACACATTCTTATAAGAAAAAATTTATAAACCACTCAGTTTTACTTTCAGATATTTTGTTGTTCAACTAAAGAAGGTAACTGAACTATCTGAAATATTTCTGCATGATAGTTATTTCTAAGTATAAAAATCAATAGATTTCAATACATATGACTTATTTTGTCAATATGTGTGGGAATCAGAAAACAAAAGTATTTTCTATATGAAAGCATAAACCATGTTTTCTACACTAAAGGAAGTGCTAATAACCTGGTAATAAATGCAATAATCCAGATATCCATGTGCTTCTTCATTTTTTCAAACCTTGCTTAGGTGGGCCTTTTGGACTAATTACAGTCAATCATGTAGAAGCACAGGAGAAAGGCAAAACATCTTCATGATTTTTCAATGAACTTAATGTAATGCAATGAAGTCTTTACATGCATTGTCCTAAGTTGAAAGTAGGGTAGAGCTCTGTTCTGTACAATATTATATACCAAACTATTAACTAAAAATAACCTTTTGAAACCCCAAATCTGTAACATTTGAGGGCTAAATGTGATTACAGTATTATCTAGACTCTTATGCTTAATAGTTAATATAGAAATGCTGTCAATGACCAAAAAAATGAAAATAATAGCCAACCTCCAACTAGACTAATAACTACAAATTAGTATCTTGCAATTTCACTATCTGCCCTTCATTTGAAAAATATATAGTAGGTCACATTATGGGTCTCAAAAGAATGTAGAGACATCATCATTCACAACAAAACATAGGATAAGGGATAGAGAAGTGTCAATTCTGAGAAAAGGAATATGTGGTCTGGTAGAAGAGAGCGTTAAAAACTCTTTTCTTTGTGAGAGAAAAAAATTTAAAGGGACGAGGACAATCTTTGATCAGGAGGACATGAACCTTTAGCATTTTATTTGTAAAAGAGAAGTTATAGAGGCATGCCAATACATACGTTTGTTATAATACATCTCATAGGATGTGAAAAATAGAAGATAATTGGTATAGACAGAGAATGACAGCTGGAATATAAAAGAGCATGAAAGAAACATTTTTTGTGTGTGAACAGAGATTGAAACGTTAAGAACAGAAAATTCTGAATATTACAGGGAAAATGGAGGGCATTTGAATCCAAATAATCAAAGGATGTCACCAATTGGGCAAATTTTGAGAATAAAGAAGAAATATATTTGGGGTAAGACAATTATTTATTACGTACTTTGGCTTTAACAGACTCACATAACATTTGAAAAACTGTAAGTCAAAAATGCCTGGGAGAAACATGCTTACAGCTGGAGTAGGAACAGGATCTATGGTATGATTCTTTAGTATCTCGGGAATCCTAGTATTTATATTTCTAATACAGTATAACAAGTATTTTTTTAGAAAATATATCTATCTCGATAGAGTTACATGAACACATACAAGGCATGTGAAAAACAGCATGTAAAAAAAGAAAAAGAAAAAAAGAGCATGTGTGTGAATAAAAAGAAATACTAATTTTTATACATAATTCATAGATGAACTAGGTCACTGTATGGGGACTTCATCTTACTTCCAACAGCTGTTTCAACTAGCAATATGTCTCTGTGGATAAGAACTATAACTGCAACCATTTGTTTCCTTGAGGTTTTCTTCTCCCAGTTAATAAACAACTCCATTCAACTGAAAGGAATATGTTGGAATGTGTTTGTTTCACTGAAGAAATGTCCTTAGCTCCCCCCTCCCTGCCTTAATCTTAAAGGGCATCAGGCATGCAGCAGCTGTGGAGTTAGCAAATCCCATTTCTTTCAGTCCCACAGTAGCTGCAAGTAGGAGTTGATGGCAGAGGAAAGCCAACTGAGGTGTTTGCAAGCTCATTTTGCATCATGTGGAAATTGTTCACATTCAAAATTTAATTTGGTTTACAATGTTATAATCACTTTACTTAATAGTTACATTAAATCTACACAAAGTTATGTCTTTCTCCATTTTCTTTAAGGTTTCAGAGAATATGTATTTTAAGTATCACAGATGAATCAGCATTTACTTAATAAACAATGCCAATGGCCACATACATGGTAAAACAGTGATTATAACAACCACTCTGAAAATCAATCTGGAGATTCCTTAGAAATTTGGAAATAATTCTACCTAAAGACCCAGCCATACCACTCTTAGGCATATACCTGAAATATGCCCTAACAATACCACATGGGCACTTGCTCCAGTATGATCATAGTGGCCTTATCTGTGATAGTCAAAAGCTAGAAACAACCCAGATGTACCACAACAGAAAAATGAATTCAGAAAATGTAGTTTGTTTATACAGCGGAATACTATTCAGCTATTAAGAATGAGCGCATCATAAGTTTTGCAAGCAAATGGTTGGAACTAAAAAATATCCTAAATGAGGTAACTCAGACCCAAAAAGACATGCATGTTATATACTCTCTAATAAGTGGATATTAGCCAAAAAGAGACAGAATTCCCAGAATACAATCCACAGAACTCAAGAAGGTTAACAAGGGCCCAAATGAGGATTTTTCCTCCCACTTAGGAGGAATAAGAAAGCAATCAGGGGAGGCAGAATGAGGGAAAGACATGGGTGGGAGAGGAGACTGAGAAGAAAAAGGGGGAACATGATCAGATATTTGAGGGGACAGGAGAGACACCCTGAGGATGAGCAGAATGAATAGATATATGCAACCTTGGTAGATTGGAGGTGGGGATACCCTCTAGAATGTACCAGAGACCTGTGAGGTGAGAGATTCAGGACTCAATGGAAGGAATCTAAGATTAAATGCCCAACAGCAGGGATTGGGAACTTGTAGAGTCCGCATCCAGGAGAAAGACATCAAGTAGAGAGTTAAGGCTTCCATCCCAGAGTTAAAAACTCTGACCCAGAATTTTTCTGTCTAAAAGAACTGAAGGGACAAAAATGGAGAAGAGAATGAGGGAAAGGAGGTCCAGTGACAGGCCCAACTTAGGATCTATCTCAAGGAGAAACTCCAAGGCCTGACACTAGAACTGATGCTGTGGTGTACTTACAGACAGAAGCCTAGCTTGGATGTCCTTGAAGGGTCCAAGAAGCAGCTGATCAAAATATTTACACCCATCTAATGGACTAAAATCTGGAACCCATGTGGTTGAATTAGAGAAAAGCTAGAAGAAGCTGAGAAGGAGGGGAATCCCATAGGAGGACCAGCAGTCTCAACTAACTTGGACGCCTGAGATCTTTCAGACACTGAGCCACCAACAATATACTAGCTGGTCTGAGCTCTCCAACACTTAAACAGCAGAGGACCGCCTGTTCATGTCTCAGTAAGAGAAGGTGCACCTAACCCTCCAGAGACTTGAGGCCACAAAAAATGGGAACACGTGGCAGGGGGTGAAGTTGGGAGGTGGGGACATCCTCTTGGAGATAGGGGGAAAGAGGTATGGAATAAGGAACTCTGGGATGGTAGACCAGGAGTGTGGTAACTACTGGAATGTAAAATAAATAAATTTAATAAAAAATGTAAGTTCTCTTTTGAGAGCATAGTCTAAACTATATGTATTCTTGTTCCATTTTTCCAGTCAAAGCAGAAAAAGTAAATCAGCCTCACTGTGTCTAATGATAAAAAATGGTCTAGAGGAAGACCTTTGAATTTTTAATAATACAAAATGTTTCCATACTCAAATTTGTAAATGTGTTAAAAGCATTTCATCAAAAAATGAAATGAGTAAATGTATAGGAAATAACTTCAGAACACCAATTATATACAGTTAATTATATTCCTTATTTGATCAATATTTTGCTTTTTAGATATGTATTTAAAGGCTCTTAGGAATGTAGTTAGCAGTTAGCATGCATAAATCCCGAGTTAAAGCCCCAGTCCCACATAAACACAATATGGTGTCACACTCCCATAATCCCAGTATTCAGAAAATGGGAGGCTCAGAAGTTCAAGTCTGTATTCAGTATGAAGCAAGTTTGCCACTAGCCTGGGCTAAAAGAAACCTTGGCTAGATAAATAGATAAATAGATAGATAGATAGATAGATAGATAGATAGATAGATAGATAGATAGATAGATAGATAGATGGATGGATGGATGGATGGATGGATGGATGGATGGATGGATGGATGGATGGAGAGATAAATAGATAGATAGATGATAGATAGATAGATAGATAGATGATTGATAGATAGATAGATAGATGATTGATAGATAGATAGATAGATAGATAGATAGATAGATAGATAGAGATAGAAAGATTTCCTCTTTTATTATAAGAAAAATCTGAAAGCTTCGGTAATGTAAAACTCTTATTCACATGCTGTCTGTTAGTATAGCAAGAAGGAAATCAGAGAAAAGGCATAGACTATTTCAAAGCTGTGGGATGAAATATGGTGAAGTGCCTAAGTCAACACTCAACCAGCATTGTAATTCCTTTGAGTAATACCAGTGGGTTATTCAGTTATTACTGCCATCACATTCTTCCTCTGGATTAATGCTCTCTTTAGGAGACTCAGGTCCTGCAAAGCTTATAGGGAATTTCAGATGACTGTGCTAGTTCAATTGCTTTATTTTTCTTCATTATTAGCAATTTAGAGGAAAATTTCAAATCACTTGGTTCAAAGAGATTAAACCACTTAAGAATAGATTCTACTTGTATTCCTCACAGTGAATACATATTTAGAGTGATTATTACAACTCAACTCAGAAAATTGAAATGAGGGGTTTTTCTTTGGCAGGTTATCAAAAAGCTTAACTTGATGCTAACTTTAAAAGAAGAGTGCTAACAATAACCAAAGCCCTTCCTTGTTACCCAGGGTATGTGTGTGTGTGTGTGTGTGTGTGTGTGTGTGTGTGTGTGTGTGTGTGTGTGTACCAGATTCTAGCTAAAAGCTCAAGGTAAAGCTTATATAAAATACTAAATAATAGTGCAACACAAATTGAGAATCCAAGTTATTTCTTCTTGCCTCTGGCAAAACCACAGAAACAATGAGATCAAGTAAGAAAATCGGGAAATCTGCATTTCTTTATACAAAGATTTAATAAGATTACCTGCAGAGGCATGCTATGCTTTTATGTAAGGGATTATGTCCTAAGGAATTAAAACAAAAAAAAAATCAGAAAGGAAAAGAGCCAACAGATAAGTGTCCTGGCAACCTGAGTACTCACATGATTCTCGGGTCTTATTTCTAAGCAGTACTTTTGTGTGAAGATATTATGGTATTAATACCATTCTGTTACCAAAAATAAAAGAAGAAAAAACTTTTTAAGCCTTCTTAACAAGCTCAGACAATTGTTAACTTTAAAATGCTTAACAATTTCAGTACCAAGGAGCATTTACACAAGGTAATTTATAACTGCTCAAGGTTAATATAAAGTATAGATGTCCATCTATGACTGTCTGTGCTCAAGGTTAATATAAAGTATAGATGTCCATCTATGACTGTCTGTGCTCAAGGTTAATATAAAGTATAGATGCCCATCTATGACTGTCTGTGCTCAAGGTTAATATAAAGTATAGATGCCCATCTATGACTGTCTGTGCTCAAGGTTAATATAAACTATAGATGTCCATCTATGACTGTCTGTGCTCAAGGTTAATATAAAGTATAGATGTCCATCTATGACTGTCTGGTCCAGAAGTCTTCTCATCTGGAATCTTTGACTGTTTGACCCACTCCAGAGTATACAGCTACTCCTATCCAGATGTTTTACGTAAGCCTGCCTTAACCACACCTACCTGAGCGGCTACAGTTTACAACTACAGAAGCCCAAGCCATGGGGTAGTGGGAAGTGGGAGATGATGGGGCAGGGGTTTCTATCCAGCCAGTTGAGAGAGTACTCATAATCCTTCGCCTATGTTCTCTTTCCAAGAATAACTGATTGATTCTCCAGAGTGAAGTGTAACTGAGGTCTGCCTGGGTTTGTCCTCAGTCTATGCTTTAGCCTAAGGAGAGGACTTGGTTACATCTCCTGAGAATGAATTTTAGGAGCACTAATTTATCTCTAAATTGTTCTGGTTGATCAGGAGGATGACAGAGCCCACATTTAATCTCAGGACTCAGGTGTCAGAGGCAGGTGACTCTCAGAGTTTGAAGCCAGTCTACAGAGCAAATTCCAAGACAGCCAGGGCTACACAGAGAAACCCTTTCTGGAAAATAATTAAAAACTGGAAAAAAAATTGAAAAGTTGAAAAGAGCCCAATTACCTTAAACATTTCAAAAATTTACAAAACCAAGGGTCCTCTAAACAACAGAAAGCAGAATAAAACATACAGAGGATGTATTTCTTAATTGGTCAGATGAGCTGAAAAGATTGCAAAACATAGTTTTTGGCATCTGATTTTCATTAAGAAACAATAACCTGTTTTGGAAATACATTTGGGTCAGCAAAGGGAGCAGAGAATCATGGCATCTAGTAAAAATACTGGAATTATCAATGCCCCTTCCTCAAAAAAAAGGGGGGGAATGGAAATTTAAAAAAGGGAATTAAAAACTATAAACACCAAGTTGAATATATAATCTACAAAATATGTAAGCTTTCTTGGACTTTGGTGTATGTCAGTTTAAATTTAATCAAAAATCCATTTCATCTGACAAAAATGGAAACACAAATAGGTAAGGCCCTGGGATTTGAGGAACACATTTGAGAGAAAATGTTATGGTGACTTACAACTTCCTGAGCAGAGCTGGGGACTGGGATGAACAGAGCAAAGGTAAGCAACAGGTTCTTAAATTATACATGAATGACAGACATGTCTCTTACTCTCAAGTCCCTCCCATCTGTCAAGGCTTGATGGCCCCCTACTGTATTGTGAGAGAAACTGAATACACAATTCAAATCATTCTAAAAGTCATGAAGAAGAAACGGAGATATTGCATACATCTTTCAGAGGACCAACTAAAAAACAGAGTGCCTATGCACACACCTGGATAGTCACACAAGCTACTTCACAAAAATTGGGGGAAAGAAGAGCTTTCATGGAGACTAATCCCAACTTTGTTCTTATTGCTATACTAAGTCACAGCTTAACTAGGTCTCACATTCTTCTGAATGACTTCCTAGAGCTGTAGATCCGGCTTTGTCTATAAATACCAGCAACAGTGCTATTTTCCATTTAGTTATTCTACATCCTTGCAACAGGGAGTACTGACATATTCAACCTTTAATTTTCTTAATATTTATGCTCTTAATCCTATTTCATTATACTCTGCTAAATAATTTATACAGCTTCATTTCATTTGTATGTTTTAATTATTTATGGAATATTAAAAAGGTGCTAGAATGTTTTCTGCTATATATACCCAACCTAAATTACCCATGTTTTCCTGACTTTAAAACTGAACTTTGTTTCCTGTCTCCAATATTTTTAAGAAAGGTACAGATAATTGTTATCTTGGGAATCATATTGCACAGAAAAAGTTTTCTCTAAAACTGCAAATAAACATTTTTTTTTGTATTTAATAGACTAGAAATAAATTGTTTTATGGAATATCATCTATGGGATATTATCTAAGAATTACTTTGTTTTTATATTAACTTATAAAATCTATATAAATATTAAGTCTTAATGAGGCTCATTTTGAAAAAAAATTAATAGAAGTCAATGAATATATTGAACAGGAAGGGTTAAATTGGGATGGTAAGCAGAAGACAGGGTAGAGGAAGAGATAGAGAGGGATAAACAACACTAAAGATATTTTTTAAAGAGTAATATGAAAGTTTACTACTGTAGAAGCTTCCATACACAAAAGATTCCATGTTCCTACCCAAAACTCTAGGATAACAAATAAAATACCAGTACCAATAATGAGGAACTTCTTTTGGAGTTTTTGGTCAGTGAGGGTTTATAGACCCCAAAAATGACATATACTGCAATTGTTCTTCGTTATCCCCCAGAGCTAGAGGGTAAGTCCCTATTGCTGAAATTTTCACACCCTTGAGTAATGTGCTGTGGAAAAATTAAGCTGGCACAGACCTGGATGCATAATTCCTACTAACTAGCTTTAATACTATTGGAAGGTGTTATGCAGTCTACCAGAGGAGAGAAAAGTATTCAGCAGTCTTATCCAGATGTAAACTGAAAGAGCAAAAGTGATGACTAGCTTGTCAAGACTTATCTATTGGTGCAATTGTGGCATAAAGAAAAACAAAACAAAACATGAGAGTAACCAACCACTTTCAATTGGATGTAATGCCTGCTCTTCAAGAGAAGACCCACAGCTGGCACCATTATCAGACCAAGTACCTATAGCTAAATAGGTCATGGGACCTAAAAGAGACCATATACTTTTATTCTACTAAATGGACCTCATAATAAGCTGACCCTTAGAGATTTGTTATAGGACTAGATCAATATATCTCTCAAAATTTATCTGAGAAGTTTCTGCTTTCAGTAGACAAAGACTTAAAAACGTCTAAAGTGCAGAGCAGACCAAAGAAGGTTCATCCCTAAATGAAACAAACTCCTCCCCAAACTCAGAATTATTACCAAATAGGGGCTGAAAAATATCTAAGACCAAGGGATATTGACTACAAAGAAAATAGTGTTTCCTGGACAAAGCAGGGAAGCTATACATCTTAATTAATAGTAGGTATGGCAGCATGCATTAGACCTGTGCATTCCAAAGCCAGACCAAGTCTTAGCATGCCTTTATGCTTCTTTTGGATAATTAATTACAACAGTGGGAGTTAGGCATGAAATTTAATTCCAGTAGTGAAGCAACCACTGGCAATTGCTAGCTGAATGAAGGAGACACAATATTCTTTAAAAGTGTCATCCTTCAAAGTCAACTGTGTTCTAGTGGAATACTATATATGCTAGAATATCTGGGCAGCGCAAATTGGTCTTGACGTGTGTATATACATATACATACATATATATATATATATATATATATATATATATATATATATATATATATATATATATATATATATATATAGAGAGAGAGAGAGAGAGAGAGAGAGAGAGAGAGAGAAAGGACCCAAAGTAAAGCTAAGTAAGTAGGGGAGGGAGTGGGTCTAAAAGTAAAAGGTAAATGTGAGGTAAATACAGAGTATGAAACTCAAGAGAGAAAAACTAATAAAAATAATAAAATATAAAAATATATTCTTCAAGAAACAAGGCCATTTTATAAAAATTTCAGATTCACGCCCTAGGTTTTCTGTTGGTGTGCTAAAATACTCTGCAAAGTCAACTTAAAAGGGAATTCCTGGTTACAGGACTTTCAGGCAAGAACTCACAGTTGGAAAGAGCTGATGGAGTTGAGCTTCTGGAAGAGAGCAATGAATGTGTTCATCGGGAGCCAGCTGCGTCTTTCATTTTCACTTACTCTAAAGCCAAGATTGTGAAATGGTGCTGCCTGAACTCAGGCTGGAGCTTCCCAACCCTGATAATCCAATTAAGAAATTTCACACACTGGCATGCTGAAACTAATCTAGACAACCTCTTATTAAAACCCCCTTTCCAGTTAATTTTCGATTGTGTAAAGCTGACATTTAAAACAAACATTATATCTTCAAATGTGTTTCAAAATTTATCCTCTAATTGTCTCAATGAGACTATTTAAGAAATCCAAGGGTCAACCTGACAAACCTGATTTTTACCAGTTTACTAGGGAAAATTTCATAAACAAAGAGCCATTCAAACTATACTATGGCTACATTACTAAAAAACCATGTTTTCTGTACTCATTGGTGTCATTGTTTCTCCCATGGCTTGTTTGGCATGTTCTAAATTCACTTTCTAGTAAGGAAGGTTGATAGTATAAAAGGTAAGCTATGAATACTGCTGTCACTACGCCATGTATGAGTGAGAACAAGAATATTAATATTATACTAACCAATTATTTGAAAAGGACAATGAAATAGCACACATAATCTCTAACATCACAACAACTACAGGAAGGATTCATACATACTTGGCCTGCTGGGCTTGGTCATAAAGATACTTCCATTTTAAATGGTCTTAATATCAAATTAACTTTTTAAAGTGTATATACATTTATCTTACAGAAATAAAACAGGCTCAGTAATTATTAAGTAATATGAAGCTAACCATTATATACATTCTATTCCATAAGCTATGTATTTCCATATTTACTAATACACATATGTTAACATATATTTATTTTCAACATGTAGTTTACAATATAATAATTTCAAATTAACATATGTAGTTGAACTAATATATAGATTATTTCAAGGCTGAAGTTGTGCAATACGTCCTATTTATGATTTCTAGAAACTTGACATTTGGCAAAGGGTTTGAGATCTTTCAAAGTTTCATTGTTTCAAACACATAGCATAAAAAGAAAACAATGCACATTGCAAAGATGAAGCCCAAGGGATTTTTTCCTAATGACTACCCTTTTGTACTTAGCAGCAGTAGAGTGCAATGATGAAAAAAATTTCCCCTGGACCACTCACAATACCTTGCATCAAAAATTACCACTTTTGACTTCAAACAAAATGTGAAGATTGCATATTCATGAGCTAATAAATATGTCCAAATCAAATTATGAACTAGGCATTCTATAACCTTTTGTGAGCAGCATTAAGCTCAAGGTATCTATTGCTGTATCCAGTATCCTCAGTATTGTAGAGTATGCTAACAGTGTTACAATGGACACACCATCATATCCACTGATTTGGACACTTACCTACTATGGTTTTTGTTACCTTGGGTAATACCATTTGACCTCCCTGTCCAAGTTCTTTAGTAAACATTGAATATGATTTGTTCTGTGCATTAATTTTCAGATTCAGGGCCAGTTTAATATCCAGTGGTAGTGTTAGTTCTCTACTTACTCAAAGTTTAACCAAGTGAGTGGTTCCTATAAATGTTACTGTGGCAGTTTGAATGAGTATGACCCCCATTGGCTCATGTACTCAAATACTTCCTGCCCAGTTTGGGAATTCCTTGGTGGAGGAACTATGTCCCTTTAGGGAGGGTCTTAGGAGTTTAAATATCTGGGCTGATTCTAGTTTGCTCTCTCTCTACTCCATGCTTGCTACTGAACTGTGAGCCCTTAGGTTTGCTTCTCCAACTACCATTGCCTGCCTGCTGCTTGCCTTCTAGTCACAATGATTCTTATCCCTCTGGAGTCATAAGCTCAAATGAACAATCCTTCCTAAATGTTGTTTCTGCCATGGTATTTTAGCACAGCGCCAAAAGAATAATTAATACAGCTGCATAGGTTTTGCTATTAGAAATAAACTCATCTCAAGATTGATGCTCTAAAGTACTTACATCATAGAAACCTGTCATCATAAAAAATCTTATTATTTTGGATTCAAACTAAAAAATGAATAAACAAACAAACTGATTTACAGATGTCTACACTGTGAATTTTGAACAGATGTGAGTATTTCTTCTCTGAGAGCATCTTTCTGGTGTGGATTGTTCAATTTCTCTTGTCTTCTGTCTCCATCCTTTTCTCACACTATCTCTTCCCTCCCTCCCTTTTGTCTGTTTTGCTTTTCAATTTATTTTTTCAGATGAACATACAGTTCAGAAATAATAAGCATCTGCACTAAGGGATCATTGATATGAATAAGCTAAATATATTCATAATTGTTTATAAAATATAACTTTATGCTGTTGAAGAATACCTACCCAAAATTCTATTTTATCGGATTACCTGTCATATATTTTTTTAACAATTGAAACAATAACAATGGCTTCATGGCATTAAAATTACTAATTTTATAAAATTCTTTGTTTTTCTGTAAATGGCAAAATACTTTACTGATTCCACTCAAACTGGTTTATATGTGAAAAGGTTTTTAATTCAAAAAATTCAATTTCTTTAATAACTGTAAGTCTATAGGAATATTCACAATTACCTTGATGTAGTCTAAAATCCTGACTCTAAGTATACAATGTTAAATTTTCAATAAGATGAAGAATTTATTTTCAGGCATCCACAATATTTTTTTAAGAGTTACATGATCTATCATCTCATTCAATGCCGGAAAGGAATTTAACAACATACAACACCCCTTCATGTCAAATGTGTTGGAGATATCAGCAATTCATGGCACATTCATAAATATAATAAAAGTAATCTATAGCAAACCAACAACTAACATCAAATTAAATGGGAAAAAAAACTAAAAGCAACCCCACTAAAGTCAGAAACAAGAGAAGGCTGCCCACTCTCTCCCTATATATTCTATATAGTACTTGAAGTTCTGGCTACAGTAATTAGTCAACAAAAGGTGAAGGCAATGTAAACTAGAAAGGAAGAAGCCAAAGTATCATTATTTGCCAGTGATATGATAGTATACTTAAGTTACTCCAAAAATTTCACCAGAGAACTCCTTCAGGCTGAGAAAGAAATTAGGAAATCCACACCCTTCACAATAGCCAAAAATAGTATAAAATATCTTGATGTAACTTTTACTAAGCAAGTGAAAGATCTGTAGGACAAGATCTTCAAATCCTTGAAAAAAATCAATTGAAGAAGAACTCAAAAGATGAAAAGGTCTCCCATGCTCATAGATTGATTGTATTAACATGCTGAAAACAGCTATCTTACAAAAAGCAATCTACAGATTCAATACAATAGAGCAATCCTAAACTTCAGATGGAAAAACAAACATGATTTCTTAATAATAGAACTTGAGAAGGTATCAGTATCCATGATCTCAAGCTGTACTACAGAGCAATCATGATTAAAACTGCATGATATTGGTACAGAGACAGACAGGTCAATCAACAAATACAATTGAAGACCCAGAAGTAAAGACCCAGGCACACCTATGGACACTTGATGTTTGACAAAGAAGCCAAAAACATACAGTTGAAGAAAGAAAGCATTTTCAATAAATGGCACTGATCTAATTTGTGGTCAGTATGGACAAGAATAAAAATAGATCTATATTTATCACCTTGCTCAAAGCTCAAGTGCAAGTGGATCAAGGCCCTCAATATAAAGTCAGAAGAGAAATTAGGAAAGATTCTTGAATTCATTGGCCATCGTGAGAGGTGTATTGTGTGTGTGTGTGTGTGTGTGTGTGTGTGTGTGTGTGTGTGCGTGTGTGTGTGTGTGTGTGTGTGTGTGTTGGGGGGTGAATTTCTTGAACAGAAAACCAATGTCCCAAACTCTAAGATCAAGAATTGATAAATGGGACCTCATGAAACTCAAAAGCTTCTCTATTACAAAAGACATTATTGATGGGACAAATCAGCAACCTAAAGATTGGAAAAAATATCTTCACTAACCCCATATCTGATAAAGAGTTAAAATCCAAAATACATAAATAACTCAAGAAGTTAACCTCCAGAAAACCAAATAAACCAATTAAAAATGAGGTACAGAGCTAAAATAATAATTTACAACAGAAAAATCTTGAATGGCCAAGAAGCACTTAGGAAATGTTTAAAACCCTTAGTCGTTAGAGAGATGCAAATCAAAACAACCCTGAGATTTCACCTTATACTAATCAGAATGACTAAGATCAGAAATTAAGAAATGGCAGATGCTGGCAAGGATATAGATAAAAGGAAACACTCCTCCATTGCTAGTGGGACTAAAAAATTATATAACCAGTATGGAAATGAGCCTGGAAGTTTCTCAGAAAATTGGAAATAGTTCTACTTGAAGACCCACCTATACCACTCATGGGCATGTATCCAAAATATGCACCACTATAATACAAACACATATGCTTTACTAGGTTCATAGCAGCCTGATTTGTAATAACCAGAAGCTCAAAATAACCCAGATGTCCATCAACCAAAGAATAGATACA
The DNA here is from genome assembly GCF_963924665.1 of Micromys minutus. Classification (NCBI taxonomy): domain Eukaryota; kingdom Metazoa; phylum Chordata; class Mammalia; order Rodentia; family Muridae; genus Micromys; species Micromys minutus. Next base: position 15,926,983 of record NC_137983.1, read on the forward strand.
GAAATATGGTTCATTTACACAATGGAGTACTATTCAGCTATTAAAAATGAGGACATCATGAGATTTTTAGGCAAATGGGTAGAATCGGAAAATATCATTTTGAGTGAGGTAACTCAGACTCAAAAGGACATGCATGGTTGAGAAAATATTAGCCCAAAAGTTCAGAAAAACTAGGACACAACCCACAGTCTATAAGAAGTATAACAGACAGAAAGGCCCAGGTGAGGATGCTTCAATACCACTTAGACTAGGGAAAAAATATTGGGAGGGAGAGGGAGGGAGAGACTTGTGTGGCAAAGAGGAGGGGGGAAATGAGGGACAGGATTGGGTATGGAGGTTGGGAAATAGGAGAATGAATGGAAATATGCATCCTGGAGTGTGGAGGGACCTTAACCAAAATGGACAACATTGAAGAAAGAAAACTCAAAGTCCACCTCCAGTAGATAGACAGGGTCTAACGAGGTAACTATTTGTCTATCTAGTAGATAGACGGGGCTACTAACCTACAGTCAGAATTTCTGACACAGAATTGTTCCTGCCTAAAAGAACTGCAAGAACAAAAATGGAGAAGAGACTGATGAAGGAAAGGCAGTCTAGTAACCAGCACAACTTAAGATTCATCTTATGACTGAGTCACCAATGTCTGACCCAATTATTAATGCTATGATGTGTTTAAAGACTAGGGCCTAACATGGCTTTCCTCTGAGAGGCTGAACTAGTATCTATCTGACTAAGACAAATGCAGATAACTGCACCTAACCTTTGGACTGAAATCCAGGACTGCTAGGGTTAAATTAGGGGAAGGATTAAAGGAGCTGAATACAATGGCGACCCAATAGAAAAACCAGCAATCTCAAATAACCAAGACTCCTGGGAACTCCCAGAGACTCAGCCACCACCAGGCAGCATACAGGGATGGTTCCAATGCCCTTGGCACATATTTAGCAGGGGACTACCTTGTCTGGCCTCATTGGATGAGCTTATTTCTCAAGAGACTTGAGAGAAGAAGGGGGAGGTCTGGTAAGGGGGGCAACCTTTCAGAGGCAAGGGGGAGAAGAAATGAGATGAGAAACTGTGGAAGGGAAGACCAGGAAGAGAGGACATCAGCTGGAATATAAATTGAATATAAATAAATAAATAAATAAATAAACAAATACATATTTTAATTTTAAGCTTGATTTGGTGGGACACCAGACTTACCTAGAAAGAGATCCCTGAGTCCCAAAATACCAGGAATTTTACTTTTCACTGTTCAGCCTTTTGCAATTTGTCAACTAAGATTCAAATTTTCTTATCATGGCAACAGTTTCTGATGTTATTTCTGTTCAAGAGACCATACTTTCATAATCTTTATTCCCCATATTTGTCTGTCTGTCCACCCATTGTTGCTGGAGCAGTTTTCCTCACTCTTTTTGTCCTGCTGAAATAAGAATTATTGACTGATTTATAATCTTTATTGATTGATTATATTGGGTTTTCTACTCATTAGGATGCGATGGAGACTTCTTACCTCCATCTATGAAGGACTGCAAAATTACCTTGAGCATTCAACTATCACATTTTATTTATATAATTTCTTAGATTTTTGTATCACACTCTGCTCTATTTCCACTACTCAGGTGAGGCAACAGAATTAGAGATCTATAAAACTCCAATTCTTCAGCTTGACCCTCTCTTAAGTTTTTGCCTTACATTGTTAGGTCTCATGGATGATCCTTAAAGATATTATCTTCTAAATGTACACATGTCTTATTTCTGTGAAATATTCTTTTTATTGCCTCCTTCTACCCATCCCTGTGTCATACAAAACCTATCCTTTAACTACATTTATTTCTCCTTTCTTCTGTCAATAGTCGTTGAGAACACTAGGCTGAAGTTTTCCTATCAATAGACATGTAAAAATTGGCCTAACATCATCAACTCTCTTAGATCCTGTACAACTATGCTGCTCTTGCAAAACTCCAGATTTGCAACCAATATATATTAAACAATAGTTATTTTTAACAATGCATTTTAAAGCTGCAGAAGGGCTCTCACTCCTGATCCCACTGGTAAGTCCATATTTCCTCTCCACTGACTATCCCAGGATAGGCTGCCCAGAGCTCTAAGGGCCTAGGTGGTGGTGCTGTCTAGGGACAGACACTTCTGGCTCAAGGCCAGAGCTGACCAGTTGCATCAGGACCGGACACAGCCATCAGAACTCACAGCTAACCCAGAAAGCCGGACAACCAGGAGTATTCCCCAGCATGAAAGGACAGGCCCACAGACCCACAGGAGAGATGAGCTCCAGAGATAACAAGATCACCTAGCATCACTGATAACAAGATGGCAAAAGGCAAGCACAGGAATCTGAGAAACAAAAACCAAGACAACCTGGCAACATCAGAACCCATTTCTCCCACCACAGCAAATAGTGGATATCCCAACTCAACAAAAAAACAAGACTTAAACTAAAGTGCATGCTTCATGATAATGATGGAGATATTTGAGAAGCACATAAATAACACACTTAAAGAAATACAGGAAAGTCAGGAAAACACATACAAACAACTTGAAGCCCTTAAAAAGGAAACACAAAAAATCAAAGAGATATCAGAAAACACAACCAAGCAGGCAAAGGAACTGAAAACATAAATATAAAGAATAAAGAAATCACAAAAGAAGACAATCCTGAAGTTAGAAAACATAGAAAAGACACTGGGAGTCATAGACACAAGCATCACCAACAGAATACAGAAGATGGAAAGGAGAATCTCAGGGGCAGAAGATAACATAAAAAAGATTGATACAAAAGTCAGAGAAAACACAAAAATCAAAACGCTTCTAATCCAAAACATCCAGGAAATGGAAGAAACGATGAGAAAACAAAACCTAAGGATATTATGTATATAAAAAGAGCAAGACTCCTAACCAAAAGGCCCAGTAAAATATATTCAACAAAATTATAGAAGAAAACTTCTCTCACCTAAAGTAAGAGACAACGATGAAGATACAAGAAGTCTACAGAATTCCAAATAGATTGGACTGGAAAAGAAATTCTTCCCAGCATATGATAGTCAAAACAACAAATGTTCAAAACAAAGGAAGAATACTAAAGGCAGTAAGGGGAAAAGGACAGGTAACATATAATGGCAGACTGATTAAAATTACATCACACTTTTCAACAGAGAATATTAAAGCTAGAAGATCCTGGATTGATATTATACTGACCATAGGAGAACACAAATGCTAACTTAGGTTACTGTATCCAGCAAAACTCTCAATTAATATAGATGGTGAAACCAAGATATTTCAGGACAAAAACTAATGTATACAATATATGTCCATAAATTCAACACTACAAATGATAATAGATACAATTCCATAAAAAGAGGAAAATTTCACTTTACAAAAAGCATGAAAATAATTCTTTTTCAACAAAACCAAAGTAAGAAAAGCACACAAACATAATTCTACCTCTAACAACAAAAATAACAGGAAAAAACAATTATTATTCCTTAATATCTCTTAACATCAATGGACTCAATTCCATAATAAAGAGGAAAAGACTATAAGACTGCATACATAAATAGAATCCAGAATTTTGCTGCATACAGGAAACTCATCTCAGCAACAAAGACAGGCACCAAGTCAGAGTAAAAGGTTGGGAAGCAAATTTTCAAGCAAATGGTCCCAAGAAATAAGCTGGAGTAGCCATCCTAATATCGAATAAATAAATTTTCAACCAAAAGTCATCAAAAAAGCTAAGGAAGGACATGTTTTACTCATCAAAGGAAAATCTGTCAAGAAGAATTCTTAATTCTGAACATATATGCCCCAATTACAAGGCCACCCATATTCACAAAAGAAACTATACTAAAGTTTAAAACACACATTGCATCACAAACAATAATAGTGGGAGACTTCAACATCACACTGTCATTAATGAATGGATAATGGAAGAAGAAAATGAACCAAGACACAGTGAAACTAACAGAAGTTATGAAACAAATGGATTTAACAGACATCTATAGGACGGTTCACCCTAAAACAATAGAATATACCTTCTACTCAGGATGTCATGGTACTTTCTCCAAAATTGAACATATAGTCAACAACAAAACAGGCCCCAACAGACAGAAGAACATAAAAATAATCCCATGTATCCTGTCAGATCATCATGGACTAAGGCTGGTCTTCAATAAAGAGAAAAACATCAAAAAGTCCACATACACATAGAAGCTAAGCAATACTGTACTCAATGATAGCTTGCTCAAGAAAGAAATAAAAAAAGAAATCAAAGGCTTTTTAGAATTTCACAAAAATAAAGGTACAACATATTCAAACTTATGGGATCCAATGAAAGTACTGGTAAGAGGAAAACCCATAGCTCTGAATGTCTCCAAAAAGAAATTGGATAGAGCATATACTAGCAGCTTGACAGCATGCCTGAAAGCTCTAAAACAAAAAGAAACAGAAAAAAACAAGAGGAGTGGATGGCAGGAAATAATCAAACTCAGAGTTGAAATCAACCAAATAGAAACAAACAGAACTATACAAAGAATCAACAAAACCAGGGACTGGTTCTTTGAGAAAAACAACAAGATTAATACATCCTTAGCCAGACTAAAGAGAGGGATTAGAGAAAGTATGCAAGTTAACAAAATCAGAAATTAAAGAAGAGACATAACAGCAGAAACAGGAAATTCAAGAAATTTTCAGATCCTACTACAAAAGCCTATACTCAACAAAACTGGAAAATGTAGAGGAAATGAACATTGAACAATTTTCTAGACAAATACAGTGCACAAAAGTTAAATCAGGATCAAATAAACCATCTTAACCTCCCCCATAACCTCTAAAGAAATAGAAGCAGTCATCAAAAGCCTCCTAACCAACAACAAATGCCCAGGAAAAGATAGGTTTAGTGCAGAATTCTATCAGAACCTTAATAAAACCTAATACCCACACTCTCCAAACTATTCCATAAAGTAGAAACAGAGGGAACACTATTAAACTTATTCTTTGAAGGCACAATTATGCTCTTTCTTAAACTACACAAAGACCCTACAAAGAAACTTTAGACCAACTTTCTTCATGAACATTGATTCAAAAATATTCAATAAAATTCTTGCATATCAATTCAAAGAACATATCAAAACAATCATTCACCATGATCAAGTAGGCTTCATCCCAGGCATGCAAGGACAGTTCAATATATAGAAATCTAACAACATAATCCACTATATAAAAAAGTAAAAGAAAAAAACCAACATGATCATCTCTTTAGATTCTGAGTGAGCATTTGACAAAATTTAACAAACCCTTCATGTTACAAGACTTGGAAAGATGAGAAATTCAAGGCTCATACTTAAACAGAGTAAAAGCAATTTATAGCAAACCAGTAGCCAACATCAAACCAAATGGTGAAAAGCAATCCCATTAAAACCAGGGACTGGAGGAAGATGCCCACTCTCACCCTACCTATTCGATAGAGTATAGTACTAGAAGTACAAACCAGAGCAATCAGACAGCAAAAAGAGGTCAAAGGGAAACAAATTGGAAGGAAAGAAGTCAAAATATCACTATTTGTAGATGATATAATAGTATACTTAAGTGACCTCAAAAATTCTACCAGAGAACACCTGACCTTATAAACAATTTCAGCAAAGTGCCTGAATATAAAATTAACTCAAACAAGTCAGTATCCCCCCCGCCCCCTACTCAAAGGATAAACAGGCAGAGAAAGAAAATACCTTTCATGATAGTCACAAAGAATATAAAATACCTTGGTGTGACCTTAACCATCAAGTAAAAGATCTGTAGGCACAAGAACCTCAAGTCTCTAAAGATGGAAATTCAAGAAGAAATTAAAAGGTGGAAAGAGCTCCCACGTTTATGGATTGGAAGGATCAACATAGTAAAAACAAACATCTTGACTAAGGCAATCTACAGATTCAGTGCAATCCCCACCAAAATCCCAACTCAATTTTTCATAGTGTTAGAAAGAGCAATTTGCAAATTCATTTGGAACAATAAAAAAACCCAGAGAGCAAACAATATTCTCAACAATAAAAAAATAATAATTCTGTGGGAATCTCCATCCCTCAACTCAAGGTGTATTACAAATATGTTGTGAAACTATAGGTTACTGTTACACAGAAAGGCAGTTAGATCAATGATGGAATAGAATTGAAGATCCAGAAATGAATCCACACACCTATGTTCACTTGATCTTTGACAGAGGGGCTAAAAACATTCAATGAAAAAAGGACAGCCTCTTCAACAAATGTTACTGGTTCAACTGGCAGTCAGCATACAGAAAAAGGCAAACCAATCCATTCTTATCTCCTGGTACAAAGCTTAAGTCCAAGTGAATCGAAGACCTCCACATAAAACTAGGTACACTGAATCTAATAGAACTGAAAGTGGGACAGAGCTTAGAACACATAGGCACAGGGGAAAGTTTTCTGAACAGAAAACCAATGGCTTATGCCCTAAGATCAAAAATCAACAAATTGGACCTCATGAAATTGCAAAGCTTCTATAAGGCAAAGGACACTGTCATAAGGACATATAGCAACCAACAAATTTGCAAAAGTTCTTTACCAGCCTACACCTAATAGAGGAGTAATAACCAATGTATAAAGAGAACTAAAGAAATTAGACTCTAGAGAATCAAATAATTTTATCAAAAATAGGGTACAGAACTAAACAAAAAATTCTCAACTGAGGAATATCAAATGGCTGAGAAGCTTTAAAAACAACCTCAAATTTCTAGTCATCAGGGAAATGCAAATCAAAACGACCCTGAGATTCTACCTCACACCAGTCAGAATGGCTAGGATCAAAAATTCAGGTGACAGCAGATGCTGGTGAGGATGTGGAGAGAAAGGAACATTCCTTTATTTTTGGTGGGATTGTAAACTGGTACAACCACTCTGGAAATCAGTCTGGCAGAAAATTGGACATAAAATTATCTGAGGACCCAGCTATACCACTCCTTGGCATAAGAAGATCCAACACATGTTTCACCATGTTCATAGTAGCCTTATTTATAATATCCAGAGTCTATAAAGAACCCAGATGTTTTTCAACAGAGGAATGAATACAGAAATTGTGGTATATATACACAATGGAGTACTACTCAACTATTAAAAACAATGACTTCATGAAATTCCTAAGCAAATGGATGGAACGTGAAGCTACCATCCTGAGTGAGATAACCCAATCACAAAATAACACTCATGAAATACACTTACTTATAAGCGGATACTACCCCCAAATGCTCAGAATACCCAAGAAACAATTCACAGAACTTATGAAGCTCAAAGGAAAGAAAGTTCAAAAGATGGATGCCTCAGTTCTTCTTAGAAGGGAGAACAAAACCTTCATGGGAGGAAATATGAGACAAATAGTAGAACAGGTATTAGAGAAAATATCATCCAGAGACTCCCTTACCTGAGGATTCTCACTATATGCAGCCACTAAACCCAAGCACTATTGCTGATGCCAGGAAGTACTTACTGGCAGGAACCTGATATGGATGCCTCAACAGAGGCTCTGCCAGAGCAATACTGATACAGAGGAGGATGCTTGAAGCTAATCATCAGACTGAACACAAGGACTCCAAAGAAGGAGCTAAAGAAAGAACTGAAGGAACTGAAAGGGTCTTCAACCCACTGGGAAGAACAAAATGATCAACTAACCAAATCCACCACAGCTCCCAGAGACTAAAACACCAACCACTGAGTTTGCATGGAGATTCCCAAGGTCCCAGTTGCATATGCAGCAGAGGATAGCATTTTCTGGCATCAAAGGGAGGAGAGGCCTGTGGCTCAGTGAAGAAACATTTTCCCAGTGTAGGGGAATGCCAGGGTGCTGAGGTGGGAGAGGTTGGTTGGGAGAGGAAACCCCTTTATGGAGGCAATGGGAGGGGGATGAAGGATGGGATTGTAGTAAGGGGATAAGATTTGGAATGTAAATACAAAGAATATCCAACAAAAACTCATTAAAATTAAAATTAAATAAAATTGAGTTGTTTTGTGTAATGGTACATGCTTTACTTTCCAGCTCTGAGAAGGCTGAGGCAGGATGACCATAAGTGTAAACCAATCTTGACTGCATATTGAAAGTCTGCCTCAAATGAAAATACTCAATAAAAATTCTCTTATTATTTTAGTTGTGACAATATTATATTTGGGGGCTTTTTGTCATTTATCCTTGTGCTATTATTTAGCATGGTTCATTTGAGATCTAATATTGGTGATGTTTCCTGAATCTGTCTGTCTGTCTGCTGTCTATCTGTGTGTGTGTGTGTGTTGTGTGTGCATGCCCATATGTATACATGCATGTTACTGTGTGTATGTGTGTGTAAGTGTGGGGGTGGGTGTGAGTGTGTGTGTGTGTGTGTGTGTGTGTGTGTGTGTGTGGTGTATGTAAGGCACAGATTAGAATAAATGTTTCCTCTAATGATATCCATCTTTTTTTTTTTAATGACAGGATTTTTTTTTCAGAGTTTACTGGATGGACTCAGTAGGGAATGAACTATGAGGAATCTTTCCTGTCCACTGCCTACACACACCTCCACCTAGATCCAGGATTATAGGAGATGATTACCACATCCAGCTGCTGATCTGAACTCAGGTCCTCAAACTTGAGCTGACCCATCATAAGACTACATTGTCTATGTAAAGTCTATGCTGTCTCGCTTGCTTTATGTTTATCATGTTTTATAGAACGTTTATATTCAAAACTTAGTCTTGAAGGAGAAAGTGCCTTTCCTCCTTGATTTCTGTGTATCTCTCACCTTTGTATTTCTTACCTGTCCAAACAGGTTTCTCTCTCCTCTTTTCATTTCTACTTTATAAGGAAACTGATCTCTGGATCCCACCCACCTATTAGACAATCATCTTAAGCTCCTTTGATCTCTGTTTCACCCAAAGATTGTCTTGATATTTCATTCATATGGAAACATGAAGTGTTGGCATCTTCATGTAAAATTCATAGCATTGGCTATCTTGAGATCAATATAGTTTTGAGTGATTGAATAGCCATTTTAACTCAGATCTGCTCATAACTTTAGCTACAGAAAGAGATTAAAAAAATAACACTGAAATTGCTTCCACACTCTTCCCAGACATGCTGCAACATTTCATTACCAAGGCACAATTAACACATTTTTGTTGTTGTTTCTGACATAGCCTTCTAGAGAAGATGTCTGGCTGGCTCATTCCACTGGAAATTTACAATGTGTAGTTTGTGAAATACAATCTCTCTGCCCCTTTTACCCTGTTCTCTACAAGTAACATATTTTATCGTCTCTCATTTTTACAGTTACATCTATGTACACTCAATCGGTTTGCGAAACCCACATACTGCTGTATTCAGGGACCTATTCTGCACCATGATACAAAGTCATGCAATCTATGATCAGCGTAGGCTAGCACGGTTGGCTCTGGACACACATCCTTCTTCTCTGGGTCTAAGCACTTTCTCAATGGCTTGGAGAATGCCTTTGATTTTATTTTGGGGGGGGGGATACAGGGTCAACATTATTTATCTGACTTTTTTTCTAGAAAGCATTACAAAAGCCTCATATCACTGTAGTAGATTGCTATTCAAATTATATAAAACTGTGTCAAAGAGTACTTTTAAAATCTTTATAAGAATCACATAATAAATTTCTTGAGAAATAAAATTTTTAATATTTTATAGGAAATATTTTATCAATACTCTTGATTTTAAGTTAAATCATCACTCATATTTCTTAAAATAAAAGTTCTCTATGAGTATTTCAGGAACACAAGGGTTAATATGTAAACAATGCCAAAATTTGTGTGATAAATAAAAGGTGTAAAAAAGTGAATGCATTTGAAGCAATAAATTAACATGTAGACAGATGGTATAACTTTCCTGTGAAAATAAGATTCTAAATTTTACACTTCTGAGAAACCAAATGTGATTATCAGAGTTCTTTCTCTAACAAGTCCTATTGGGATTGATGAAATTGCATCCCTTGCGTTTAGAAAAATGCTAATTAACTGTCATATAATGCTAAACAGAAATTACTTACTGGACAAATATATACCTCCTAATTTTATTTATCATGTTTTCAGGAGGAAAAGTCAAAATACTAAAACATTTTTAAATTTTGGTTGGATATAATACATACCTGGGGCAATGATGATGAAATAATAAATGTGTAGACATGTTGGTTTTAAGATGAATTATGAAGACAGAATTGGCAGATTATTTGGTGGAAAACTTATTTTCTATGTAAGTCTGTGGACGTATTTGGATGCACACCTACATACATGTTATGGATAGAGGTATTCACCCCTAATGACAGAGTTCAAGTCCCACAAGAAGGCCAAGCTACATACCCATGACATCTACAGAGGGCCTATATCAGATGTATGCAGAATCCCTGAGTGTCTGTTCAGGTTCTACAGGCCCCTATGAGCCCAGGTGAGTTGATTCTGTGGGTTTTCTGGTTCACATTCAAATTACAAATAATAAATAGAAGGATACATGATTTCCTTAGCTTAATGGGTTAATCTTAGCAAACTGTTGAATATCAGCATTTCCCTCACTCAAACACAAATGTCACATTAAGGTATTAGTATGTAAGTACTATACCATTTTCAGGATTTTTCTCCAGAAGTTATCACTGAGTTTTAAAGACTATTGAAAATTATCACTGTATTAATTTAATTTTGTTAAAAGGTATTTAATTTTTAAACATCTGACTTTCTTTGTAGTTTTTACAATATGCAGCTTTAGAATGACTCTAATATTTGGAAGATACACTAAAATATAACTTACTTCTATGATCTCCTTATCATTGATATTAAAAAGGCATTTAGATTTTAAGACACTCTTAAACAATTATATTTAAAAATTATTGAGTATAATAATGTTATATTTTAAGAACTCATATTTGTTTCTGATAAACCCCAAAGTCCTACAAACTTATTGACATGCCTTTTTTTAATGTATCAAAGGACTTTAACAATTTAGTGAAGAAAAAAAAAGAATAAAAATGAGTAATGAAAAACTTGCATGAGCTGCAGTAATTATCTATAGGAAACTGGACCTAATTTGTATATAAATAGCTGCAAAGCCAAGGACCAACAACTTTTCATAAAACAGATGTGAAGGAAAACCAAAATCATTGAGTGCTGTATTCTTGACGGCAGGAAGAATTGATACACCACAGTACCAACTGACCATGGGATGAAGGCTGTGGAATCAGAGTGATAACAAATCTGAGCAGGTATCATTAATGAATACCCATGTTCAATTTATGAGAGAAACAAAATTTTCCAGGAAAAAGAGAAAACAGGAAGGAAGGAAGGGAGGGAATAAAGGAGAGATGGAGGGAGGGAGGTAGGTAAAAAATGGAGAGAAAGAGAGAGCCAAGAGAAAGAAAAGAAAAGAGTAGCAAGCTTAAAACAGGAGTGTAGCTTAGGCATATAATGGTGTTTAGAATCCTCTTAAGGTCTCGATTTACAAACATACATAGTGATACACACACACACACACACACACACACACACACACACACACACACACACACACACACATGAAGAAACAGAGAAACAAAGACAGATGGAGAAAGAAATAGAGGTATAAAATAATATAAAAGAGCCTGCGTCCACAGCTGACCCAGTACCAGAGCACACTCTACCCAGATGCCTCTAGGAGGGAGTCTGTCTCACATGAATGCTGACACATCTAAGAACTAAGGTGAAAATATCACCTCTGCTAAAATTCCTGACCCAGAGGAACCAGCCTGGAACCCTCAAGACACGGAAACCTAGGAGCAATCTAAAACAGGATCTTTCCTGATTCTACCTGTGCCTGGAGCTGGCTAGGTGCCAGAGCACTCTGTACCCAGACAGTACTGGGAGAAATGTCCCCCAAGAGTCCGGACACACCTGAGAGAACAGGTAATCCCAACACTGCTGCTCTAAGGGACCCGCCCTGAGCCTTCAGTACACAGGAATCTAGAAGCAGTTTGGGACAGGATCCTTCTAATTTCTGTCTGTGTCCTGTGCTGGCCCTGTGTCAAAGTTCTTTCTATCCAGACCCAGGTGAGAGAAAGCTTGTCCCCCAATAGGGCTGACACACAGGCTTACAGGAGGGTTAAGCAACTGTAAGACAAGACCAGCTAACATCAGAGATAAGCAGATAACAAAAGGCAAGTCCAAGAACCTAAGCAATAAAATCCAAGGCCACCTGGCATCATTAAGCTCCAAATCCCCCAACACAGCAAGTCCTGGATATCAAAACATACCAGAAAAGCAAGATTCTGACTTAGAATCACAAATCATGATGATATTATAGGACCAAAAAATAACAGAAAACAACAATCATTGGTCTCTATTATCTCTCAACATCACTGGACTCAATTTCACAATAAAAAGACATAGATTAACATACATTTATTAACATAACTAACATAGACTGAATACATAAAGAGGAACCCAACATTTTGCTGTATACAGGAAACACGTTAGTGACAAAGACAGACACTACCTCAGAGTAAAAGGCTTGAAAACAATTTTCCAAGAAAATGGTCCCAGGAAACCAGCTGGTTAGCCACTTTAAGATTAAAATCAACTTTTAACCAAGAAGTGATCAAAAAATAAAAAAATGAGGAAGGACACTTAATACCCATCAAAGGAAAAATCCACCAAGATAGAATCTCAATTCTGAATATATATGCACCAAATGCAAGGGCAACTACATTCATAAAAGAAACCTTACTAAAGCTAAAAGCATACATTGTACCTCACATTATAAGAGTCTGAAAGTTCAACACTGTACTCTCATCACTGGACAGATCATGAAAACAATTAAACAGAGAAAAGGTAAAACTAACAGAAGTTATAAACCAAATGGATTTAACAGATCTATAGGACATTTTATCCTAAAATAACAAAAAAAAAACCTTCTTCTCAGCATGTCATGATATCTTCTCCAAAATTGACCATAAAGTCTGTTACAAAACAGGCTTCAACAGATACAAGAACACTGAAATAATCCCATGCATTTTATCAGATGACCATGAAGTAAGACAGAACTTCAATAGCAACAAAAACAACAGAAAGCACACATACACATGGAAGCTGAACAATGATAATTTGGCCAAGAAAGAAGTTAAAGATTTTTTAGAATTTAATGAAAATGGAGGCACAATATACTCAAACTTATAGGAAACAATGAAAGCAGTGGTAAGAGAAAAACTCATAGCTCTGAGTGCCTCCAAAAAGAAACTGGAGAGAACATACCCTAGCAGCTTGACAGCACACCTAAAAGCTCTAGAACAAAATGGAGATACATCCAAGAGTAGACAGTAGGAAAGGGAAATGCAAATCAAAACAACACTGAGATTCCACCTTACACCAGTCAGAATGGCTAAGATCAAAAATTCAGATGACAGCAGATGCTGGTAAGGATGCAGAGAAAGAGGAATACTTCTCCACTGTTGGCAGGGTTGTAAACTGGTACAACTACTCTGGAAATCAGTCTGTCAATTTCTCAGAAAATTGGACATAGTACTACCTGAAGACCCAGTTATTCCACCTCTGGAAATATACCCCAAAGAAGTTCCAACATACAACAAAGACACACGCACCAGAATATTCATACCAGCCCTATTTATTATAGCCAGAAGCTGGAAAGAACCCAGATGTCCTTCAGTAGATGAATGGATACAAAATTGTGCTATATTTACACAATGGAGTACTACTCAGCTATTAGAAACAATGACTTTATAAAATTCTTAAGAAAATAGATGGATCTAGAGAATATCATCCTGAGTGAGATAACCCAGTCACAAAAGAACAGATATAATATGCAGTCACTGATAATTGGATACTAACCCAAGAAAGCTCTGAACACCCCAGAAACAACTCACAGACTATATGAAGTTCAAGAAAAAAAAATTAAAAATCATTATGCTTAATCTTTACACACCAAGAAAACTTTGACTAATTCCAGGTTACATCTTGTTTTACATGTACTTTATGCTCATTGTAACTAGTAAGATTTTAATGCACAATATCAAACCTTTAAAAAAAAGTACTTACAAAAATGTATTTGTATACTTCTATGCAGAAAAATGCTTAAAATCTGCACACTTATCTTTGTTTTTTAAATAAAGTTGTTCAGTTTTAAAAAAGAAAGATCTAAAAATAAAAATAAAAGAAAAAGAAAATGAAAAAAAATCAAACTCAGAGCAAAAATCAACCAAGTAGAAACAAAAAGAACTATACAAAGAATCAAAAAAAAAAAAAAAAAAAAAAAAAAAAAAAAAAAAAAGGAACTGGTTCATTGAGAAAATCTACAAGATAGATAAATACTTAGACTAACCAGAGGGCTAAATTTTAAACTTTTAAAAATCAAAAGTAAAAAGCGAGACACAACAACAGACACTGATGAAATTTTAAAAAATCATCAGTTCCTATTACAAAAGCCTATACTCCACAAATCTGGTAAATCTGGAGGAAATGGACAGTTTTCTATACAAATACCAGGTACCAAAGTTAAATTAGGAACAGATAAACCACCTAAACAGTCCCATAATGCATAATGATAAAGGCAGTCATCAAAATGGGGCACAGAGCTAAACAAAGAATTCTCAGCTGAGAAATATCAAATGGCTGAGAAACACCTAAAGAAATGCTCAACATCCTTAGTCATCAGGGAAATGCAAATCAAAACAACCCTGAAGTTCCACCTAGCACAATAGAAGAATGAATATAGAAAATGTGGTACATTTACACAATGGAGTACTACTCAGCTATTAAAAACAATGACTACATGAAATTCTTAGGCAAATGGTTGGAACTAGAAGCTGTTATCCTGAGTGAGGTAATCCAATCACACACACACACACACACACACACACACACACACACAAAAACAAAAACAAAAACAAAAACAAAAACAAAAACCATACATGGTATGTACTCATTGATAAGTGGATATTAGCCCAAAAGCTCGGATTATCCAAGATCCAATTCACAGACCACATGAAGCTCAAGAAGAATGAAAACCAATGTATAGATGCTTCAGTCCTTCTTAGAAGGGGGAACAAAAATATTCACATGAAGAAATAGGGAGTCACAATTTGAAGCAGAGCCTGAAGCAAAGACCATCCAGAGACTGCTCTACCTAGAGATCCAGCCCATATAAAGCCATGAAACCCAGACAATATTGCTGAAGCCACAAGTGCATGTTGACAGGAGCCTGATATAGCTCTAACCTGAGTGGGTGTGCCAGATCATACAGAGGTGACTCCTTATAGCCAACCATTGAACTGAAAATGGGGTCCCTAATGAAGGAGTTAGAGAAAGGATTGAAAGAGCTGAAGGGGTTTGCAACCTTATAAGAACAACACCAACCAACCAGAGCATCCAGGGACTAAACCACTATCCAAAGAGTACAAATGAATGGACCCATGACTCCAGCCCTATATGTAACAGAGGATGGACTTGTTGGGCACCAATGGGAAGAGAAGCCCTCAGTCCTACCAAGGCCTGATGCCCCAGTGTAGGGGAATGTCAGGGCACAGAGGTAGGAAAGTTTAGCTGGGTTGGGGGCACCCCCACAGAAGCAGGGGGAGGGGGAATGGGGGAGGGGATTGTGGAAGGGAAACAAGGAAAGGGGATAACATTTGTAATGTAAATAAATTATATCCATAAAAATTTTTTAAAAAGAGTTTTTCATCTCCCAACAATAAAACAAAATAAAACAAAATAAAACAAAATAAAATGCCCACCAAAACAGAAACCAAATATCACCAAACAAAAACCCATTTTAAAAAAACAAACTGAAAGGCCTTGTTTATAATTTATTGATTTATAAATAAGATCAGTGTCTTAAACCCAATAGGAAAGATCATAATAATGAAGTTGAATGTGAAAAGGGATACATATGATATAACTATTTCTGCAAAAAAGATGGAATGAAAAGCAAGATCTTTTTCGGAAACATCTTTAGGAAATGCATAAAACACAAACAAACAAAATAAACTTGTCAAATTTGCTTCAATTGCCATTAAGTTTTTTAATTAATCTGGGTACAGCCACTGAGAAGTAATAGAAAACAAGTGGCTTGTTCAAGTTTTCATATTTTTTGCTCTGATAAATACCCAGGCAAAAACAAATTGAGGAAACATTGCCCCTTTTTTTGAATTATAGTTCCAAAGTGATACCATCCATCTCAGAAGACAAAACAGGGCAGCAGACAGGAAGGCAGGGTGGCAGAAGCAGAAAGCTGGCTACTCATATCTGCATTCATGAAGCCAAGTGTGAATAAGGAGTGGAGCTGTGTAGCTCAAGGACAAACAGTGGAGTCCCTTCTTCTATCAAGGATCCACCTCCTAGAAGTGATACCAGTTGGGATTAAGTCTTCAAACACATGAAACTATGGGATGCATTTTGCATTCAGATCACATCAAGAAATAATATGTGTGATGGTTTGTATATGCTCAGCCAAGAGAGTGGCACTCTTAGAAATTAAGTGTGGGTGTGGGCTTAAGACCCTCACTCTATCTGCCTGGAAGTTAGTTAGACTTCCACCAAATGCCTTCAGATAAAAATGTTGTACTCTCAACCCCAACTGCACTGTGCCTTCCTAAATTCTGCCATGATCCCACCTTGGTGATAATCAACTGAACTTCTGAACCTGAAAGCCAGCCCCAATTAAATGTTCATATAAGAGTTGTCTTGGTCATGGTGTCTGTTCGCAGCAGTAAAACTGTTGACAGGCATTGTTTTTACTGCCTATTCCTTTATTACATTTTAATATATTTTGATTTCTTTTCAGAAATCACTCAGGTTCGAATGTGTGTGTGTGTATGTGAGAGGGGTAGGTATACAAAGGCTATGCCCAAGCCTTAAGTTAAAAAACAGAAACAAAAGCAGCTGTCATCATTCCAGGCAAAAAACCATCTATAGGTCCAGAACTGAGACAAAAGATTTACTCTCAGGACATGGAAACTTGTCATGATAATAGAGAAAAGCTGTGAACACACTACCATCATTCTGTATTCTTGCTGGTCCTGTCAAATAACTACAGTCCAATTCCCACTGCTTTCTTTCTATTGTTATCTTGGTTTTGTGCTTTTGAGGCTTTTTCTTCATTTAATGAGCTTCTGAAACAAAGCCTGTAAGCTGGCCATGATGGCACAAACTACCATCCCAGCAATTGAGAGATAAAAACAGGAAGACCAACAGTTCTAGGTCATCCTTAAGTACACAGGAAGTTTAAGACAGTCCAGAGTATAAGAGACATGGCAACAAATAAATAATGCAGAATAATCAAGCAAACAAACAACAACAAAGTAAGCTTCCAAATGTGTTTACTTAAATTAGCGTTGTGGAGCCAGGGATCAGAGAGATCTCTGCAGAGTGTGAGCGGAAAGCACACCCCCATTCCCTGCCTGATCCAGGGACCAGGAACACAACTTTGGAACTTATGTTTCCACCCAGCGACTCTGAGACACAGAAAAGGGCTCGGCCCATCTGCCACCTGGACCAGTGGAGATCCAGGGATACAGACCAGATACAAGGGAAAGGCGAGAACATATCACTGACAACAAAATGGCAAGAGGAAAGTGAAAGAGTATATCTCAAGGAAACAAAGACAACCTGGCAACAGCAGAACCCAGCTCTCCCATAACAGTAAACATCGGAATGCCAAACACTCCAGAAAAAGAAGACGCAGACCTGAAATCATACCTCGAGATGCTGATAGAGATACTTAAACAAGAATGGGAGGAAAAGCAAAAAGATTCAGAAGCTTTTAAAGAGGAAACAAGAAAAACACTCAAAGAACTCAAAGAACTAGAAAAAAACAGAACCAAAGAGATGAAGGAATGGAAGAGGGAATTTAAAACAGAAATTGACACAATAAAGAAAACGCTAAAAGAGATAATCATAGAGGTAGAACAACTAAAAAAGAAATCAGGAGTCACAGAAGCAAGCATTTCCAATAGATTACAAGAGATGGAAGAGAGAATCTAGGGGGCAGAAGACAACATTGTAAACATAGACAAAACAGCCAGAGAAGATGCAAAAAACAAAAAGCTCCTAACACAAAATGTCCAAGAAATCCAGGACACAATGAGAAGACCAAACCTAAAGATAATAGGAATAGAAGAGGGAGAAGTGTATCAACTAAGAGGCACAGTAAATATCTTCTACAAAAGCGTAGAAGAAAACTTCCCTACCCTTAAGAATGAGATGACCATGAGCATAAAAGAAGCCTTCAGAACACCAAATAGGTTGGACCAGAAAAGAAATACCTCCCAACACATAATAGTCAAAACACCAAGTGCCCAAAGCAAAGAAAGAATACTAAAATCAGTAAGGGAAAAAGGCAAGGTAACATATAAAGGCAGGCCAATCAGAATCACACCCGATTTCTCAACAGAGACTATGAAACAGAAGAGCCTGGACAGATATCATGCACACCCTAAGAGAGCACAAGTGCCAGCCCAAGCTACTATACCCAGCAAAACTATCACCATAGATGGAGAGATGAAGATATTTCAAGACAAATCAAAATTTACACAATATCTGACCACAAACCCAGCACTAAAACGAATTGTAGATGGAAAACCCAATTCAATGAGGGAAAATACAGCCTAGTGAAAACAAGAAAACTCCTAAACAAGAAAACCAAAAGAAGAAAAAGACACAGACACAACTCAACTCACAAAAGCAATAATAGCAGGAAACAGAAAAAACTATTCCTTGATATCTATTAACATAAATGGATTCAACTCCCCAATAAAGAGATATAGGCTATCAGACTGGATACATAAACAAAATCCAGCCTTTTGTTGCATACAGGAAACTCATCTCAGAGACACAGACAGACACTATCTCAGAGTAAAAGGGTGGGGAAAAAATTCCAAGCAAACATCCCCAAGAAGCAAGCTGGAGTGGCTATTATAATATCGAATAAAGTAAATTTCCAACCAAAAGTTATCAAAAAAGATAAGGAAGGACACTTTTTACTCATTACCGGGGAAATCTGTCAGAGGAACTCTCAATTCTTTACATATTTGCTCCAAATAAAAAAGCACCCATATTCATAAAAGAAACCCTACTAAAGCTCAAAAAATACATTTCACCCCACACAACAATAGTGGGAGACTTTAATACCCCACTCTCACCAAGGGACATATCATGGAAACAGAAACTGAACAAGGACACTGCAAAACTAGCATATACTTTGAACCAACTAGAATTAATAGATATATACAGAACATATCATCCTAAAGTAAAAGTATACACCTTTTTCTCAGCACCCCATGTTACCTGGTCAAAAATTGACCACATAATTGGACACAGAACGAGCCTCAATCGATATAAGATTGAAATACTCCCATGCATCCTCTCAGATCACCATGGTCTACAGCTGGTCTTTAACAACAACAAAGACAACAAAAAGCCCACATGCCCATGGAAACTAAACAACGCTCTGTTAAACAATAGCAGGGTCAAAGAAGAAATAAAGAAAGACATTAAGGATTTTCTAGAATTCAACGAAACAAAACACAACATACCCAAACATATGGGATGCAATGAAAACAGTACTGAGAGGAAAACTCATAGCCCTAAGTGCTTCCAAAGAGAAACTGGAGAGAGCTTCCACCAGCAACCTGACAGCACAGCTGAAAGACCTACTACAAAAGAATGCAGATATACCCAAGAAGAGTAGATGGCAAGAAATCATCAAAATTAGGGCAGAAATAGACCAAATAGAAACAAAAAGAACCATTGAAAAAATCAACAAAACCAAGAGTTGGTACTTTGAGAAAATCAACAAGATTAATAAACCCCTAGCCAGTCTAAGTAGAGGGCAAAGAGAGAGTATACAAATTAACAAAATCAGAAAGGAAAGTGGTGACATAACAACTGAAACTGAGGAAATTCAAGAAATCATCAGATGCTACTACAAAAACTTATACTCCACAAAATTGGAAAATCTGGAGGAAATGGACGAATACCTAGACAGATACAAGATCCTAAAGTTAAACCAGGACCAAGTAAACCATCTAAATAATCCTATAACACCTAAAGAAATAGAAGAAGTCATCAAAAGCCTCCCACCCAAAAAAAGCCCAGGTCCAGACTGGTTCAATGCAGAATTTTACCAGATATTTATTGCGGATACAACACCAATATTCTCCAAACTATTCCAAAAGATAGAATCAGATGGAATACTACCTAACTCATTTTTGAGTCTACAATAACCCTCATACCTAAACTACAAAAAGACCCTACAAGGAAAGAGAACTTCAGACCAATCTCACTTATGAACATTGATGCAAAAATACTCAACAAAATCCTAGCAAACTGAATCCAAGAACACATCAAAACGATCATTCATCATGACCAAGTAGGCTTCATCCCTGGGATGCAGGGATGGTTTAATATAAGGAAATCCATCAATGTAATCCACCATATAAACAAACTCAAAGAACAAAATCACATGGTCATCTCACTAGAGGCTGAGAAAGCATTTGACAAAATTCAACACCACTTCATGTTAAAAGTCTTGGAAAGAACAGGAATCCAAGGCCCATACTTAAACATAATAAAAGCAATATACAGCAAACCAACAGCCAACAACAAACTTAATGGCGAGAAACTTGAAGCAATCCCACTAAAATCAGGGACTCGACAAGGCTGCCCACTCTCCCCCTACCTATTCAACATAGTACTGGAAGTCCTGGCTGGAGCAATTAGACAGCAGAAGGAGATCAAGGGCATACAAATCGGAAAGGAAGAGATAAAAACATCACTCTTTGCCCATGACATGATTGTGTACTTAAGTGACCCCAAAAATTCCACCAGAGAACTTCTACAGCTGATAAACAAGTTCAGCAAAGTGGCTGGATACAAAATTAACTCAAACAAATCAGTAGCCTTCCTATACTCAAAGGACAAACATGTGGAGAAAGAAATTAGGGAAAACGTACCCTTCACAATCGTCACAAAAACTATGAAATACCTTGGTGTGACTCTAACTAAGCAAGTGAAGGACCCGTACAACAAGAACTTCAAACCTCTAAAGAAAGAAATTGAGGAGGACCTCAGAAAATGGAAAGATCTCCCATGCTCATGGATTGTAAAGATCAACATTTTAAAAATGGCCATCCTACCAAAAGCAATCTACAGATTCAATGCAATCCCCATCAAAATTCCAACACAGTTCTTCATGGAATTGGAAAGATCAATGTGCAATTTCATATGGAATAACAAAAGACCTAGAATAGCGAAATCCATCCTCAACAACAAGAAAACATCTGCGGGAATCACTATCCCTGACCTCAAGCTATATTACAAGGCAATTGTGATAAAAACTGCATGGTACTGGTACAGAAATAGGCATGTGGATCAATGGAATAGAATAGAAGATCCAGAAATGAGCCCTCATGTATATGGTCACCTGATTTTTGACAAAGGAGCTGTAAACATTCAATGGAAAAAGGACAGCCTATTCAACAAATGGTGCTGGTCCAACTGGCACTCAGCATGCAAAAGAATGAAAATAGACCCTTTCTTATCTCCTTGTACAAAGCTCAAGTTCAAGTGGATCAAAGATCTCCACATTAAACCAGATACACTGAAACTCTTAGATGAGAAAGTAGGGAAAACCTTAGAACACATAGGCACAGGGAAAAATTTTCTGAAGATAACACCAATGGCTCAAGCTCTAAGGTCAAAGATTAACAAATGGGACTCAATGAGATTGCAAAGTATCTGTAATGCTAAGGACATTGTCAAGAAAACAAAATGGCAGCCAACAGAATGGTAAAAGATCTTTACCAATTCCACATCAGATAGAGGCCTAATATCCAAGGTATACAAAGAACTCAAAAAGCTAGATACCAGAGAATCAAATAACCCTATTAAAAAATGGGGTACAGAGCTAAACAAAACCTTCTCAGTTGAGGAATATCCAATGGCTGAGAAATATCTGTGGAAGTGCTTGACATTTTTAGCCATCAGGTAAATGCAAATCAAAACAACCCTGAGATTCCACATCACACCAGTCAGATTGGCCAAGATCCAAAACTCAGATGACAACAGATGCTGGCGAGGTTGTGGAGAAAGAGGAACACTTCTCCACTGTTGGTGTGGTTGCAAACTAATACATCTTCTCTGGAAATAAGACTGGCGATACCTCAGAAAATTGGACATAGTACTACCTGAAGACCCAGCTATTCCACTTCTGGGCATATACCCCAGAGACACTTTAGTACACAACAAAGATATATGCACCACAATGTTCATAGCTGCTCTATTTATAAAAGCCAGAAGCTGGAAAGAACCCAGATGTCCTTCAGAAGATGAATGGATACAAAAATTGGGTACATTTACACAATGGAATACTACTCAGCCACCAGAAAGAATGAGTTAACCAAATTCTTAAGAAAATGGCTGCATCTAGAGAATATCATCCTGAGTGAGATAACCCAGTCACAAAAGAACAGACATAATATTCAGTCGCTGTTAGTGGAATGCTAACCCCAGAGGCTTGCACTCCCCCAGAAACAACTCACAGACTGTATGAAGTCCAAGAAAAAAAGAAAACAAAACAAAAAAATAGTCATGCTCAATCCTTACCCACCAAGAACACATTTCAAATTCCGGGTTGTACCCTGTATTACATGTACTATCTGCTCATTGTAAAAAAAAAAAAAAAAAAAAAAAAAATCTTTACACACCAAGAAAACTTTGACTATTTCCAGGTTGCATCTTGTTTTACATGTACTTTATGCTCATTGTTACTGATGGGATCTTTATCACACTATCAAACCTTTAAAAAAAAAAACAAGTACTGATAAAAATGTATTATATAATTTTATGCAAAAATGCTTAAAATCTGTACATTTATCTTTGTTTTGTAAAATAAAATTGTTAAAAAATAAATAAATAAATTAGCTTTAAGTATTTGTATTCCTTTCCAAATATTTTCCATCCACCCACATGTATTCTAATGTAAAAGACATATAACTTGTAAAGAATATAAAGCATCTCTAAGTGATCATAGTGTAGCTAATTTATTCAAGTGAAAGTGACAAAGAATCACCAGCAACAGTTAGAACCCAGTTAAATCTAAATGATATAATTGCATACATTTATGATGTCCAAATGTAATTAATCATTTATGCAGTGATCATTTCATGAACAATATAACTTTTAAAATAACTTGGAGAATGGTTTCTCAATTTTATCAAGACATTAGTTTTTTTATAAATATGTCACATAACATATCCCTTGAAGAGATCATTGCATATATCAATTGAAAATATGGTAAACTTGATTTAAAAAATATCTCCAACAAAATTTCTCTAGACAGAACAATCTGAGAAATAGATGCATCCCTAGAAGCAGAAAGCTGGCTACTCATATCTGCATTCATGAAGCCAAATGTGAATAGGGAGTGGAGCTGTATAAAGCGCAAAATTTTTCTGTGGTTTTTCAAGGGTAGCTGTTTAAAGCGTCGGCTGTTTTTGACAGCAATGAATGACTATGGATTTTAGCCTTGAATTTGATAGAACTCTTATCAATGATTAGAAATTGGATTCAGAATTGGATACAAGTCAGAGAAAGTACATGTAGAATCAAGTGCTGGATTCATTTTTAGTCGGCCATTTAACTGGGTAACTCATATAACCTTTTCTTTTTCTTTTCTTTTTTTTATCCTTTAACCACAATTTGAGAAGATTAGACAAATTTTCAACAAGCTCAAGCCTTCTAGAATTTGCACTGTGATTTCTCTATGTAGCTTGATTCCCATATGGTGCTTAGACCTGAAAATAGTATGAATGTGGGAAGAATCCTAGGAGTGTGGTGACGGTCCATGGGTATCAGAGGAGGAATCTCATGCAGTCGCTTATATTAGAATTCAAGAATAAAGACGTCATTAACACACTGGGCTGTAGGAATAACTGTACCTCTCATGCACTGGACAGCATCATACTTAAAAGATATTAAAAGGATTAGATTTAAAGTAATACAGAAATTTAAAGGCAAAAAAATTGGTGTTGCTTTTAACTAGCATCTACTGTACATTTTGTCCTTGGTTTCTGGAAAGAAAATATGTCACTCTATCTATTTTGAGTTTTTGCTTCTGTTTGTAGAGAAGATACACTTCTCTCTGGAAACCGTCTCTTGAGTGCCATGGCAACCACATCCTCTCAGTCAAGTCTGTCCTGTGGGCTGCGCAATTTAAGACATTTGAAAATGCCACTGAAGAAGATAACACCAAACAGACATGAAAGGGTATGCCTGAACACAAAAGTGAGAAATTTTCTAAGTGTGCGCTTTAAATGAAATGCCAGGAATGGGGAGACAAGGAATCACCAATCCAGAAACTCTGAAGAACCCAACACTCCCAACCCCTCTACCTAATCCCACAGTATGTCAGCCTGTTGTTTGTAAATTTCCTGCTTTCTAGCATTGGAGTTGACAACCGACCACAGTTAAGAAGGACAAATGAGAAATGGCAAGATTCTAGCTGAAACATTACTGCAGACATTGTTTTTACAGGGCTCTGTGTGAATAGGTTCCTAAGGTCCAAGTGAACACAAGTCTCCTGTGACAGAAACCAGACATCCAAATGTCAGAAGAATTATGCCTTGATGAACCTGTGTCATCACTGAAACTGAGAGCCACTGACAGTCTAATAATAGGCAGTGGCATTTTTCCTATGACTTAGTTGTGGGAGACAGAATATAAATACAAGCCTCCACTGACTAGCTGGTGCAGGAAGGGGCCACGTATTTGCAGCCATTGTGTGATGATCAAAAAATTACTGGGTCTGGAAAGATGGTTTAGCTATTATGATCATTTGTTCTTGAAGAGGAACCAGGTTTGGTTCCCAGGATCTACATCATGGGGGATTCACAATCCTCCATAACTCCAGTTACAGGAGATTAGATCTTCTCATCTGTCCCCTGAAGGCATGAGTCATACACACATTGAACAAACATGCATGTGAGTAAAACACTCAAACACATAATATAATTTTTTTAAAATTATTTTTAAAAAAAAAATTACTTATAAATGTGCAAAGTCAGTAATGAAACTGCAATGTTATATGCTTGGATCCCACAAGACAGCTAAACATCCACCATAATATTGGGGATAATGGCATTCTTCACTTATTAAATATTATAATGTAAATGTTATATGAAGATATTTAAATAAAAATAAATATCTTAATTACTTGCTTTAAAATAAATATAAAATTATTAATAAATATAATATAATATACTTTTAATTTTAAAAAATATGTCTATGTGTATGTCTGTTTTTTTCCTGCATACATATATGTATACTATATGTGTGCCTGATAAATGTAGAGATTAGAAGGTCTTAGAGTCCCAGAAACTAGCATTGCTTACTGATGATAGTTGTGAGCTTCCATGTGGGTGCTCAAAATTAAACTTGGGTCCTTTGCATAAGAAACAAGTGCTCTGAACTGCTGATTCATCTCTTTAGTCTCAAAACAATATTTTTAAACTCTTTTCTTAACAACTACTTTATTATGAAACAATTAATTACATGTACTTTGTAGCAAGTGGATTAAGCAGCTAATAGAGAAATTAATTAGGATAGTTTACATCTGGTTTCCTATATGAGTAGCTTGTTGTATTTACTGTTATTTCAGTCAGTTAAAAATAGACTCTCTATCTTGGGTTATCCATGGCTAAAAAGTACATGGCAATAAAGACATGCTTTGCATTATACTTGAAATACTGTTTCTTTAATCTTACTATTAATTATTACCACTATGCAAATTTTCTTTAACATTTTTCGACCCTCTCTTTTGTTCTTATGCAAGTATTTGGAGATGATAAACATTTTTGCTGATTTTATGTAGGGGTGAGAAATGAAAGTAGTCAATGGCACTTGATTTTTTTTAAAAAAAAATTCACAAAAATGAAAATATTCAAGAACAGCATTATGAATTTTAATGTTTTATTTCCTATTAAATAAAACTAGTCTTTTCCAATATGATTTACTTCAATCTTTGACAAATACTATTTTTTCACTACTAAAATAATTGTTACAGACAGAGCTATGACATATAGAAACCTTTTTATCTGTATCTTCTTTATTCTCCTGTTAATTATGAAGTTTGCAGGTAAATGGCCATTGCTAGGTGGGATTATTCTGAGGGAGGGAACCCAGACATAAAACGATAAACTCAGCATGTTACCTATCATCGGGCATTCTTAGCTCCAAACTCCAGACTTATGACATGAAATGACTGCAGAATTTAGAAAAATATAAAGAAAACATGTGTTGTGGTACATGAGAGGGAATAGAAAGATACAGGAGATATGAAGGGGGAAACAAGAAAAACGGGATGACACTTGAATTAAGGATGGAGACAATGGTCAATAGAAGGATGATAAAGAGAGAGGAAGGACAAATAACATCATAAAGCCTGTAGGAATTACATTATTTTAATTATATACTTTCCTAAAACTATATATGTAATATTTGCTATATTCATATATATTGTATATTATGAATATAGTCAAACTATATATAATATACCTGTATACACATACAATAATATAGGCCACTTGGACAGACATGGCTCCCCACAAGAGTAATAGACTAACTAATTCCAGTATCAGGCATAAAGAATCTCTGCTCAAGTTGTTAGTCAGAGTAGTCTAAGTAACTGGCTATTTTAGACTCTGGTTGCCCACTAGAGGTTAAAGGTAAGCCCCAATTGCTGAAGACACTGCACACATAAGATGCAGGTCTCCAATGATCTAATATGGATCCAACTTTAAAGTCTAGTTTCTGTAGTACCAGAAAGTATTATACAAGCTTCCAATGGAGAGAAGTAGTCAATAGTCCTGTCCACTTAGAAAACCTATGAACCACAGCAATGACCAGCATGGCAACTGGTGAACTAGTGGGGGTTCTTATGTTGGCCTTACTAACTAGCAGGAAGGATAGTGTGCTAGTTAGAGAAAGCTAGCCAATTCCCTAAAGCTAATGAGATCATGGATCAAAGAAGAAAATTTACTACGGCCATTTTTGACCAGCATAATTCTAGCTATGTGCTAAAACTTATCCTTTTATACTCACAGGTAAGTGCTGCAGTTATCTCTCATCAGAGAAGTTTCTCAGTATAGCAAACAGAGACTATTCAAAGAATCCACAGGACACCTTGCAGAGACCAACTGATTGTGAGAAGCCCAGGTCAAAAGAATATATCTCCAACACAACTCTTGCAATTAAAGCTCAGGAAAATAATAGAAGAGGGGAATGAAAGATTATAAAAATCAAAAAACCAGGAGATCTGCCATGAAGGCGTGTCTCACAAAAGAGGTGCATGTACAAGGCTCAACAGTGTACAATATCAATAAATATACTTATATGGAAGGAGGAAATTTTCAGAGGTTCCCACTTATCCCACAGGCAACAAATGACTGCTGAGAGAGAGATAATGAGTCTCTTCCATGGATGTACTCCCAACTTGGTTATCTAATACAAAGTTGTCAACCCTGAATTCACATATACACAAATGACAAAAGCAGATTCAGTACATTGTGTGTGTGTGTGTGTGTGTGTGTGTGTGTGAAATACCAACAATGAAAAAAGAAGCAAAAATTTTAAGAGAGTGTGAGGGGAAGAATATTTGAAAGATTGGTTGGAGGAAAGGAATGGGGTAAGTTAGTATAATTACATTTTAATTAAAAACATTAGTGTAATATAAAAGTGGCAGGGCAAGGAGAAGGTATGGGATGTGGACCAGTAGGACTGAAAGGGGAATAAAATCTTTAGTGTAAAAATAAAATAAAAAATAACCAAAAAAGTAATTAAAATTTTTGTTAAAAATAATTTAAAATTTTACATTATTTATGATTTACTTTATATATATATATATATATATATATATATATATATATAATATGATTTAGATATGAGCTTGTGTCAGGAATTAAGAGGAACAAGAGGCCAAGAGGAGTTACAGACTGGTGAGTGAAAAGTATACTAAAACTGAAACATTTTCATAACAGTTAAGATAGCTGTGTAGGAATGACAGTGGAGACAAAGGGACAAATCTTCCATTTGGAAGACAGAAGGAACTTACAAAGCCGGCAAGAATAAGAGCAGAGCCTTGAAGATGTAACAGGCTTCACCAAGTGGCAACAAGATGCAGTTTCTTTTTTTTTTTTAACTTGAAAATTTTGTAAGTTTTATTTTTTCCTTATAGTTATATAAAATTCCATTGCATATATGGGCCGCATTTTCATTATTCATTCTCCAGTTGATGGGTGTTTGGTTGATCCCATTTCTTATCTACTGTGAATAAAGCTGTAATTAACACTGATCTAGTTATGGACTCCAGGATATAGAGTTTTTTAGAATAACCTTGAAGATGCAGTTTCGAAGGAGAACTTCTGAAATGCCTGAACACTTCTAAAATTGTACAATGATCAAGGATATGTTCAAAACCTGTAGATGGAAACCGTTGAATGCAATGGGTAAGACAACGGTTCTCATGGCTAGAGAAGAAGGCTGTGGCTAGAGTCCTTACACTCCTGATGGCCATGTTTTCTTGATGCTGGTGGGAAATTGTCAGATTATAATAGATAACTCCTCTACTTTGCTGCATTATTCACATGGAATGACTCATATCTAAACGACTTCTGTCTGTTACCAGGATAGAAATATAATAGAATAAAACAACAACAGCAAAAGAGAAATATACATATATGTGTGTGTGTGTATGTATAAATATATATATATACATATATATACATATATATATATATATATATTTGTAAATAAAGCAAAACTGTTCCAAAAATAAATCAATTATTAAAAATCACTTAACCATTTTCTGTGCTGTCTTGGAAACCCAGTGCATCTCAATTCATAGGAGAGATTCTCATAGGTAGCACATCACTGTATCTATTTCAGGTCAATTTATAATATAGTAAGTGTACTAGCTAGTTTTGTGTCAACTTGACACAAGCTGGAGTTATAACAGAGAAAGGAGCCTCAGTTGGGAAAATGCTTCCATGAGATCCAGCTGTAAGGCATTTTCTCAACTAGTGATCAAGGGGGGAGGGCCCAGCCCATTGTGGGTGATGCCATCCCCGGGCTGGTAGACCTGGGTTCTATAAGAAAGCAGGCTGAGCAAGCCATGGGAAGTAAGCCAGTAAGTCACATCCCTTCATGGCCTCTGCATCAGCTCCTACTTCCTGACCTGCTTGGGTACCAGTCCTGACTTCCTGTGGTGATGAACAGCGATATGGAAGTATAAGCTGAATAAACCCTTTCCTCCCCAACTTGCTTCTTGTTCATGATGTTTGTGCAGGAATAGAAACCCTGCCTAAGACAGTAAGAAAGGCAGATTCACATTTCAAAGTTATTTACAAAATATTTTGAAAATGAATTAGGATCTTAAACTAAAAATTTTATTTTTAAGATGTATTATAGAATGTACATTTTAACCTATCCCTTTATCCAAGCATAAAGCCCCAACAA
The DNA here is from genome assembly GCF_963924665.1 of Micromys minutus. Classification (NCBI taxonomy): domain Eukaryota; kingdom Metazoa; phylum Chordata; class Mammalia; order Rodentia; family Muridae; genus Micromys; species Micromys minutus. Next base: position 15,956,529 of record NC_137983.1, read on the forward strand.
TACTAATGACACTCTGTTATGCTTGCAGACAGGACCATTTTGTCCTCTGAGAGGCTCTACCCACTGTAGATTCAGATAACCACCTGCCAGCAAACAGTGGGTGGAGCTTGAGGATTCATATGAAAGAAAAAGAAGAAGGATTGAGGATACCAAAGAGGGTAAGACCAACAGAGTCACCTAACATGGATCATAGGGCTCAAGAGTCTGAACTACCAACCAAAGAACATACACGGGCTGAACCTAGTCCTCCCTGCATGTATGAAGCAGATGTGCAGCTTGGTCTTCATCTGGGTCCAGAACAGCTGGATTGGAGGCTATCCCTAAGGCTGTTGCCTGTATGTGGGATATGTTCTAACTGGGCTGCCTGTGCCTAGCCTCATAAAGACCTGAAGTGCCAGGGTAGGGATATACTTAGGGGGCCCCTTCCACTCATCGGAGAAGGGGATGAATGGGGGAAGGATGGAGGGTGAGAGTGACCTGGAGGGAGAAAAGTGAGTGGGTTGTAAAGTGAATAAGTAAAAAAAAATTAATTAATTAAAATATGTACATCTATTCAAGATAATTAAAGTAACAGGTCAATTCAGTTTTAAAATAACATTCACTAGAGGATTAAATAAAATGAAAATCTGTTATGTATTTCTAAATGGTAAAATTATTGCTCAAAATTTTCTCAAAGTATTTGTGTCAGTTTATATGATACTAGTTTTAGGAATGATTTTTCTGCAGTGCTAGGCACTGAACTATGATCCTTGTACATTATAGATAAGCAATCTACTACTCATGGATACTCCCAGCCTATGATTAAAATTTATTATGCAGTTTGTCATCGTTCAATATTCTTATATTAGAAGAAGTTTCAAGTTCAAAGTAAATTCTATCTAGCTAGCTACGTAAAAAATATACTTTTCCTTTCTTTGGAAACTCAAATTAAGTTTTTTCAGGTAATGTATTGTGATTTTTTATATACGTTTTATTGCCATTTTGATTACTGAAGATTTAGAAAGCAGTATTTTGATTAAAGAAATACAGTGCAACAATTAACACAGTGTGAATGAGATGCTCACTATGCAAAGGAACTTTCTAGCAGGTCTAATGTCTTGGCCATTGACATGACCTATTTGATAGAAGGAGAATGTCTTATTCGAGTTCCACACATGAGCACTGCATGTAAATCATCATGCAATTGTGATAAGCAAAAGGAAAAATTGATTTAAGAGAATAAAATAAGTCCAGGATTTATCTCATCTGTGGGTGTTTACCTTTAAGATTTATGTGTTTCATTTGCAATATCCATAAACTTTAAGCAACTAGTAAAAGCACACAGGGAAGAATGAGATCGGTCAACCAAAAGTGAATAGAATTTAATGTTATAAAGAAGTAAATGGGAGACACAGAAAAGGAAGGATTGGATGGAGTGGGGGATGGGATAACAAAGTCGATGAAGGACTATGGGGAGAGAAGGTTATCTAACACTAATAGCCTTTTGTAAAATCCACAGAGCAATCTACTGCTGTAAGTTTCCTAAATTACACATAAACATATATATAAGACAAGCTTGGGTGTAGTTACCTTACAGTGAGAGAAAGATAACCCAACTAGGCAGAACACAAAACAACAAACAAACAAACAATGCCATGAACAATATCAAGAATGAGTTATTTCTTGTTGAGTTGTTGGTCTATGGAATCCCATACCCATCCAAACATTATAAGCTATCGCTATTTTCTCTTGGTTACTCTCCAGAATTTAACAGAACCAGTTTCCAAGAACACCACATACTTGAGTCATAGAGAGGTCATTTAAGTAAATATTTATGTCATCAGGATATGTTAGGATTTTTAAAGCAAAAACAACAAAGGCAAAAAAACTTTAAAACTGCTGAGTGTATGCCCTTAGAAATGAAAGAAGACAATTTATAGACTATACTTATAACTTATATCCAAACCATGGGCATTTAGTAATAACATATCATGAATAAATAAGCAAAAGATTCAATATTCAAGGAGAAAATAACATAATATGTACAAACCACATGTAAATCCAAAATATAAAAAGGCGAAAATGTCTTGTTGAACATGCAGATTGTATAATGTCTACAGAATCTTAGACTAAAGTCATAGCGAGTTAGCTGTATATCAAGAACACTGGCAACTTTTCAGATTGAGCATCAAGGATAACTTTAAAACAACAAGTCTTTAAAGAACATGCATATACCAATTAAATCCATTTAAAACGACAGACTTGTCAAAATCACATGTAGAGTAAATGGCATGCATATGTATATTTATATTCATATGAATATGTTTATATTCAAAAGGGAAAGCTCTTGAAATACATGAACAAAGCTAGAGCTCTCCAGAAGTCATTTTTAAGGTGTATAAGATCTACTGAACAAAAATAATTTTATAGAACTTTATACCCAACATCTGGCAATGCCACTTTGTGACTTAGGTTTAAAAGTAATTCAGGGTTCAGGTTGAAAACATGTCACAGACCTTATGAAGCTCAAAAAGAAGAAAAGCCAGAATGTGAATGCCCCAGTCCTTCCTAGAAGGTAGTAAAAGGCACTCACAGGAGAAAATACAGGGACAAATAGAGGAGTGGGTATTAAAGAAAAGATCATTCAGAGACTGCCTCACCTGGGGATCCATCCCATATGCGGCCACCAAACCCAGTCACTATTGCTGATGCCAAGAAGTGCTTACTGGTAGGAACCAGATATGGATACCTCCTTGAAGGCTCTGCCAGAGTCATTCATTTACAGTTGAGGATGCTTGCAGTAAACCATTGGACTGAACACTGGGTCCCCAATGAAGGAGCTAGAGAAAGGACTGAAGGAGCTGAAAGGGTTTGCAACCCCATGAGAAGAACATTATCAACCAACCAAACGCTCCAGGGACTAAAACAACAACCAGTGAGTAAACATGGAGAGACCGATGGCTCCAGGTGCATATTCAGCAGAGGATGGCATTGTCTGGCATCAATGAGAGGAGAGGACTTTGGTCCAGTGAAGCTGTGTTTTCCCAGTGTAGGGGAATTCCAAGGCATGAGGTGGAAAGAGTGGTTGGGAGAGGGAGCATCTTCATGGAAACAAGTGGAGGGGGAGGGGGCATGGGAGTAGGGGTAAAAGGAATAATATTTGAAATATAAATTCAGAGAATATGCAATAAAAACAAAAAAAAACAAAAACAAAACACAGAAAAGGCCAACTAGGAACCTTTTGCAAATCACAGGTATAATCAGACACCCCAAATCTTGTCTAAAATGAGGGGATTTCATTTTCCTAACTCATGAAGTTTTCCCTATTATTTCCTTTTCAATAATACTTACAAAATACTCAATGACAGAATCGTTCTTACTTTCTACTGTAAGCAACTCAGAATAAAGTCTCACCTAGGTCTCATTAAAACTAAACATGATTCGAAAGCTTTTATGTACTGATTTCAATAGCCTCCTTTTAAAGTTGTCCAAGTACACCTATGATACACTATTTATGTCACTGAGATACGGTTCTTTATTCAAACAACTAGCATTCCATGTATCTGGGCACCTTGTATTTATTTAACCAATGATAAATTCAATTTTCCCCCTAAATAGTATCTATATTGAATATATCATTTTTCTTGTCATTTGACCCCAAAAAATAAGTAATAAAACAATTTACATACAATTTACACAAAACCATCTATTTTAAAAATAATCTAGGATACTTAACAGTATAGGCAGAATATTCATGTTTTATATAAACACTACGCCATTCCACAGTGGCAACTTAATTGGTATCCTTGGCGCTTCCTTGTATGTCCATGAATCCTGGGATATGACTAAGATTTTATTGTGCTAGTTTTTATTTAGAAGGTATTGACAAGGCATTAACAAAAATAGACATCAAGGAATGATTCATTTCAGTACAGTGGTTACTCCTTGGGTGGGTATAACAACAGAATGGTAGGTGGTAGAAATTGGACTCTGCCTTCAAAGTTCCATTGCTCTTTTTCGGCATGTAAAGTATTGAACCAAGTTTAAACTTGGAATCGCAGAGTCAGAAACTAGACTGAAGCTTAGACTCATAATTTCAAAGCTCATTTAGATAATTATGGAACTAAATAAAGAATAAAATGAAAAGGCAGCCTATGATTCACAATATTGCAAGCTGTGATGCTGTAATAGTGCCAAGAACAGAGATCAACACACACAGTACCCAAAACCTTCCACATGGCTTGTGTGCACTGTTATGGTGTATGTGGCATGTATAGAGACATGTGCAGAAAGAAATCAGGAGGCTTTGTCCAGAATAGCCAAGGTCAAAACTGCTGTCTTTTTGACAACTCATTTTGCCTCCTTTTGGTAACAGATGCAAATTTTAATTTATGTTCTCAAAATAAAATTAATCAACTGATGTACTACTAATAAGAATATGATCTCATTAAAAGATGACACAGACATTTAGATTTGAATCATCAAACCCTGTACAAAGGAGCTCAGCTCACTAGCTTATCTCATTCCAAGTTACTCTATTAACCATCTGAAAAGCCTTTGAGTAAGAACAAACAGTACTCTTTCTTGTCCATCATCCTTCCCTGTTTTCTTATGTCTGTGACATTATTAGTGCTTTTATCATTCACTAATTACCTCTTATCCTTTACATATGGTTTACAGTCTCTGTGTCCTATGTTTACAACTTATGTGCCAACTATCTTATGAAACATTATTGAATAACCATCCAGGAAGTCAGGTTCACTGCAGAAAATGTATCACTCTCTGTTTACATCTTACATGTTGTTCATTATTTTATGAATTTACTCAATTAATATTGTTGCTCACTTTGTAAGTAATGCTGCTTCACTGATATCATTATGAAGATGCCTTCCTCCAAGCTTCTCTTGCTAGTAACTTTCTTCTTAATTGCTTTTTCTAACTCTCTTGATAAATGTACTCCAAATTGTCCAAGCAATGGCTGTGTTGTCACAAGAAACATTATCAAGTAACTGCTTTAGGAGCTAGATATATGGCAACTGAATGCTTTGGTAAAGTTCAGTGAACTCATCTTTTTTCGGAGGTTTGGAAGTCTGGGATTTTGTTGTCATCATTATTAACAAAATGTTTACTGATGCCATTCTAATTGGCTTCTTTCCAGAATGTCAGTATTGTGATGACTTAACTGAGAATCTCCCCTATAATCTCTGAAATTTGAATACTTGGACACTTGTTGGCGGTGCTGTCCTGAGATGTTTGGGTTGTGAGGCCTTGGTAGAGGAAGTATGTCACTGTGCATTAGTTCTCATGCTTCAGAGAAATTCACTATTCACCAGCTCATTCTCTGCTTCTTGCTTGCAGTTCCAGATGTGACCTCTCAGATTCTAGTTCATCCGACATGTCTGCTGAATTCTGCCATGCTGATATGACATGACCTACTCCTACCTCCCTGAGACAATAAGTCACATAATCCCTTCTATATACAGTTTGCCTTAGTCATAAGTTTTATCACAACAGTAAAGTACCCAAGACATATGTCAAGATTGAGGTCAGGGTTGAGAATTCTATTGCTATTATGGCTATCCACATGCAAGGCATACTGTGGTTATCTGTTCTCTTTGGAGTCCTGGTAAGGACCAAATAAGCCCAGTCTCGGGAAGAATATCTTCCTGTACTTTATCTGAAGATCCTGCTCATGTTTTTTATTTAATCTCCCTTAACATATTGATTTTACTTGTTTTATTTTACTTTTTACTAGATATTTCTCTATATAAGATGTTGTTGCAGTGTTGACTATTATACAACTTTTTATTTTATGGCAGAATTTACCAACAACAATTCAGATAAATATTGCTGACACAGAGAACAGGAAAATATGGAGAAAATAATCATTTTTGTTGATGCTTTAGGAATAGAGTTTTATGACATAAATTTCTGGCTGAAACAAACCTTTCACAGGCAAGTGAAAACATGAAAAATCATGAAAAGACAAAGAGCAGATTTCAAGCAAAATGTGTGCATTGAATGAAGTGTTGAATTTTGTTTGACGTGATTGTACAAAAGGTATTTGATCCAGGTATTTGTGATACATGTGAAGCAGAGGCAGGCAGATCTCTGTGAGTCTGAGAATGGCCTAGTCTAAAAAGAGAATTCTAGGACAGTCAGGGTTACATAGAATATCTGTCTTGAAAAGCAACAACAAAAAGGTGTGTGAACTCTAATAAGTTTTATACATATACTCATGTATACAAAATACATAGGAGACAAACTTTCAAGTACATATAGAAATCTACCCATACATATAAATGTATTTGTACATTTCTAAACACATATATTTAAATTCCAAATGTGATAAAAATGTTTAGCTAAACTATCTTCCAAATACGAAAGCTATTTTATCTCAAATTTAAGCAATTTTAACCAGGCAAGAAGTCAGGCATGATCAGTCAGTAGAGGGTGATGTAGAAGAGCCACAGAATTGAGACTATTTGGGGCAGCAAAATGGACCTAAACCTGTCTCTAAATGAAACAAAACAAACAAACAAAAAGTGCACTAAAATGCACTTTAGAATACTTGAAAGGAGAACTGGAAAGAAGTTCACTTCAAGAGTCAACACATAACACCCTCTTGATATTTAAGACAGGTTTCTAAAGATGGTGCATGTTGAAGCTGCCTAGCACCATAACTTGTCCTTTATAACTTGTTTCTTGTTTCCTCTTGCGCTGGGAACATTCCAACTTCAGAGCAAAGCCTCCCTCCACTGGTTAAAGTGTAACCACTCTGCCTTTCATCCCTCATTCTCTCTAACTCACTTCTTCCATGCAGTGAGCAGATTGACGCTCTGCATGAAGAGAAAAATGAGGCTGAGCAGTGATGAATAATACATCGAAAGAAAAACTGATATCTACTATCAGCAAAGCCCATCATACTCATAAAAGGGTATCTTTGCGATTTAACATCAGAATTACTAACTGCTCCCCCCCCCCAAATATAGTCTGAAGTCCAAAAATATTGTTACATCCAATGGTTTACATGTCATTTTATTAAAAAAAAACAATAAATTTTGTACAACTGACATGACAAAATTTAATAGGATTATGTGTAAAAAAGACTGTGATTGAGCAACCCAAAAGAGTCCAATGGAAGTCTGCTCCACAGAAAACTTCCACTGATGAGAAAGCCACCCAAGCACTAACCAGGCCCAACCCTACTTTGCTTCCCAGATCAGACAAGAGCAGACACATTCAGAGTGGTATGGCCATAGAAGTGAGGCTTGACTGTCTCTGTCTCTGCTGCCTGCCTTTGGATCCCTTTCCCCAACTGGGATGCCTTGCCTAATTTCAATAGAAGATGCACCTTGTCCCACTGCATCTTGATATGCCAAGACAAGTTGATATCCACGGAAGGAGTCCTCGTCTCTGAGAAGAAAGGGAGTGGAGATGGGAGCCAAGGAGGGGAGAGGGAGGAACTAGGAGGAGATGAGGGAGAGAAAGCTGCTATCAGGTGTAAAGTTAATGAATAAACTAATTAATGAAAAAGGCAAGCCAAGGCTCCCTCTTGACCTCTCTCAAACAGGAGAACAAGACAGTAGAATAGCAAAGTCCATCGTAATTAACTACAACCCCAGAATGCTTCTTCATGTGCATAGCAAGAATGACAAGAGAGGAAATTGAGAGACTGCCTATACAGTGGCTCATCATATTAACCATGACAGAACTTGGACCAATCAAAACTGTTCTCATTTGCATGGTGAGAAGAGAAACCAAGCAATCTCATACAAAATGGCATACCCCAACCTAGTGAGGTCATGTTTAAAATGGAAAACACTGCAGGTCATCACCATTCCTAGGGCCCAGAGCCCTGTTACTGCTGTCTGTTACTTTCTTTCAGTACAATCGATTTTATCTTCTGATTTTCTATTATACAATGGAATTTTAGTGATAATAAATTATAGGAAGGTCATTATATTATACAAATTGGTAGGAAATAAAGGTTGTTATAACACACCTATTACTCAGATTTCTCCCAGGAGCTGTTTTTGATCAAACAGTCTAAATTATATCCAGTATCACAGGAGATAGGAATAATTCATATATTAGGCAAATTCATGTGCATATATTAGGCAATTCAGGCATGAGAGAGGACTTTACTATGTCTGTTGATTATTAGTTGTTCTCAACCTACATCAAAATCCTACATTTTTGATGCCCTTTGATACACTCTAACACCCCCCACAGTGTGTATGTGTGTATACATATATATATAAATGTGTGTGTGTGTGCATATATATATATATATATATATATATATATATATATATATATATATATTCACACCACATTTACATTAGATTGTGAAAATGGAATGCTCTTTGTCCTTTCAGCATTAAGTGGGGCATTTCAGCAAAGATAAAGTGAATATGGGCACTTGGTTTTTCTCAATTAAATTGACACCGGTGGTGTAAAACACATCCCCTTGTCTCTCTGCTTACCAGAAGCATTTGGGAACCAAAAATGACATTTCAGCAGGGATTTCTCTTGGAAATGAAAATTGCAGAATAGTTTCAATAACAGTCAACATTCAAACCCATTAAGTCATCTTTCTTATTGTGTTCAACACCATCGAATCCAAGGGCTGTGTGAATGGTCACAGCTGGATGCATAAGACATTGAAATGCAAGAAGCAGTGCCATTGCATCAGGGATAATGAGACGGGGAGCAGTGTGTGGGTGAAAGATATAAAGTCATCACTGAATTTTGATTGTAGCTCAGCAGTCAGATGAAAAAATCACTTGAAATTCTACAATGATTCATTAAACACAGATGTGTATCTATCTGGAGGACAGGAAAAGGGAGTACATATAACTCTGCATGTTTAGCAAGTAACACTGAAGAAGAAATTTATAATTTGATTTTGGTCTTTTCTTAAGGCAAGATAATTCTAAAGCAAGGGAGCTTTTTTCATTTTATCAGACCAATCAAAGAGGGGGAAAAAAAGTGTTCAAACTCCAGTGCTCTTATTTTTCTCTCCTCATTATTTTTATAGACTGTAACCATGGTGATATTCAGAACCACAGCTCTGTTCCTTCCACAGCTTCTAAGCTTGAATATCTAACTACATATCACCACCTCCCCCACAGCAGCCACATTCAGAATCCTTTGAAATGTACTTTAGTCTTGCTTTATGTCATTTTCTTGAAAGTCTGAGGAACTGAATTTGATGTTGCTGATCTATGGAGACCATCAAGATGATGTCTATTCCTTTTCAGGGCTGTAGGCACAGAACTTCTGTTCACAAGGGTAGAATTTACCCTGGGAATAATGTAAGTCAAGTGTGTTGAGGTGGAGAGATACACCTAGGGAGAAAGAAAAGAGAGGATAGGAGGAAGGATTGTGGGCGGGGTGACCTGGAGGGGCACAATGGGTGGGATTTAAAGTGATTAAGTAAAAATTAATTAGTTAATTAATCAAAAAGAATGTAAATCAGGCTGAGATATTTTAACTGTGCTGGTTATAGCTCATTGAAACAGCCAAACTGATGTGCATGGCATTTTTGATCTGTCTTCCCGATTCTATCAAGGTGTAAAATTACACTTTAGAGTCAGGTTGGAACCACCATCTACATGATGACAAATGACTTGCACCTGTTACTGATGTACAGCTCTCCTTAAACCTTTTAAGTGTAGTTCACCTCTTAGGCATGGCAGCTGACAGACTGAGTGGGCTATGCTTCAGTGATGCTTGGAGTTCCCTGAATTGCTCTGGTATCTTTACCTTACCCGGTTGCCTCTTTATGGTAAACCTTTTAGAATATTTGCTACCTCAGACCTAGGGCTTTTCCATTCCTGCAAGATATTCTTTGACACTCACCTACCAATGAATACATCTGTGAGGATTTCATAAAGTTATAAAAGTTCCACAATTTTAAATTTTCTCCTCTTTCAACTCATGTGTTCCTATTCTCACGACTCTTTTTTTTTTTCAAATTAAAAACTATACATTGTTTTATTACATAGCTGTTTTTCCTGCATGTGTGTATGTTAATCACATATGCTCTTAGTAGGTATGGAAGAATCTCAGTCTTCCAGAATTGAAGAGATGTAGGGATCTGAGCCACCAAGCAGATGTTCAAACTCTAACCCAGGTTCTCTGCAAGAGCAGCAAGTGCTCTTTAACAGTGGGCCATCTCGCCAGCACCTTTTACATATTGTTTTTTATATTTTTGTTTTGTGTGCCCATGTGGGCATGTTCATGTGGGGAGTGCATGGTACATATTAGTGTCTGCAACACATGTTGTAGGAATGTTCAGAAGCCGAATGATAACCTGATGTGGTGCTTCATAGTCATTGTCCCCCGTATTTGAAATAGGTTCTCTCAGTGACCTAAGACTCACCAAGTTCAGTTTCCTTATATTTGTGACTTTTTTAACATGAAAATAAATATTAGCTGGATACATTTGATACTGTAGAATATACAGTAACTTCAATGTTTTTTCAGAGCTGATGAATCACTTTATTTTATATCTAGCCCTTCTAGGATCATTTTTTATATAAATACAAAATGACAGAAGGAAATTTAGGTCCACTTTAAAGCCATCTAGAAATTCTGCTCTAATAATAAGCCAAAATTCACTTAATAACTTTTTCTGAAAATATTCAAGTCAGCTACTCAAGGAGCAACATTTAGAATCAAACATTATAGCAGAAACCAAATATATACCGTTTTTTACATGTTGAAAGATAATGGCAAGAAAACATCTTTTTAAAGAAAACCTTAGCTTTATGAAATGAGACCATTTTGCCTTTTACAGGATCAGAACATTTTGACTGTAAATAACTCAGAAAATCATATCATGCAATCCTCTCAAGTAAGAGTCATAGTGTTTCCAGCAACACTGATAGGTTTCATGGTGTCATAAAGACAGGCACAGAGTGAAGGGGACGCGATTTGTTAGAAATCAAGACTGTAGGAAAGTGACATATGTGTTCCCTATGACAGCTGACAACAATGCCAAGTTTTGAGTTGTGTTTTAGTCAGTGTGAGTGTGGAGACCTACACTGTCCACAGATACTTTACAGTCCCCACAGGCATTGCATAGCTTTGGAAGCCATGGGTTGAGGAGGGTGATTAACAAGAAATAAACACACCATTAACAAGGGAGGTATATGAAAGGGTATGAAGGAAGGCAATGGGAAGAAAAAAAACGATGTATTTATATTATAATCTCAAGAAATATAAGAAAAATATGAGACAAAAGTACACTCTAAGAGTCTACTTGATTTTTGCTGGGCTTTCAAAGTACTCTGTAGACTTTATTATCCAGAGATATTCAGCAAACTGACTTCCTCAAGGAGAAAATGTCCTGATTTATAGTACTTACTAATATTGTCATGTGGCCAGTTGAGTTACAGATGTTTTATCTGCAGGTTCCTGTTGCTCTGAGTATTTAACAACAGGTAGCAGAAGCAGGGGCTGCTCCAGCAGCCTAGTAGTTTCTCCATAATTTGGAATAAAACTGTTTTTATTTGTTCCATGCTTTCTCTGCTTAATTTTAGACTGAATGTTTTCCAAAGAGCTACTCAGTTGAAAAAGAAAAAAAAAAAAAAAAAAAAAAAAAAACAGACTCCTTTGAATAATTAAAATAATAAAGCCTATTGGATAATAAATGTTTGGTTCTGATTAAAACCTGGATGGGGGCAGGCTCTTCTAGGTGAGTTCTCTTCCCTTTTCTCCTAGTGATACTCCTTCTCCTCCGATGATAACTCACTTCTCAGTCTGTCTGTACCAGTGAATGAGAAGAAAGGTACATCAAGTATCTGCATCACTGAGATGATCATATGTTAATGCTACTGCCATAGACCATGGTGGAAAAACACAGCAGACAGTATCCATTTGAAGTATCCATCTCACACCCATCAGTTATACTAGGCATAATCATGAGAATTGTCTTTATGTTCTATTACTATGCTTTCTTCCACCTCTAGCTTGAAAACTCATTATAATTACAACCTCTTTTACTCTAAAATCAGCCTATTTCTCTAAACCAGGGTTCAATAATGTTTTCCTTCAAAGGCCAAATGAACAATATGTTAGATTTTGTGAGCCAGAAAGTTTCTGAACCAGCTATTCAAACTCACGCTTTTAGCAATTACATATTACATAAATGCATAAACTGGCTATGTTCTAATATTTACCAAAAAAGACAAAAGATTTGGCAGAAAGGTCATGATTTGTCTGCAGTTCTTTTAAACAGCTGTAGAAAACAAGGACTATGATTTTGTTAATTCAGCTATACACACAGCAAACATTCCCCCATCTATTGCTATCCTAATCCTGAAACGTAAAAGAACTCAATATTCCTTGAACTGCCCGGAGAAGACTGGAATCACAGACATTCCCCAGGTATCTTATGGAGTAGAGCACTGTGTGTTCCAAATGCAGAGGCCCACACTAGTCTACTCCACATTGCTCTCAGATCTTTTCTTTTTTTTTTGAGATGATTAGGTTTTTTAAAAATGTTTTAGAGTCAGTTGGGACAGATAAGACTCAAAGCACAAAGCACACAGTACACTAAAACACTACTAAAACTTTTCCATCCATTTTTACTTTTCTACCTATCATACATATATTTTTGACACAGGGTTTCTTTTCGTAGCCCTGGTTGTCCAGGAACTCACTCTGTATCATCTGTAGTCCAAGCTGACCTCAAACTCAGAGATCCATCTACTCTAATTCTCAGTACTGGGACTAAAAGTATAGACCATGACTGCCAGGTTATTTCCTAGTTTGAAAACATGACATACAGTCCAGGGCCTTCTTAGGGTATGTGAATTATTATCACTTAAATTATTATTTACATTTTTATCAGTTTGATTTGCAAGACACAATTTATAGGAGGAAGGGTTTGTTTTGACTCTCAGTCGAGAGAATCCTATTATTAGTGGTAGGAGGGTATAGGGGGAGCAGTTGTTCCAATGGACAGCACAACTTAATCTCACTTTCAGGGATTCAGAAGTCGAGGACTCAGGCTAGAATCAGATATGAATACACCTTCAAGGTTCAACTCCCTGTGGCATACTTAGACTAGCTGGACCACAGTCCTCAAAGTTCCACAAGCCCTCGAAGCAGCAGCATGAAGTGGAAACAAAAGTCCATACACATGAGTCACAACAGCTAAATAATCTCTGGCTGGTGATTTAGCAGCATAGGAGGATGAGTGATGAGGCAGGAATGCTGGGTGGGTGGGGGAGCATCCTCTTAGATGCAGAGAGGACAGGGAAAGAGACAGAGGGAGGGGAGTCCAGGAAGAGGACAACACTTGAAATGTAAATAAATAAAATAACCAATTAAAAAGAAAAGGAAAACAGCTAATTATGCTAAAAATAATAATATTTTTGCCCTGTGTTGAGTATGTCACATTTTACAGGAGACTTCTAATATGGTACCCAAATAAACCAACATATATAGGAAGCAAGGAACAACTGTGGAGACCATAGCAAGTTATATATCTCAAGCATAGAAATTTTTAACTCTAGCTGGCCAGTATCAATGCAGTGTTAGAAGGCTTCTTGAGTGACATAAGGGATTAATTTCTATGAAAACATAAATGTTGTAATGAGTCGGATGTATTGAAAACCAGAGGACATTTTAACAGCAGAAAAAACAAGTAGATGATCCTTACAGTTAACACATGACTCCACATGAGTTATATGCATGGACGTGGCAAGCTAGGAGCAGATATGTAAGAGGGAATGCTATCTCCTTGTACAAAGCTCAAGTGCAAGTGGAACAAAGGTCTCCACATTAAACCAGGTACACTGAAATTATTAGAAGAAAAGGTAGGGAAAACCTTAGAACACATACACACAGGAGAAAATTTCCTGAACAGAACACCAATGGCTTGTGCTCTAAGGTCAAATATCAACAAATGGGAGTTAATGAGATTGCAAAGTTTCTGTAAGGCTAAGGACACTGTCAAGAAAACAAAACAGCAGCCAACAGATTGGGAAAGGATCTTTACCAACCCCATATCAAATAGAGGCCTAATATCCAAGGTGTACAAAGAACTCAAGAAGTTAGACACCAGAGAATCAAACAACCCTATTAAAAATGGGGTACAGAGATGAACAAAAAGTTCTCAATTGAGAAATATTGAACGGCTGAGAAACATCTAAGGAAGTGCTTGACATCCTTAGTCATCAGGGAAATGGAAATCAAAACAACCCTGAGATTCCACCTCACACTAGTCAGAATAGCTAAGATCAAAAATTCAGATGACAGCAGATCCTGGCGAGGATGTGGAGAAAGAGGAACACTTCTCCACTGTTGGTGGGGTTGTAAACTGGTACAACAACTCTGGAAGTCAGTCTGGCGATTCCTCAGAAAATTGGACATAGTACTACCTGAAGATCCAGCTATTCCACTTCTGGGCATATACCCCAGAGAAGCTCCAACATACAACAAAGACACATGCACCACAATGTTCATAGCAGCCCTATTTCTAATAGCCAGAAGCTGGAAAAAACCCAGATGTCCTTCAGTAGATGAATGGATACAAAAATTGTGGTATATTTACACAATGGAGTACTACTCAGCTATCAGAAACAATGACTTTATGAAATTCTTAAGAAAATGGATGCATGTAGAGAATATCATCCTGAGTGAGATAACCCAGTCACAAAAGAACAGACATAATAAACAGTCACTGATAATTGGATATTAAAAGCAGAAATCTCTGAACACCCCAGAAACAACTCACAGACTATATGAAATTCAAGAAAAAACAAAGGCCCCCCCCCCCCAAAAAAAAAGAAAAGAAAAGAAAATGAAAAACCATTATGGTTAATCTTTACACACCAAGAAAACTTTGATATTTCCAGGTTACATCTTGTTTTATATGTACTTTATGATCATTGTCACTACTAAGATTTTAATGCGTACTATCAAACATTTAAAAAAACCAAACACTGACAAAAATGTACTTGTATGCTTTTATGCAAAAATGCTTAAAATCTGTACATTTATCTTTGTTTTTTTAAATAAAGTTTTCAATTAAAAAAAAACAGAGGGAATGAAAACACATGAATATGACTACTTCCAGCAAGTGAAGGGAGACAAAGAAAACTCCGAGTTCTGTTCTTCTTATGGAATAGAGAAAATGAGAAACAGAATAATGAGAGAAGTGATAATCCATGCAGGAGTGGTTTGAGATTGAGGTAATATTAACAGACAAGAAGAACCAAAAATAAAAATGATAGCTAATGTTTAGGACATGTTACTGCAAAGACATTTAATGAGGTAGAGAGAATAGACAAATAAAGAGGTAGAGATTTGTATAATATTTGCATGCTTTGTGTGTGTAAGAGAGAATAAAAGAGAGGGAGAGAGAGAGAGAGAGAGAGAGAGAGAGAGAGAGAGAGAGAGAGAGAGAGAGAGAGAGACAGAGACAGAGACAGGGCAGGGGATAAAGATAAAAATTTTAATTATCCTAGCTAGGAAAAAGGGCTAACAAATTGAGTTTATTTCTACAGACTATACTTAAGTTTTAGGAGTAAGTATTTTATTAAGAAAGACAAAATATTCTTTAAATTCAGTTTATGGCAGGTTTAAAAATTCCATCTACAGCATGTTTAAATTTTGTATTCAGCATACAATGGAATATGAAAAAACAAATTTATTTAAGTTATTAAGAGTTAGTATACATGTATCTTCTGGGTATAAAGTTATAATTTAAATATTTCAGTTCTAATATCAGACTACTATTAATAACTTATATACACTAGAAAATTGGCATTACCTCCTTAAACATCACCACTTCTTCATAAGAGAGGTGATAATACCTGTATGTTAAACTAATTATCATACCTATATGTGGTATTACAAGTGATATAAAAACACACTATCTACCATTCAATATTGATAAAATATTGTCTGTCATTTTTTCTTTATCATTTTTATTGTATATCCTCTGTATTTACATTTCAAATGTTATTTGCTTCCCCTCCCATCCCTTCTCCCCCTTCTCTTACTTCCATGAAAATGCTCCCATTCCCAACCACTCACTTCCAACTCAGCTCCTTGGCATTCCCCTACACAGGGAAAATGAGCCTTCTCTGGACCAAAGGCCTCTTCTCCCATTGAGGCCAGACAATGCCATTCTCTGCTAAATAAGCAAATGGAGCTATGGGTCTCTCCCTGTATGTGGGAGCTGTGGAGGGTTTGGTTGGTTGATATTGTTGTTCTCATATGGGGTGGCAAACCTTTCCAGATCCTTCAGTCCTTTCTTTAGTTTCTCCACGGGGTCCCCATGTTCAGTTTGATGAATAGCTGCAAGCATCTCATATATTTTGGTATGGTTCTGGCAGGGCCTCTAAGAAGGCCTTCATATCATGCTCCTGCCAGTAAGCACTTCTTACCATCAGCAATAGTGCCTGGGTTTGGTGGCTGCATATGGGTTGAATCCACAGGTGAGTCCGTTTCTGGATCACCTTTTATAAAGTCCCTGCTCCTCTGCTTGTTCCTGTATTTTCTCCTGTGAGTGTTTTCTTCTACCTTCTAAGAACAACTGAAGCATTCTGGCCTTCCTTGTTTTTGAGCTTCATAAGGTCTGTTAATTGTTTCTTGGGTATTCCAAGTTTTTTGGACTAGAATCCTTTATCAGTGAGTGCACATCATGTGTGTTCTTTTGTGACTACATTACCTCACTCAGGACTTCTAGTTTCATCAATTTGTCTAGGAATTTCATAAAGTCATTGTTTTCTAATAGCTGAGTAGTACTCCATTGAGGAAATGTACCACAATTTCTGTATCCATTCCTCTGTTGAAGGACATCTGGATTCATTCCAACTTCTGGCTATTATAAGTAAGGCTGCTATGAACATGGTTGAGCTTGTGTCCTTGTAATACGCTGGAGCATTTTGAGGTATATGCCCAGGATTTGTATAGCTGGGTCCTCAGGTAATATATGTCTAATTTTCTGAGGAATTGCCAGACAGATTTCCAGAGTAGTTGTTCCAGCTTGCAATCCCATCAACAATGGAAGAGTATCCCTCTTTCTCCACATCTTTACCAGCATCTATTGTCTCCTGAGTTTTTATTTTAGCCATTCTGAATGGTATGAGGTGGAATCTCAGGGTTGCTTTGATTTGCATTTCCCTGATGACTAGGGATGTTGAATATTTCTTTAGATGCTCCTAAGCCATTCGGTATTCCTCAGTTGAGAATTCTTTGTTTCACTCCATACCCCATTTTTAATAGGAATATTTGATTCTCTAGAGTCTAACTTCTTAAGTTCTCTGTATATATTAGGATTTTTCCAATCTGTTGAGTCACCTTTTGTCCTAATAACAGTGTCTTTTGCTTTATAGAGAAGCTTTGAGATTTTATGAGGTCCCATTTGTTTATTCTTGAACTTAGAGCATAAGCCATTGGTGTCCTGTTCTAGAAAATTTCCCCTATGCCTATGGGTTCTAAGGTCTTCCCCACTTTCTGCTCTATTAGTTTTGGTATACTCGGTTTTACCTGGAGGTGTGAAGGTCTTTGATCCGCTTGAACTTGAGCTTTGTCCATAGAGATGAAAATGGATTTATTGTATTCTTTTCATTCTTCTACATGCTGACTGCCAGTTGAACCAGCACCATTTGTTGAAGAGGTTGTCCTTTTTCCAATGAATGTTTTTAGTTCCTTTGTCAAAGATCAAGTGACCATAAGTGTGTGAATTCATTTTTGGATCTTCAATTCCATTCTATTGATCTAACAGGTATTTCTGTAATAATACCATGCAGTGTTTATCACAATTGATCTATAATAAAAGCTTGAGATCGGGGATGGTGATTCCCCCAGAAGTTCTTTATTGTTGATAATAGATTTTGCTCTCCTGGGTTTTTGGGTTTTTTGTTGTTGATGTTGTTGTTGTTGTTGTTGTTGTTGTTGTTGTTGTTATTTCAAATGAATTTGCAAATTTGTCTTTCTAACTCTATGAAGAATTGAGTTGGAATTTTGATAGGAATTGCACTGAATCTGTAAATAGCATTTGGTATGATGGCCATTTTTAGTATATTAATGCTGCCAACCCTTGAGCATCAGAGTTCTTTTTATCTTCTGAGATCTTCAATTTCTTTCTTCAGAAACTTAAAGTTCTGGTCATACAGATCTTTCACTTGCTTGGTGTCTCTCATTTTTCTAGCTACAACTAAATAAAGTGATAATAGCTGTACTTTTGTTCCATTAGTCTCTGTTGAATATGTTTTAATTGTTTTAAACTCACTAAGGTATCATGGTGGGCCTGCATATATAGGCCACACTATAGTTGAACCTTTCTGCATCTCCTCCTGCTTCTGCTTCATAAGTGAGAATAGAGCAAGTATTTATTACCACATCCTACTCTTTCTTCTTTTTAATTTCCCATAAACTGTCTTGCCTTTATATGCGTAGAGTAAACTAGTCCTAATGGAAACAAACAGCTAGGATTTCTTTATAGAAAATTGGCTAACTCCCTACATGAGTAACTTTAGGGTGTATATCATTTCAAGTACATGGAAAATATGTCAATGGATTTCTATATCATTCCAGTACCATTTTAAATTGAATTTACATTTCTAATAATAATCTCAAATTTCAAAATAGTGTTTGTTATACAATAAAATTCATGCCTAACTCAAAGATGATTTCTAACAGATTCAGGCACCTTTGTCCTGAGTATTGTGCCCAATTAATATATATTTATAGTATTAATACATGTATTTAACCTGTTTTAATACTTGCTTTTGAAAATGAGAATGCATAGGTGTTTTGATAATATTTTTTAAAGTCATACTATACTTCTGATCAACTACTTGTGTCCTTTCCCCTACTGTCTCTAGACAAAAACGTAGCCAGCAATTTTTTTAAGTTACAAAGCGGGTGAGTCTCTTTGCTCACAAACCTGCGTAGATTCAAACTTCATTCTAAATAAAAGTCTGAGTCGTTACCATGGTCTATCATGTTGCATGGGACCTGTTAATTTTCCATCACAGCCACATTGCCCAATACTGATCATCTTCTCCACTTCACTTGGGTACATAACACTTTTTTCTAAGGCATCAAGAACCTGTCAATGATGTTCTTGACCCATGATACTAGTACAAACCATTGTGTTTGCCAGAGAATTTCCCCTGGCCCATCTATTCATCTCCTTTAAGTCATTATTTAACACAGTAACACTTTCTTACTGAATTTGGATCTGATGATCATCCTTATAATCCTAAGCCTATTCCACAGCATGGAATTTTTAGTCAACTTCTACCTTCCTTTCCCAGAGTAATAACACTTAATAACACAGTACAAAAACCATCTTATTGGTAATATAATGTTCCCTTAATGTTGCATGTTCTTTATACTGGTGCAGTTTATCAAGGCACACTTCTGTCTGTGGATGTTCTTGGGTGTTTTTTCAATGTTTTCTATTGGTTTTGCATCTCCAAATGCAGGTAGCCAATCAAATTTCATCTCTACCCTCCTGCCCCCTATCTCTCTCTCCCTCTCTCTCTATCTCTCCCTCTCACTCTCCCTCTCTCTATTTTAGAACCCGTCAGCTCTGTCAGTCCTTTCCCTAATTCTTCCATTGGGGTTCCTATGTTCAGTCCGATGGTTAGCTGGAAGCATCTTAATCTGTATCAGTATGGCTCTAGCAGAGCCTCTGAGGAGGCATCCATATCAGGCTGTTGTCAGCAAGCACTGCTTTCCATCAGCAGTAGTGACTGGGTTTGGTGGCTACATGTGGGATTGATCCCCATGTGGGCCAGTCTCTGGATGACTTTTTCTTTGGTCCCAGATCTACTCTTCGTGCATGTATTTCCTCCTGAGAATATTTTTGTTCTTCTTTCTAAGAAGGACTGAAGCATCCACATATCTGCCTTCCTTCTTCTTGAGCTTCATATGGTATGAAAATTGCTTCCTGAATATTCCGGGCTTTTGGGTTAGTATCCACTTATCAGTGGGTGCATACCATGTGTGCTCTTTTGTGACCAGGCTCCCTTATTCAGGATGTTATTTTCCAGTTCTATCCATTTTCATTCAGATTTTATAAAGTGTTTTTCCCCTTTTATAAAATTAGATATTCTCTGTATTTACATTTCAGATTAATCCCCTTTCCCACAATCTCATCCCCCCTCCTCCTCCCATTATGTCCATGAAAGTGTTCCCTTTCCTTTCCATCTTCTCCACCCTCAATGCCTTGGCGTTCCCCTACATTCTTCCAGGTTCTTTTTATGAACATATGTATTATACATAAAACTTCTCATTATCACATTTCTCAGACCTAACATAAAAGAGGAAGTTGATCTAGTATAGGCTAGGAGTTTTCAAAACATATTTTACTAAGGTTCTCAAATGCTTTGACCGCACTTTTAGCCCACCATTAAGTGGTAAGAGAGGAAAGATAATAAGGAAAAGGGATGTGGACCTGATTAGAAGTAGTTCTTTGGGGAGATTCCAATCTCTGTTTGTCAGAGTACAGGCAATTCAGTTCAGTAGTGTCAGAATACAACAGTCTAGTTCAAAAGTTTCACCAAACATGAATCAATGACAGTGGCATCATCCAGCAGAAACCACCAGGCCTCTTCAAAATCCACAGGAGTCAGTCACCAGGACCTACCAGACCCAGCCAGAGTGCCAGGAGTTCTCTGCCATGCCTCTCAATGAAGTGGAGTTCAGCAAAGATGCAAGGCCAAAGAAAAGTTTCACAGCTAGCTATGAAAGTGCCCCATCATTGTCACTTGAGTCCTAGTTATACTCCGCCAAATATCACCTGTCCTCCTACAGGTCTTGCATCAGCAAAATGCCACATGAGTCTGCATCATATGACACAAAGAGAAACTTCTACTTTAATCTAGTACTCTAAATTCTCAGCTACTGCAGTAGGCAGGCTTTCTGATGACTGATCATATAATGCATAAAAAGATAAGACTTTATCATTACCCAGGAACCAAACTTCTTCTTGATTACATATCTTACCATGTGCTACTTCCCCCTATTCCCTATGAGCTTCAGTGTATAGTGAAAAGTTTGATTAAAGAACACCAGCTCTCCTCATGTATATGTTCACATGATTTTTGACAAAGGAACAGTAAACATTCAATGAAAAAAGGACAACCTATTCACCAAATAGTGTTGGTCCAACTGGCACTCAGCATGCAGAAGAATGAAAATAGACACTTTCTTATCTCCTTGTACAAAGCTCAAGTGTAAGTGGATCAAAGATCTCCACATTAAACCAGATACACTGAAACTATTAGATGAGAAAGTAGGGAAAACCTTTGAACACATAGGCACAGGAGAAAATTTTCTGAACAAAACACCAATGGCTCAAGCTCTAAGGTCAAAGATTAACAAATGGGACTTAATGAGATTGCAAAGTTTCTGTAAGACTAAGGACATTGTCAAGAAAACAAAACGACAGCCAACAGAATAGGAAAAGATCTTTACCAACCCCACATCAGATAGAGGCCTAATATCCAAGGTATACAAAGAACTCAAAAAGCTAGACACCAGAGAATCAAACAACTCTATTAAAAAATGGGGTACAGAGCTAAACAAAACGTTCTCAATTGAGGAATATTGAATGCCTGAGAAACATCTAAGGAAGTGCTCTACATCCTTAGCCATCAGGGAAATGCAAATCAAAACAACCCTGAGATTCCACCTCACACCAGTCAGATTGGCCAAGATCCAAAACTCAGATGACAGCAGATGCTGGTGAGGTTGTGGAAAAAGAGGAACACTTCTCCACTGTTGGTGGGGTTGTAAACTGACACAACTTCTCTGGAAATCAGTCTGGTGATTCCTCAGAAAACTGGACATAGTACTACCTAAAGATCCAGCTATTCCACTTCTGGGCATATACCCCAGAGACACTCCAATATACAACAAAGATACATGCACCGCAATGTTCATAGCAGCTCTATTTCTAATAGCCAGAAGCTGGAAAGAACCCAGATGTTCTTCAGTAGATGAATAGATACAAAAATTGTGGTGCATTTACACAATGGAGTACTACTCAGCTATCAGAAACAATGACTTAACCAAATTCTTAAGAAAATGGTTGCATCTAGAGAATATCATCCTGAGTGAGATAACCTAGTAACAAAGGAACAGATATAATATGCACTCACTGATAGTGGGATGCTAACCCCAGAGGCTCAGACTGCCCCAGAAACAACTCACAGACTGTGTGAAGTTCATGAAAAAAAGAAAACAAAACAAAACAAAACAAAAAAACATTATGCTTAATCTTTACACACCAAGAAAACATTGACTAATTCCGGGTTACATCCTGTTTTACATGTACTTTTTGCTCATTGTAACTAGTAAGACCTTAATGCAGAGTATCAAACCTTAAAAACAAAAGAAAAAAATGCCAAAAAGAAAAAATAAAATAAAAGAACATCAGCTCTAATCTTTAGTTTAGCATGCTCCTTAACTCTTAATCTCTTAGCTATGATACAAAGAAGACAAGGGTGAATCAGAATATAATCATTTACTACATCCTTCTATATCTGGCAAATATTTAAGTTTTGTTGTTAAAGAATTTGGATTTTGTTTCTTTTCTGTGCCTTCTATCCAAAAGAACAGTTATGAGATGCTATCAAATAAGTTAGCAATAGATATTACTATTATTGTAGTCTTTAAGACATTTTCATTCATTTTCATATCAAGAACATGCTAGGGGAAAAAAGAACCCAGAAAAGTTTCATGGAGTGGTAAAATTTAATGATTTGTTATCAATTTCATAATGTTAAAGCAGGAGCTAAAAATCCATGCTTTCATACCACGTGGAGCTACATAAACACTTACAAGAGGCATAACTTCAGGGCTGCTCATATCCCACTTCCCTGTCATTGATTTGGGTTTGTACTTAGTTTTGCTGGCCCAGAATAAAACCTGATGTGCAAGAGAGGATTTGAATATTATAATCAAATAGAAGAGAGTTTTAAACATTTGAAATTCTCATGCTTTTGTTTTTTATGGGTATTCTCCTGCCTCAAAAAAAATCTATTTCTTCAGGGCTGATAGATGCATATTTAGATAAAAATCACTAAGATAAAAACATGAAGTCTAGTTAGTCTTTAAAATGTCATTGGTTTATAGAAGTCTACTGAACATGAGATTAGGTCTTCTTTATTAATCTTTTCTTTATTTCTTACACTTTGAAACTTCATTATGAACAAGTTCATTCCATCTTCCGTCTACACAATGGCATTTTCTTATCTTAAGGAGTTCTCAACTTGAAGATGATTTCCATATTCTAATGTTTTATTAAAAAGTGATTATTTTGTCTTAACACTATTTTTATTAATTTTGGAGGAAATCCACAATAAAACTTACTATCTCAATATTATAGGCAACAGAATATTATCAATAATCTAGCAAAATGATAGAACCAAAGATGAGTTTGGAGAAATTGGAACCTTTAAAAGGTAATGTAATTCTAACAAGAAAAAAAAAAAGGTGAAGAAAAGTAAAATTTATTTTTGTGCACCTACATTGTTATAGTAGCATGAAACCTATTAAAAATCCACCTAACAGATGGTTTCTTTCCATTCATTCTTCCCAATAAAATAATTCTGGAAAGTGGGCGGAGTGTCAAAACAATCCAAGATAGACATGTTTTTTTTTTTTTTTTTAAACGGGGGGTCTAGTATGGGATAGGAATGGATCAGTCTGAAAACACATATGAAAAGGCAGTGTAAATGTGAGGCCAAGTGGTCCAAGGATATCCAAGGAAGTCCAACTCAGTGACTGCATACTATTATAGAAGTGATTGCATAGTATGGGGGAAACACCAAGAATAAATTGTTTTGTAAATATATAAGGATTACATACTACTGTTTATTATTCCACATTTAAAAAATATCAGAATTTAGTAGAATATCCATAGTTAAATATAAAATGTCTTTTCACCTACTCATCCTTTTATAAGTCCATAAATATGTGTAATGCTAACTTTTTAAAAGCCTCCCACTCTCTTTTCCTATCCATTTTCCTGCTATGACTCTTCATCCCAAGGGTCCCTCTCATTTTCATATAGGATTTTCGTGTGTGATTCACTTCATTTTACTAAAGTTGTTTGCATGAACATGGGTGAGGATTCATTGCTTGAATGGTGGGTAATGAACCAGGAGCTATATTACTAAGAAAAGTAGCTTCTACCTTCCACGAAACATTCAGCTGCTCCTACTTCCTCTGGGAAAGCAGGGACACCTATGCCTTTCAGGATCAGTGATAAAATGTTGATGACCCCAGACTTGTGTGTAAAATCTCTGTTGCAGTGAGAACCAAAGTGTCAGTGTCTCAGTTAAAGTTCCTATTGCTGTAATGAAACACCATAACCACAAAGTAAATTAGGGGTGAAAGGGTTTATTTGGCTTACACTTCCATAGCACTGTTCACAATTAAAGGAAGTCAGGACAGGAACTCAAACAGGGCAGAATCCTGGAAAAAGCACTAATGCAAAGGCCATGAAGGAATGTGGCTAACTGGATCAATCTTCATGGCCTGCTCAGTCTGCTTTCTTATATAACTGAGGACCATCAGCCTAAGAATGATACAATGACAATAGGCCCTCCCACATCTGTAGCCAATTTTAAAAAGTGCCTTACAACTAAATCTTAATGAGAAATTTTTCTCAAATCAGGTTCCCTCCTTTCAGATAACTCTAGCTTGAGTGTCAATTGACATAAGACTGACCAGCACACACAGCATGTCCAGAAGACAGCATTTTATAATATTTTTTCTCATCCTCCAGTTCTTACCCATGCACTCTCCCACAATGTAATGTTTCCTTAGCCTTGGAAGATAAATAAGAAAGGGCAGAGCTCCTGAAACAATCAGTAACTATATTTAGTTCTACTAGAACAGATATTCTGAAAGTTCTAGCATTTCTCAATAGTTCCACAAAAACCACAAAACTTGGGAGGAGAACTTTAAGTTACAAACTATAACATACAGCATATTTTTTAGAACATAATGTCTAATCACATTGAGGCAGGTGCTACTTCCAAAAGCAAGAAACAAAGTTTCAAAAGTCTGAAGAAAGGAGCTTGCGGTATGTCTAGTGTTTGATTTAAGAATGATGGTAATATTGTAATGGTGTTTACAATCCTGTTATTTTAAAAAATAGATAAAAGATGAGTCAACCTAATAAAATTTTGTGCTTTAATAATTTACCTCTGTTATACATTATTCTTTCTGGGGTTCACATATCAATTCAGGACTAATTAACTAGAATTTTAAGGTATATGACTAAAAGAGTTATTTTTCATATTCACAAAATAGCTAAAGATGATTCCTAAATGTATATCACAATCGCAAAGCATTCCTGGATCCATGTTTCAAGGAAAGTCTTTGAAAAGGAAAACATGAGTTCCTCGGGAGAAGTTGGTAGCTGGGCAAAGATAAGTCAGGAATTATGCTTAATGCTGAGCAGAATAGCTTTCAGAAGGTGAAAAGATAGCAAGCTATGTATTGTGAAAAAGAAAAAAAATCTTGAAACTAAAAATAAGTTTCGAACCGTCTAACATATGCAGAGACAGATTTTGTAAAAACATCCTAAATTTATATCAATTCACAAAAGTAAATTTAAACTACCCTTCTAAAACAACAGAAAATATACAACCATGACCAATTATTTTCCTTTTGGGAAAGGAAAGAAATGCCTGAAGTTGTCAAACTCTTATAGTATCTTACTCAAGCAGTGTAATAGTAACTTGATCTCAAGTTCATGGTCATGGATGTTCTTCAGAAGTTGGTCCATCCAATGAAGGAGCTAGAGAAAAGAATGACGGAGCAGAGAGGGTCTGAAACCCTATGTAAAGAACAAAATTATCAACTAACCAAACCTAGCACAGCTCCTAAGGACTAAAACACCAACCAATGAGTACACATAGAGAGACCCATGTCTCTAGGAGCATATGTAGCAGAAGATAGTATTTACTGACATCAATGGGAGAAGAGACCTTTGGTCCAGTGAAGGCTCATTTTCCCAGTGTAGGGGAATGACAAGTTGCTGAGGTGGGAGAGGGTAGTTGGGAGAGGGAGCACTTTCATGGAGGCAATGGGAGGGGGGGGGGCGGATAGAATTGGGGAAAAGGAGATAACTTCTGAAATGTAAATACAGAGGATATCCAATAAAAAAAGTTGGCCCATGACATTGGCTATCATGAAAAATATATACAAAGTATACAAATGAAAATTATTTAAGAATATTTCTTCATAAGAATAATTTATTGCAAAGGAAGATAATTATGGGAGTATGTAGTGACAAGGATATTACATTTCAGAGTTTAGACTCTCATGATGATCAGCCTGGGGAAATCATGCACAGTGAACTGCGAGATACTAAGTCTCCTGCTTTACAGGCAGACAAAATTCAAGCAGAAATTTCGTGAGGAATAAAAACCACTTCCACCAGTGCATGCTCACCTTTCTTCTCCTGAATGAAGTCTTTGAGGCTGCCATTACAGCACCCGTCTTGACATAAGAATTAAAACGGCAAATATAATAATAAAAAGTGGTCATTGTACTGATTTGCCTAGAACATGGGGAGTCTTTCATATGCATCTGATCTGCATGTTTCTTTGAAAATAGATTATATTTATTGATAAGTAATTTCCAATAAATCAAGTTTGACTTGGGTGGTTTGCAACTTTCTATTATTTTTATATTTATATAAAAGTATGAGCATCTAAGTGTGAATATGACATATGTATGTGGCTGTATACAGAGGCCGGGGAGGGGTATTGGATTCCCTCGAACTGGAATTATATCCATTTTAGCGGTAATTTTGGCTACACTGCTTTGGCTCTTAATGGGTCTGGCTCCCATCCACCCGTCCAGGAGCTCTTTGGATTTGGAAATGAAAGACAGACAGACAGACAGACACACACACACACACACACACACACACACACACACACACAGACACACACACACACACAAACACACACAAGTTAATTTTTAACATGCTGTGACTGGATCAAAGCAAGGCAAAGAGTCAAATTCAGACCAGTACCCACAGCTAGGCATCACTACTGCTTCTGGCAGGTCAGGATTTACTAGAATGGAGACACTTACAGAATAGCCATAGCTCATATTAACACTGTTCAGTATAAATAAAAATATGAAAATAAAGCTATGTGTTAGGATTAAATGCACGTGGCACCACACCCAGCCTCACACACATTTTTTAAATAACTCAATAATATTCCTGACAACTTGCTAATGTAAAGCACAACCCAGCAACTGTTTTAAAGTTAGCACTTATTTTAAGAAAACTGAACATGGAGAATGTGATTTGTGATATAAAGGTGCAGAATGAATATTTACAAACCAGTCTAAGAATGAGTCCATTAATGCAAAATTCGATATAAAAACTTTTATGATCTTCCATTGAAAATTGACACCACATGTCTTTTAAAAATCTAAATGATTTGAAAATGTATATTTTATTTAAAAAAATTTCTGGGGCTGAAGATGTACCTCATGGATAGAGCCCTTCATTATCATCATGTTGGAAATTTGAGTCAGTCTTCAATAATGAAAAGTAAAATCTACAACAACTACACTGAACGAAGTCACAAACTTACTTGTGAATTAAGGTGAACATACCTTGTGTTTATCTGCTTTGGTATTAGTATAATACTTGCTTTATAAAAATAGCCTTAGAACTTTCCTTCTGTTCTATTTTTTTTTTCTCTTACAACTTTATTTAAAAGAGA